>NC_056524.1:41925458-41952202 GCF_019175285.1 Sceloporus undulatus
AATAATAATAATAATAATAATAATAATAATAATAATAATAATAATAATAATGTTTATATACCGCCTTTCCAATAAGATCAAAGCGGTTTACTTTGGATAATCTGGATTTGGAAATTATGATTTAATAAATGCACAGGAAAACTCACCGGAGGACAGATGTCAGGAAATTTTTGGAGCCTGAGGCCCCAGATGTACAAGCTTGGTGCCATGGAAAGGATCCCATTTCTGAGGTGGACCAGGTTAGAGATGAAAGTGAATGGAACAAGACCCAGGATCTCAGTTTCGCTCATGGTATGCCCTGCACATGCAGGAAGCTACTGTTTCATTGCCAGCTCCTTGCATTTCCTTCTGTCTGCTGAAAATCTAAAGGAAGAACTGATACAGAAACTCTGCCCATTTGTATTAAGCACAGTGAATGGGGATGCATCAGTCATTTTCAGGTGAAACCTTAAAAATACTGACTTTTTAAATTCCAAGATGTGTTTTATGAAAAAGGAATAAAAGGGGTCAACAATTTGATGTGAAGAAAATGAATAGATTTTTGGAATATCATCATTAGGAGCACTGGGTGCTGGCTCCAGAGACAGAACCACATTGATTTGATCTTCTGCTTCCAGCTGAAGGATGCTTCTGAAAGCTCATAATGATGGTTTGAAGACAGTGGCCACCAGAAGTTCAATGAATGCCTCAAGCACACTGCCTTATTGTAGCCCTCTGGCTACCATACTCCCTTCAGGTAGGTGCCCTTGATTCTACCTAGGTCTCTTTCACACTATACAATTATAGTGCTATATTTTACTTCACCTGCCAGGGCAACATCCTGTGGATTCCTATGAGTTGCAGTTTACAGAGTATTTAGAATTTTCCTCCAGATTAGTGCTCTCTAGAAACTATAAAATTCCAGGATTCCATAAGAAGTTGCCATGACAGTTAAAGTGGAATTATAGCACTAAACCTGTGTATAGTGGTCCCTCCACATTTGCTGGGGTTAGGAATGAAGGACCCCTGTGAACGTGGAAAAACAGTAAATAAAAAGCCACTATTCTTTTTGCCTAAAAAACACCTCTGTAGGAATCTCTAGGTCCTCCAGCAAAACTCTATGGTCAATATCTGCCAGAGGTTGATCATAGAATCATGCTGGAGGACCTACAAATGCCTAGAGAAGTGTTTTCTCTAGGAATTTCTAGGTTCTCCAGCACAGCTCTATGGTCAACTTCTGGCAGAGCTGCGCTAGAGGATCTAGAGATTCTCAGAGAGCTTATTAATCAAGACCACAAATAAACAAATCCCCAAAAGTCGAAGCCACCAGTGTGGAGGGCCAACTGTAGTGTTAAAGGAGCCCTAGTGGTAGCAGAAGTTGTCAGGCAACATCAGCTCTTAGTGATGAAGAGGCACCAGTTAAATTTCCCCAGAACTCCTGAGTGTGTGAGGGAAAAGTCACTCTGGGACACTTTGGGAAATTTAAATAAACATTCAGAGTCCAGGGCAAGAGAGCGTACCGGTGGCCTTCATGGCAGCTGTGTGGCCCAATAGCCATTCCACTCCCTGTTTGCATCTCGGATGTATTCAGTATTGCTATTAAGGTTCAAAGAATAGAAAGATCAAGTTTCACTCTTGCAAAGTGGAAAAATAAGTCCAAGGACAAAAACCGACAAATAAAAGATTGTGTTTTCTGGACTTTTATTTATATACATTTGACAGTCTCTAGAAATCTAGTTCTACAGAACTAGTTATATTTAAATAGAAAACGTGATTATATCTTGGGCGAAGAGAAAGGTAGAAGGCACATAGTAGAGGTTAAAAGGCAATCAGAGTAAAGATTCTGTCAGCTACTTTTTACTATCCCTGGCACATCAGTGGTGAACTTGTTATGCCAAGATATTTTTGTTTATACTGTGTCTTATAAAAATGCCAAGTGATTCTTGCAAAATACAGCTTTCAGTCTCCATGTGACTGCAATATACAGTACTTTTGCAAATACTGGAAATGGGTATACTCTATTTTGATGCATCATCTGAGAAGAGAGAGAGATAAAACAAGGATTTTTCTAGGATTCTAACAAAATCCAATTTTTTTTAAATTTTTTTAATTTTTATCCACTTTGGGGCTGCGGGATAAATGTCCATTGATAGTTACAAAATACATGGATATTTTGTACATATGAATGATAATACACATTGTGTATCTCTTATCTGAAATACTTGGGACCAGAAGTGTTTCAGATCATAATGAGATATCTTGGAGATAAGGCCCAAGTCTGTTCATTTATGTTTTATATAGACTTTATACACCGGGACTGAATCTAATTTTATACACAATATTTTAAATAATGTTGTGCCTGAAATAAAGTTTGTGTACATTGAACCATCTGAAAGCAAAGGTGTTACTATCTCAGCCACCCATGCAAACAGTTTTGGATTTTGGAGTAGTTCAAATTTCAGATTTCTGGATAATGGATATTCAACTTGTACCACATATATTTTTATTATCCTACCTTCCCACCACTTAGAGCTCAAGGCAAAAAACCAATTTTGTATCATGACAACAATGTTGCTAGGGGGGTAGGCTATGAGATAGTGACTAAAGTTAGACAGTATGCTTTGTGGTTGAATGGAGTTTCCATATCTCCTCAACAGACTACAGTATATTCATTCACACATTGTGCTCATGATTATGCATTATATTTGCATCTATGAGCCAGGTCTTGTTGCTGCGTGCCTTCAAGTCATCTTTGACATATGGAGATCCTATCAGAGGGTTTTCTTGCAAAATTTGTTCAGAGGGGGTTTGCCTCTGAGGATGAGATATGTGACATGTCCAAGGTCACCCTTGGTTTTCATGGCCAAATGGGGAGTAGAACCCTGGTCTCCAGAGCTCTAGTCCAACACTCAAACCACTGCACCACACTGGCTCTCCTTGGCTTTATTTCCTAATAAATAATTGTGCAATAACATGCTGTGTTCTCCAAACTGTGCTCTTTAAGAGATTTTGGACTTCAGTTCCTAGAAGCCTCAACCATATTAGCCAATAGTCTGGGACTCTGGGAGCTTAAGCCCAAAATCCCTTAAACAGCACCATTTGGGGACCACTCCCTTAGAAGGTTGGTTTTGGGTTAAGTTTTACTTGATCACATTCCTGGACCATTTTATGTAGTTCATACAGTAATTACTTATGCCAAACAATACTTACAAAGTTTGATGCAACCTAAGCTGCTTTGTTCCAAGTTCAAAATCCATTTGAATCAGCCAAATTCAATACAGTTTAACCTTAGCTATGCAATATTTGTTTTATCATAAAGGAAGGGTTTGTACTAGAATAAGCTGTTCTATCTCAGCATCCCTGTATAAGAGAGATTCAAATGAGTCATAGGAATATGTTGCAAAATAATTTCACAGCCTTGGAACCTGGTATTACACTACTGGAGTTAAAGGCTTTGCACATCTGTATATATTGTTTTGTTGTGTGATTTTAAGTCATTTCGAACTTATGGTGACCCTAAAGCGAACCTATCATTGGGTTTTCTTGACAAGATTTATTCAGAGGAGATTTGCTATTGCAGACTGAGAGCATGTGACTTGCCCAGCATTGCCCAGCAGGTGCCTGTATAGACAGGTTCACACATTCAGCTACAGGTAAATAAGTAATGAAGTATAATAAGAACAAATAAAGTTACCTTTAAAAAAGTAAAAGTAATTAAAAGTAATCTATCGCTAGCTATAGCTCTTTCAAATTTGTAACTCTTTGTGGTTGCTTATATGAAAATGGGTTGAAAAACATACAATTGCATTCCCTGTTATTTTCCCTCTGGTTTTCTGAATGGAGTTGTTGATAGCTCCTACAGGACTTGATTCAGCTAAATTCCATAACTTGGAAATGTTGGGGGGTTTTGACCAAGTTCCCCAGCCAACATAGCCATTGTTTGATGCTCTGCTAAAATCAAACACCTAGTTAGTTGCTGAATTGTTTATTGAATACAGGTTTTCAGACTCCTGCAAATTTCAGGGGTATTTTTTTTTATTCCGGAAGGGCATTTCCCAAACTTGCCCAGACGTTTGTTAAAAATTAACTGTATATTTACACATCTATTTAACTCTTAACTCATACAAACTTCATATGCTCTTATATAAATTCAGGATTGTTGTAAACTTCTCATTTTTCCTGAACAAGAGTCCTATGAAAAACAGAACCTGCTTCAAACAAATAGTAGGTAACTCATGGATTGTATTATTAAATTAGGATTTTACACATTTTTTCATGTATGTCTAAAATAGCAAATTAGCAACACTGAGTTGTAAAAAGTAATGTTTATCTATATGGTTGTGTGTGACTCCCAAAACAATTTAAACCAATTTTGATAATGCAGAATCCATTGCAACACATCTATTGGAAGACTTGAGAATCCCATTTCTGAATTTCTAAAGAAAGAAAAGTGTAAAATTTAAAAAGGCACTGCTTTTCAATGTTTTGGAGACTAGAGACACTTGATTGAGCAAGTTTCATTTATTCCTATTGGACTGTCAAATATTATTACTTGGGCCTGAAGGCTTAAAATGCTTCACACTGGGTACAATCCAGACCAGATACAACTGTATCAGTTCAAAACTGTTATCAAGTCCTGCCCAAATGCAATAGCTATGTAAGTCAGAAATATACTGCACTGGGAATCTCACTGGACACTGAGGCACTTAAGGTAAAGAGTTACAAACTGAATTGATGGGGAGAAACATGTTCCTTGATATCATGAGGTGCTTGATGGTTAATGCTGACAGTCAAAGATAAACATGTCTCAAGTGGGCAGATAAAGTCACTTCATTTTGTGCAGTGGGCAAGCTGAAATGGGGCTAAAGAACAACACTCCTTCCACTGCGAGAACTGCCTTTTTCCTAAAAGAGAAAATGAAAGCCGCTATTAGAAGCCAGAAAGAGCATCAGAGTCCTCTTCAGTCATAGCTTATGATATTAAATCTTTTAATTAAGCATTAATATGAAGCCACTGGGTGAGATCATCCAGAGACATGGGGCGTGGTGTTATTAGTACGCTGATGACACCCAAATCTACTTCTCTATGCCTCTGACTTTTGCAGTGACTAAGGATGGCATCTCTCCTCTGGATGCTTGCCTTGGATCAGTAATGGGCTGGATGAGGGAAAACAAACTCAAGCTGAATCCAGAGAAAATGGAGGTACTTGCAATAGATACCCCAAATCCAGGAAGGAGATTTGTCAACCAGTCCTGGACGGGGTTGCACTTCCCCTAAAGGACCAAGTTCACAGTTTGGGGGTACTCCTGGATTCGTCGTTACAATTGTCATCTCAAGTGGATACGATGGCCAGGAGTGCTTGGTATCAACTTCAGTTGATACACCATCTGCGTCCCTACCTGGACCTTGAAGCAGTGGTACATGTGCTGGTAATCTCTTGTCTTGATTTCTGTAATGCGCTCTACATGGGGCTACCTTTGTACCAAGTTCGGAAGCTTCAATTGGTTCAAAATGCAGCAGCCAGATTGGTCACCGGTTTGTCCAGGTTTGACCACATCACACCCATTTTAAAATCTCTTCACTGGCTGCCCATTAGCTTCCGGGTGCAATACAAGGTGTTGGTTATTACCTTTAAAGCCCTAAATGGCTTGGGCCCAAATTACTTGCGGGAACGCCTCTTCCTACACAATCTGCCCTGCACTCTCAGAATAACTGACAAGAATGTACTAGAACACCAATCAACCAGGCTTATATCAACCTCTGAGAAAGCCTTTACAGCAGCCACTGCGAAATTGTGGAATGGTCTTCCAGAAGAGATCCATCTCATTGCCTCCTTGGAGGTAATTCCATTCTTGAAAAGATATGTGACAAGCCCAGACTGTATACGGGCTGCCTATGGACTGACTATAGGGCAGTGTGGTAAGATCCGTCATTGGCAGATAAATGTATATCTATCCCGTTGGGGATATTTGTGTGCAATAATCTCCTATCACTTTGACTGGAGTGATGGTATATTTGCTGCTCCAGTTTAGACTGTAAAACATCTTGGGTGAGCCCTGAAGGCACTCACACTTGCTTGTTTGTTTGTTCAATTATTTCTCCCATGCCTGAATTATCAATTGGTTGCCATCTTTTTTTTTTTTTTAAAGGACTAGTAAAAATACCATGGTGAGAAATCCGTTTGTGATGCACACTGGTGTAAACTCCTGTCAACACCAGTACATGTATTCATTTTCAGGTTGTGGAAAAAGGAGGAATCCAGTACATCCCTGCACAAGGACAACTTGTCCCCTTCCCAGTATGCCATCTCATTTGAGGCACCAGGGTCCGCTCTCACAGCAAATCAGTAGTAAGGATGATAGGGAGATCTAGGGTAGCATCTACATACAGTTGTGTGGCTGGGGAAAAAGAACCACCATTGCTTTCCCAGATCATTGTTTGCATTTCAGGGCTGGGAGGGCATGGGATCTTAATTCCTCCCTGGTTGCAAAACTGAATCCTGTTGCTTGGGATTTCCTGTCCCAGTCCCTGATTTGTGAGAGTACATCCTAATGTCTCAAACTGAGGTTGCATACAGGGGTGAAGGAAAATCCTAGTTAATGTATGTCCGAAATGTTTCATGATCTGCCAACACTGAACAGAGTCTTGGCCAACAGGTTAACAGATATGCATACAAATTTAACTAGCTATACAGTTAAAAAACACCCAAATTATGTTAAAACAGTTTGAAACTTCTTAATATTAATTATAAATATAAATAATTTAAAAAGTCTAGACATTTCATGTCAGGCAGGCAATTGCTGTAGGCCTGTCCAAATGAACAGAAGGATCCTTGCTTCCCAAGTGGAAGAAAATCAGAAAGGGTGCTGGACTAGCATCTTTTGGAGGAGAGTTCAATAGACTTACTATCAAGAAGAGCCAACACACATCTGAAGGCTGCACAGAGGGACTCCCAGTGCAGCATATGTTTTTCCCCCCAGAAAGCAAGCCATATAAGGCTTTTGGGGTCATAACCAGCACTTTGAACAAGAAATAGACTGGTAGCTAATGAAGCTGTTCCAATGGGAAAGATTTGGCTGTAATATTTTGGCCCATTAAGGTTTCTGAACATTCTTGCAAAGGCAACCCCACATAAAGTATGTTATACTAAATGAAAAGTGATATAACTAGGGCATGTGTCACTGTGGACAGATGTGGCATCTCTGGAACAGGCACAGCTGACGTACTAGCTTTAATTGTGTGAATGCATTACTGCAAAAGCCAGAAATCTGGGGCATTCATGTTCAGGAGGGGAACCCAAACTGCAAAGCTGTGTCTTTAAAACAATGGTTCTCAACCATTGGTCCTCTAGATTTTTGAGGCTTCAACTCCCAGAATTCCTGAACAATGAGCATACTGACTGGGACTTCTGGGAATTGAAGTCCAAAACATCTGGAGGCCCAAAGGTTGAGAACCACTGCTTTAGAACAACTGTAAACTCCTCTAGCACATGTTGAATCCCCATTCCCTAATTTAACTTTGGAATGACCAAGAGCACATCTGTCTTTTCTGGTGGATGCTTTCATTTGTTCTCCCTTATCTACTCCATTAATTACATTAGACACTATTTCACAACTAAAACATCTTCCAGAAAGCAAAAACAGAGTAGGCTAGAGAGGGAACGTATCTTTCTGGTTAAGAAGCTGCTGCTGCATGGAATTTCTGCATATCTAAGAGCAGGAAGCAAAACCACACCAGCCAAGGAGCTGTCACTAACACTTCCTCTCTTGGCCACTGTGTGTCATTTTCTGCTCTGGGGCAAGAAGAAGGGCTTCCAAACCCAAAAGAGGGAGCTTTAAGCAACATCTGAGGTCTTCATCAGAGGCTCTGTTATATGGGAAATCACTCTGAAAGACTAGACAGATGAGTACCTGACACAAGGCTTTGATGTTCCCAGGGAAGGTAGGCTCGTTCCATCATTGCTGAGTTACTGATGGACAGACCAAGCCATTGTTTAGGTTTTAAAACTGCTTTTTAAATAGGTTTTTAATATTTTTAAGAAATGTCTTCATTTTGTGGTACAGTGGACCCTTATCTTACACGGGGATCCGCCCCCCCCCCCCCCCCCCGTGTAAGTTGAAAAACAAGTATGCTTGAGCTCCATTCAATATAATGGAGCTCGTGCTCATAGCACAGCAGAGTGCACATGCCATTCATTCCTTTGTCACACGGCTTCAGCATAAGCTGAAAGCCGCGTATAGTGCACCCGCATATGGTGCGAGCACACTGGTGGGTGGAAAAGAGATTACTAAACACTGAAATAAATAAATACTTCACCAAGTATACTAAAAAAATGTATACACCACAATTATATCTTGAATCTTTTCATTCTAAAGGTATATAAAGAAAGAGCACTTTAATAAAAAAGAATTGTTTTGTTGCCTATCTTCTCAGACTCTCATTGAATTACTCAGTTTTATCATATGAACCACCTACCATATTCTGTTTGTCCATACTGAAACCTAGTATTTATTACCAAGAAGCTGTACTTACTGATTGTCGCTCTGTCCGGCTTCTGGATATGCCCCCTTTGGCTGAGTTGTTTTCAACTGACTGATAACTAGGAGGTTTGTCTTCTGCCCAGTCTGGGGAGCGGTGCTGGTAATATTGCCTGCTTTTCCTCTGCAAGCGCTCATACTCATCAGATGAACTCCAAGAGTCCCGTTGGGAAGGGGGAGAATAGCTGCGATGTCGTCGTTGGGTCCGGCGATCACTGTTCTGTCGATAAGGCTGTCGCCCTGAACGCTGGTATCTTCTGTCGGAGTACTCTTGTCTGGAATTTTCCCTCCTACCCGCCTCTGGATAGGAGTGAAGACTGTTCCTACCATACAATGAGGCTGTTATGTCTGGCCTAGAACTCCGAGACCGGTCATAACGTCTGTCGTCTCTCTGCCTCTCAGTTCTGTGGTGCGGTGTTCTTTCCCATGATTCCTGCTCATAACTAGAGTGGAAATCATCGTCTAGAGACAAACGCCGCCTCCGCCTACTCCCCTCCCTTTCTTCCTCCCTTATGGTGCTCTGAGGTCTTGAGGTACGGATAGACTGACGTGGCCGTGATGAACTGCTAGTTCTCTGAGAAGATGGGATGTGCTCAATTATAGGAGGTAGCTGGATTACTCTGCGTTCAACAATCTCTGAGCCAAGAGAAGAAAGGATGCTAGGATGTCGACTGACCCCAACATGGCGTGAAGGAACAGGCTGGGAAAGGTTGAGGTTCCTGATCTCAGTCTCAAGATGATCTAAGAACCTGTTGTTGGGAGGCACTGGAGCAAATGGAGGCATCAATGGCTGGCTGCTCTGTATAGACACATCTAAGAAATAAGAAACCCACAATTAGAGAAAGCCATTGTGCTATTCCACCAAGGCCAGACATTTTGCTGTCTGAGGTGAAGAGGAAGATGAGCCGTTTTCCTGTCCATATAACAGAAGCTTACTGAACTGGTAGTTGAATCTTTCTTCAATGCTATCTGTGACTGTATGTGTTCACAAAGTGCCCGAAGCCTGCTGGTACACTATACTAACAGACGCACTTTTCCCAGAGTCATACAGCACTAGTAAGGCAAAACTGGGGGAAAAGTGCTTTTGCTCCCTCCCAACATTTGCTTCCTAAGGCACCTCATTTTGCTTAACCATGGAGCTGGCCCTAAATCCAACACTACTTGCTAGAGAGGTTAAGAACAACAAAAAGGTGTTTTTTAATATGTCCACAGCAAAAGGAAGAAGGAAATGGTAGGGCCACTGCGTAGAGAAGATGGCAAAATGCTAACAGGGGACAGAGAAAAGGCAGAATTACTCAACACCTTCTTTGCCTGTGTGTTCTCAGAAAAGGAAAAGGGTGCTCAATCTGAGGATAATGGAGCAGAGGACAGAATAGGGGAATTTCAGCACAGAACAAGCAAAGAGATAGTACAGGAATACCTTGTTAATCTAAATGAATTTAAGGCGGGGTACAGACCGCCGCCAGGTCCGCGGGGGAGCCGGAGCCTTCAGATGGCGCGGCTCCCGCGCGGACCGAAAAAGAAGCTCCAAAATGGAGCTTTCTTTTGAGTCGCGTTTGTGACGTAGCAAGGCGCCAGGGCGCACTCGCTACGTCATAAAGGCTGCGACACGTACGGACGCTCAGCGTCCGATACGTAAAGATGGCAGCGCGTGTATGAACAGGGCGCCGCCATCTTGTAATATTCAATACGTACTAGGGTTAGGGGTGTGTGGAAGCACCGCCCCTTCCCCTAGTACGTATTGTATACGTACTATTTGGCGGTCTGTAACCCGCCTAAGTCTCCAGGACCAGATGAACTACATCCAAGGATATTAAAAGAACTGGCAAATGTAATATCGGAGCCATTGGCAATAATCTTTGAGAATTCCTGGAGAACAGGAGAAGTCCCAGCAGACTGGAGGAGGGCAAACGTTGTCCCCATCTTCAAAAGGGGGGAAAAAGAGGAGCCCAACAATTATTGTCCAGTTAGTCTGACATCTATACCAGGAATGATTCTTGAGAAGATCATTAAACAGAGTGTCTGTGAACATCTAGAAAGCAATGCCATAATCACAAAAAGTCAACACGGGTTTCAGAGAAAGAAGTCATGCCAGACAAATCTAATATCTTTCTTTGATAAAATTACCAGCTTGTTAGATGAAGGGAATGCTGTGGATATAGTATATCTTGATTTAAGTAAGGTTTTTGACAGGGTTCCCCATGACATTCTTGCAAACAAGCTTGTAAAATGTGGGCCAGACAAGGCAACTGTTACATGGATTTGTAATTGGTTGACTGGCAAACCCAAAGGGTGCTCAACAATGGCTCCTTTTCATCCTGCAGAGAAGTGACCAGTGGGGTCCCAAAGGGGTCTGTCCTGGGCCCAATGCTATTCAACATCTTTATCAATGACTTGAATGACAGAATTGGGGGCATATTTATCAAATTTGCAGATAACACCAAACTAGGAGGAGTAGCTAATACCCCAGAGGACAGGATCAAACTTCAGAATGACTTTAATAGATTAGAAAGCTGGGCCAAAGCTAACAAAATGAACATCAACATGGAGAAATGTTAGGTACTGCACTTAGGGTGGAAAAAATGAAACTAACAGATATAGGATGTGTGACACCTGGCTGAATGAGACTACGTGTGAAAGGGATCTGGGAGTCCAAGTAGACCACAAACTGAACATGAGTCAACAGTGTGATGTGGCAGCTAACAGGGTCAATGCGATTTTAGGCTGCATCAATAGAAGTAAAGTGTCTAGATCAAGGGAAGTAATAGTGCTACTCTATTCTGCTCTGGTCAGGTCCCATCTGGAACAGTGTGTCCAGTCTGGGCACCACAATTCAAAAAGGATGTTGAGAAACTGGAGCATGTCCAAAGGAGGGTGACTAAAATGGTGAAGGGTGTGGAAACCATGCCCTATGAGGAGAGATTTAGGAAGCTGGGGGTGTTTAGCCTGGAGAAGAGAAGGTTAAGATGTGATATGATAGCCCTGTTTAAATACTTGAAGGGATGTCATTTTGAGGAGGGAGCTAGCTTGTTTTCTGCTGCTCCAGAGAACAGGACCCGGAGCAATGGATGCAAGCTCCAGGAAAAGAGATTCCACCTCAACATTCGGAGGAACTTTCTGACAGTAAGGGCTGTTTGACAGTGGAACAAACTCCTTCCTTAGAGGTCTTTAAACAAAGGCTGGATGGCCATCTGTCAGGGATGTTTTGATTTAAATTTCCTGCATGGCAGGGGGTTGGATTGGATGGCCCTTGCGGTCTCTTCCAATTCTATGATTCTACTTAGACAGTCAAAAATTCCCCAATCTAGATTAAAGAAAAATTCCTCTTGAAGCCTTACATAAGAAATTTCATTGACTGTTCAAATATCCCATGGTTGCTTTACCTTTTACTGTTTTTCACCTCTGGATCTTTCTAATGACTCAACCCCACAAATTATATATACATTCTTATAGACAGTTGATTGGAATCATGTGCTTTCTGTATGCTGGACTGCATCTTCCAATGGCTATGATGATTAAGGCTGTTGGGAGCTGCATTCCCAACAATCTCTGTAAACTTACATGATTCCACACCACTGCACTAGGACTTTTTAAAAAGGTTTTTGTGTAGATTATAGTGTTCATATTGAGTAATACAAAGAATACTTTTATTAAACCAGATTGAAAGAATTCTATGCTTGTTTTATTGCTGTAGGTAAGACTACATCTATCAGTTTCCGCCTATTTACACAGAGTTTATGGCACTAAATGAACTACCTCGTTGTAGCAGTGGGTTTAGTTGGTATGAAGATGACTGGGAATGGTGTGTCATCCATGGCAAAAGCTGTCGAGCCTGCTTCAAGAAATGATGTCGTTGCAAGACTAGAGCAAAAGAAACAGATTTTCAGTTGGTGTTTTAAAGAAGCACAATCACAAGACACCGTGAGCCAAAATCAGTGCTAGTTATGTTTTTTCTTGATTCAAGGCAAGTGATTAATTTATGCTGCCATTTAATGAGAACATGGCAAGGCTTCAAACCTTGCCACCCTAACCTCAGTATCCCCACTCCCAGCTCGTCAAATTTATCTGACCACAGCAAGGAAGATCTTAATAGAGCCTCAATTTTTCCTTCACCCGATGTCTTCAGATAGCATTAAAAAGGCATATTATAAGGTAGCATTCCTTCCCTTGTCCCCTAATCCTATGCAGAAATGTCAAAAAATCTGCCTGGATATAGAATTACATATGAAAAGAGTCTTGATTTCATACATCTATTTTGTTGTTTTTTCTATGAATTGCTGTATGGGGCAAAAACTTGGCTTTATGATTTACCTTTTTCATTGCAACAGCAGCGAGTTGGACAGCAGGGACAACGCACATGGCAGCAGCAATGCTGAGGGCAGCACTGACACCAGCAGATTCCAATCAGCAGGAGAAGGAGGAGGGCACCAAGGATGATCAAGATTACTGTCAGCCAGTCTGATGAGAAGAAGAGGACAAGTCTGTTATAGCTTTACTGTTCTCTTTATCATTATTATCATTATTATTAAAATTTCTTCTGGCTGGATATCTATAACTCACCCTCTACAACATAAAGTAATTTTATCCAGTCTTTTTGTAACATGGCTCCTTATCTCATATGAACTATCTTTCACACATAAAGAGGAGGAAAGGACAGGGAGGGAAAAAGGCATGTGGCAGCACCTTTAATACTAACTGGTTTTTATTTTAGCAGGAACTTTCGTAGATAGAAACCCATTTCTTCAGATGCAATACAAAGTGATATTTAAGCCACAGGTATAAAGCATATTGATACAGTTGCAGGATATAATGTAATAGGATCCAGAAAGATACAGATCATGTCCATTTCCTTAAATTTTTAAAAAGGATTGGTGAAGTGATACAAGTCTTTCAGATCTTTACAGATGTGTGAAAGCAATCACTGTATGTATAAGTCTAAAATTTTTAGTCAAAAAATTGACCCAAAAAACCAGAGTCAATTTATCCACGGGTCAATGTAAGTACTTTACATTCACTTTTATTAAAAAAAGAAAAAGAAAGAAGAAGATTCCTATATTGAAAGGCAAGAATGTAATGTGTTCTGAAACCACTGATGCCTTCTACTCTCTCGTCCATCCATCCTTTTGTGTGAACACAGTTCACAGTTATGCCTGCTGGAATTTTGTAGGTTCTTTGCCATAGGTTTTCTTCGATTCATTCTTCACATCTGTTGTTACATACTTGTAAGTTTTACCTTCAGCTTATTCATGGATCATATCAAAATCCATAATGTTGACCCCAAAATCTGCCCTCAATTTATAAATGAGGTCAATTTATAATCAAGTGTATAGGGCAATCTGCTTACCAAAAGTCAATTTCTCTGGGTTCAAAATTCTCTCTGAGAAGATTCCGTTTGTTATATGTGCAGCAGTGAAAACTCTTCTATTAATATATGTAGTGTGTCATGAAGCCATTGTCTTTGATAATACTTCTGCTAATGGATTAGAATTTGTGAATATAATTAAATCCCGCTATTTCACTTTATAGTTTTTATTTGCAAATTCCTTGTTCAAGGACTGTAACCTGTAAATCCTTTACTATATGTCTAGGAAGGTGGAAATGTTCTGCAACTGGTTTTGGGGCACTGGCATTTCTAACATCAGATTTATGTCCATTTATCCTCTTGCATAGACTGTTCTGCTTGTCCAGTGTGAAGTGTAGAAAAGCATTGCTGGCACCGGATGGAATATATCACATTGGAGGAAGAGCAATAAATGCACCGGTGGAAATTTTTCACACAAGAGTGGCTTCATTTCGGATGTAACAATTAACTATGGTTTATTATTATGTGAGCAAACCTTAGTCTCAAGCACTTCCTCCTCCTCCTTATCCAGTGTTGCTATGAGGCAAAGTTTTCATTCTGCTTTCAATTAACACAATTTACCACTGTATCCAGACTTTAAACTGGCATACTAAACAACACAATTTTATAAACTGTTGAAGTTTGCTGTGAGGCTCCTGCCCCTTATTCTCCCACTTTTCCCACCAGATATAAGGTTCTGCCTAAATCAGCGTTGCCACCATGTTTGAAGACTTCCACAATCTTACCGCTACTACCAGTAGTGAGGTTTTTCCTTTGTCCCCACCACTGCCACCAGCGTAAAGACCTCCTCCTGTCCCACTGCCACCACTATGGGGACGTACCAGATACCCTCAAGGGTTCCTATGCCAAATATTATGCAACTTCTATCCCCACTGGAAACCAGCTCTTTATTTTTCTGCTGCCATATAGCCATAAATGCTATATAACAACAAACAGAGTCCCGCCGCGGTTCCCTTGCAGTCCTGTTTTGCTATGTTCAGTTTCTGTAAATAAAGTATTATTTTTGTGTCTCATACACTTTTGGCCTCTGGGAATGCTATATATATATATAGAGCAGGAACTGTAGTGCTCCTTTAGACTGAAACCAATACCAGCAGGCCATGTGGGTGACATGGACCTCCCTTAGCAGGACAGTCAGGAGTGCATATTTCCAGCTTACTATACACCAACTGCATCCTTCTTAGAATCAGAAGACCTAAAGATGGTGGTGCGAAAGCTAGTAACCTCAGGGCAGGACTTTTGCAATGTGCTCTACATTGGGCTACCTTTGTAACAAGTCTGAAAACTTCAGTTAATTCAAAACATTGCAACCAGATTGATCACTGGTACAACTAGGAGTGAGTATATCACACCAATATTTGAATCACTCCATTGACTGCCAGTTAGTTTTTGGGCAAATTGTTGGTCATTACCATTAAAGCCCTCCATGCTTTGGGTCCAAGTTACTGGTGGGATTGCCTCATCCCATATAATCCTCCCCATACACTCAGATTCTCAGGAGGACATTTATGTCAACTGGACAGGACTAAAGACTGGCAACTGTCATCCAAAGACCTTTTCATGGGCCATCCCTAGACTGTGGAATGACTACTTGGAGAGATTTGACAGCTAAACGTGGCTGAATTTAAAACAGTATTAAATAATAATAATAATAATAATAATTTTTATTTATATCCCGCCTTTCCAATTGCATGATCAAGGCGGCTTACAAGACAAGAAACAATAAAATACAGATAAAACATCACAATATAAAAAGTTTAAAAACATCATTACTAGGGGTAGGAACGGGAATCTATACAAATCACAATTCACTAGGGGCAAGAAAAAGACAATATATTGCACTAATCCGGGGTCGAAAAACAACAACAAGGAGCAGAGAAAGAACACTATTACCTAGAGTGAAAAAAGCCAGCTGGAATAGATGCGTTTTTAATTGTTTCTTAAAAGAAACTAAAGATGCAGAGGAACGGAGCTCTATAGGGAGCTTATTCCACAATGAGGGTGCGGCGATAGTAAAAGCCCTCTGTGAGGTCCTCACCAAATAGGATTTAGGGACCTCTAACAAATTGGTCCCAGATGTTCTGAGTGTGCGGGGCGGATTGTATGGGGAGAGACGGTCCTCCAAGTACCCTGGGCCCAAGCCATTTAGGGCTTTATAGGTCAAAACCAACACCTTGTATTGAGCTCGGAAGCGAATGGGTAGCCAGTGGAGATCTTTTAAAATAGGTGTTATGTGGTCTGTCCTGGAACTACCAGCGACCAGTCTGGCTGCCATATTCTGCACCAATTGAAGCTTCCGGGTTTGGTACAAGGGTTGCCCCATTAAAGACCAATCTCTTCCAGCAGGTCTTATCCAGTCTATCGGCCACCCCGTGCACTAACGGACTCCCTTAACGAGCTGACACAGCTGGTCGCTGAACTGATGCTGGAGACACCCAGGCTACTTGTCCTGGGTGACTTCAACATCTCTCTCACGGCCAGCTATGTTCCATCCGGTGCGGCTCGGGAATTCATGGATACCATGGTGGCCATGGGCCTGTCCCAGCTGATTGTGGGTCCTACGCATTGTGCGGGTAATACTCTCGATTTGGTCTTCTGTTCGGATGCGGAAAATCCGTGGGCGGAAATAACTAATATTTCCCCCTTGTCATGGACGGATCATTTCCTGGTGGAGGCAAAAATCAAGGTCTCTACCCAGATCCCCCCCCGGGGGGTGGCAGACCTGTTAGGATGGTCCACCCTCAAAGGCTGATGGAACCCAAAAGGTTCCAGGAAGCCTTAGAGGGGCACATGGTTGGAGGTGACGGCGACTCTGTTGATGCCCTCACCGGTATCTGGAATACGGGTCTTTCTAGGGCTATACACAGTATTGCTCCTAAGCGCCCTCTCAGGCCCGCTTCCAAGTGTAAGCCCTGGTATACAGAAGATCTCCGGGCAAGGAAGCGGGAACTGCGACGGCTAGAGTGCCGTTGGCGGAAACACCTTCGCTTAGACGACAAGGCTCTCCTAGACCAACTGTTAGAGGACTATGGAGAGGCGATACGAGCAGCTAAGAACTCGTTCTATGCTGCTCATGTCGCGTCCGCGGAGTCGCATCCAGCAGAGTTGTTCAGGGTGGTCAGGGAGCTAACTCAGCTCCCTCTTGCCCTGAACCAGATTCTTGAACCTTCTAAGGCTTGCTGTGACCAATTTAATAACTTCTTCGCAGATAAAACCTCTCGCATAAGCGAAGGTCTTAACGCCGACATTCAAGCAGAACCTAGGGTAGAGGCGTCCAGAGCCTCCGTGGACTCTATTAAACTGGATCGGTTTGAGTTGGTAAGTACCGATGATGTGGACAAGATCCTCGGAAGTGTTCGGAAGACAACTTGCTCTCTCGATCCCTGTCCCTCATGTCTAGCGGCCCAGGGGGGACCGGCGGTAACTTTATTGTTATGCCGGATTATTAATACATCCTTGAGGGAAGGGCAATTTCCATCTGCACTAAAATTGGCCATTGTAAAACCACTACTAAAAAAGCCCTCCCTCGACCCCCTGGTTCATAATAATTATCGGCCAGTTTCGCTGCTGCCATTTTTGGGGAAGGTGATCGAGAGGGCGGTTGCAATCCAGCTTCAGGCGGTCTTGGAAGAAACGGATTATCTGGACCCATTTCAAACTGGCTTCCGGGCAGGTTACGGGGTTGAGACGGCCATGGTCGCCTTGGTCGATGATCTCCGTCTGGGCATCGACAGGGGAAGCGTGTCCCTGTTGGTGCTCTTGGACATCTCAGCGGCTTTCGATACCATAGACCATGGTATCCTTCTGGGGCACCTGGCAGAGGTGGGAATCGGGGGCACTGCGCTCCAGTGGTTCCGGTCCTACCTCTCTGGGAGGTCCCAGATGGTGCAGCTGGGAGACGTGTGCTCCGATGAGAGGGCCCTTAAAACTGGGGTCCCTCAAGGAGCCATTCTGTCTCCCATGCTATTTAACATTACATGAAACCGCTGGGAGAGACATGGGGCATGGGGTTATCAGTACGCTGATGACACCCAAATAATTTTCTCTATGTCTCCGACTGATGCAGTGACTGAGGATGGCGTCTCTCCTCTCGTGGCGTGCCTGGAGTCAGTAATGGGCTGGATGAGGGAAAACCGACTCAAATTGAATCCAGAGAAAACGGAGGTACTTGTGATAGGTTCCCCTGGTCCAGGAATGGCGGTAGTTCCACCTGTCCTGAACGGGGTCACGCTCCCTGTGAAGGACTCCGTGCGCAGTCTGGGGGTGCTTCTTGACTCATCGCTTCACCTGACTGCTCAGGTGAATGCGACGGTCAAGAACACCTGTTATCAGCTTCGGCTTATTCGCCAGCTGCGCCCATACCTGGCCCAGAGGGACTTTGAAACGGTAGTACACGCTCTGGTAACCTCGAGATTGGATTTCTGCAACGCACTCTACATGGGGCAACCCTTATATCAAACCCGGAAGCTACAAATGGTTCAGAATATGGCAGCCAGGCTGGTCACTGGTACTTCCAGGGCCAGCCATATTACACCGGTGCTCAAAGATCTGCATTGGCTGCCTATTCGCTTCCGGGCACAATATAAGGTGTTGGTAATGACCTATAAAGCCCTAAATGGCTTGGGCCCAGGATACCTGAAGGACCGCCTCTCCCCATACAATCCGTCCCGCACCCTCAGAACATCTGGGCAGCAACTACTTAGGGTGCCAGGGGCTAGGTTGACCTCCACTATGAGGAGGTCATTTTCCATCGTCGCCCCGGCCCTTTGGAACACGCTGCCCATTGAGCTCCGCTCGACCACCTCCCTGGCCCAATTTAGAAAGGATCTTAAAACCTTTCTATTTCAAGATGCATTCCCCGACTAGAGTCCAGTGGGCCTCCCTTCCTCTTCTGTGGCAAAGAGGACAGGCTAACAGGGCTTTTATTCTGTTTATGTATTGTTTAATTTTGTTGTTTAAGATGTTTTGATGTATATGATGTGTTTTATTGTTTTAACATGCTGTAAACTGCCCTGATCTTTGGAAGGGCGGTATAAAAATAAAGTTTTTATTTATATTTTATTATTTATTATTAATAATTCAATATATTTAAAACAAACATTTTATTCTCGCTCATACCCTTCTCTAAAAAAACTACTAACTCAGACTCTTAAAGCCCACTACTTATTCCTAAACCTGACTGATCTAAACCAAATCCTCACCTTACATTCCACATCCATTCTCCCCACTTCCTATTGTCAATCACCATCTTTATTCAAATCTATTCACCAATCACGCTCAACATTTTATTCACTCAACTTCTCCCACCAGCTCCTTCCCCCATTGCCTCTATAATTCAATATACACAAAACAAAATTACCTTAATATAGAATAAACCTTTCTACAAAAAAGTATATGATATCCCATTGGCATATTTCAGGAGAGTGTAGTTAAAACTAGCCAGCAATTTTAAATTCAGAGCCAGCGTGGTATACTGGTTTGAGACCAAGGTTCAAGTTTCAGTTCAGCCATGAAACCCTCTGGGTGACCTTGGGCATGTCACACCCTCTCAGCCTCAGGGGAAGGCAATGGCAAACCTCTTCTGAACAAATCTTGCCAAGAACTATGATAGGTTTGACTTAGAGTTGGAAATGACTTGAAGGCATACAATACACACAGTCTGAAGTTCAGCCTAGTCTTTGAGGAGAAGAACTGCATAGAGGCTCAGGGCAGGAGAAAGGTTTGGTATTTCTCAACCATACCTTTGGTTCTAAGATGAAAACCTGTACCCTCCTGAATTCTGCATATTTATTACAGCACCATGTTTAAAACACTTAAAAATGCAACCATCACTTCAACTGGGGCTTATTCCCACTGCTAGCTGAAGGCTAAAATACTAAGTTTACTTACTTATTAGAAAATGAGTTTCTGAGTTCACAGAATATACCTGATCCTATCTTTAGGATCCTGTTATTTCCATACTTTGTTCTTGTCAATATAATAGATGGCAAGAAAAGAGTTGGGGGGGAAAGAATGCTATACTGAAAAAAAATGGTGCTACTTACTCAAAACAATGAGCTTAACCTCTTTGTCTGGGTCACCAGATGTATCTCCTGGAGCTTCAACAGTACAGTAATAGACTCCATGGTCCCACCACATCACTTCATTGATTACCAGATCTGCATCTACAGAGGATGAAATGAAAATAGATAATAGGGTTATATTTAGCTTGTTTTCCAAGCACTACAGCAAGTTCTTGGTTGCAAAATTAACTGTGGAAAAAGTCTTTTGGACAAGAACCCCATTCCTTTCCTCCATAAAGGAATTTTCTTTGGTGGTTAACATGCCTTTCAACTAGGCCTTTCATTGTAACTGGATGCACAAATAACCTTTCACATCACACCTACATATAGCCTACACTGATTTCCTACCCCTCCAAAAACTGGTAGGAGTGTTTATGCAGTCAGCCTGGATGCAACTGTATGCATAACTGGTGCTGTGATGATGGTGAGGGATTTTCCCAAGGAAGCAAAAATCAGGGAACAACCAATAGAATCTGCAGAAGAAAACAGACACATATCTCAAGGCGCTCAACTGATTGATGATTTTACTGGTGAAAAAAAGCCCAACACATTTTGGCCTATATATGCTCATAAAGACCTTCTTTGGGAGCCAAATAAATTCACAGGATTAGACAATACACAACTATATAGTAAAACAATACAAAGTACAACATTATATGAAATCGTTATTACAACAGCACACTGCCTATGGCCTGTACATACCATTAGACATATAGGGACCAAAGTTTTCAGTTTTAAAGTCCACTTTACCTCTTTTAAACTGTATTGTCACTTAATAATAGTATTGTTTTTATAGCCAAAAATCTAGGTTCAGTTGCAGGATGATGTTGTTCCAAGAAATGAGTCACTTAAGGGAGGGCTAAATAAGGAACTTGACCTTCCCCTATTTCTTAAAATTTCCTCTGAAGTTTCCTTCAGCCTAATTATAGTAAAGTGTACTTGCATGTTATGTAACAACCCTGCTTTGTTGACATAAAAAACCCCTCTGTAGCGCTTATTAATATGTTTAGTTTTGATCAATAATTTTTGTTAAGAATTTCACAGCTCCAGAAATTTCTGATGTTATATTTCAAATATGGTGGGCCCTTCTTATACACAGATTTTTATACATGGATTCAAGCATCCATGGTTTGAAAATGTTAAAAAAAAGTATAAATTTTAAATATCAAACCTTGATTTTCCATTTTTTATAAGGGACACCATTTTGCTATTTCATTGTATTTAATGGGACTTGAGCATCCATGGATTTTGTTATCCATGGGGGATCTTGGAACCAAACTCCAGCATATAACAAGGGTCCACTGTAGTTATGGACATGCCATAGGCAGTGTACAATTGTAATAATTTCATATATAATACAGCATAATGTTTTATTATGTATTTATCTGTTGTCTCTTTCTATAATTGTATATACTGTAGTACCTAAATTAGGCCTTTGAAAGCATATACAAGCTGAAATGCATTGGATTTTTTAACCAATAAAAACCTCTATCAATTGAGCACCTTGAGATGTTTCTCTGGTTTCTTCCAAGTGAGTTTCCTGAGCAACATAATTTCTAGAAGTGGTACACCCTTCAAGAAACCTTTTTATTAAAGATAGTTTGTTGCTACAGAGCAATTATTCTGGGGAAAGATACACTATAAA
Organism: Sceloporus undulatus; assembly: GCF_019175285.1. Lineage (NCBI taxonomy): Eukaryota > Metazoa > Chordata > Lepidosauria > Squamata > Phrynosomatidae > Sceloporus > Sceloporus undulatus. Next base: position 41,947,044 of record NC_056524.1, read on the forward strand.
AACCATGCACACTGTTCTAACCCTCCAGTTACTATAGTTTCAGGTTGTTGTTGTTTTAAATGATGCATTCACTTATCCTTTTATGAAGACTCTAGTGATATGCACCCGTATTTGCATAGACTTCATCCTCAAATGATGATAGCATGAAACCTCAACCACAAATTTAGCGCACAAAGGGGACACTGGGATGGTCAAAACTGCACTTCGTTATATCATTTCCAAAATAAATTAGACAATTATTAGGCTTGTTCATTTTCACTTTCCTTTAATGTCCCAGTAAACACTTACTGTTTCGAATGGTGATCTTCCGCTGTCTGTAATCGATACCCAGAACAGGTTCATTCTGCCCCCCTTTTCTGAGCAACAATCCGCACTTCTCGTTGGTTGTCATTACAGTCATTAGAAGGATCCTGGCCAAGATCTAAGCTTGCCTGATAGGCTGCAGACAAAGTGGTAAGGTTCAAAAATTAATGCCACTTAACTTAAATAAAAAAAATGTTAAAGAGTAATTGACTTTAAAAGCCCTAGAAAGTAAACGACTCTTTTATCTGTGTCCAACTGGTGCAAGATAACGGTGAAGAGTGTGGAAAACATGCCCTATGAGTAACGACTTAGGGAGCTGGATATGTTTAGCCTGGAGAAGAGATGGTTAAGAGGTGATATGATAGCCCTTTTTAAGTATTTGAAGGGGTGTCACATTGAGGAGGGAGCAAACTTGTTTTCTGTTTCTCTAGAGACTAGGACCCGGAACAGTGGATGCAAGCTACAGGAAAAGAGATTCCACCTCAACATTAGGAGGAACTTCTTGACAGGGATTGCTGTTCAACAGTGGAACACACTCCCTGGGAGAATGGTGGAGTTCTTTGGAGGTTTTTAAACAGAGGCTAAATGGCCATCTGTCGGTAATGTCTTACTACTTTAGCTACACATTAACACATATTTTATAGATACCAAGGAAATATGCTTTTGGAAAACTAGTGAGCTTATATTCATGAATATACTTAGTTCATGTTCATATCCTACCCCTTGTTCATATCTTATGTACTCTCCCCTCTTTCTTCTTTCCTCTCTGGTTTCCTCACCTTCATTTGTAATATATTTTTAAAATATCCAATTAAAAATATATGTCTTTAAAATAACAAGATTACATTACTGTATAATGCAACATAATCATAAATCTTCATGAATTCACAAACCCTCTTGGTTCTCTTAGTTGGGGGGGAGAGTAATGCTTTATAATGATGATGTCAACAGCAAAAAGAAGCATTCACCAAAAGTGTAGTAGTCAAGGATGGGATCCTTGCAAAAGGATTTGAAACGCCAGGTAACTACCACATCCTGCAGTTGCGCTGAGGTACTGTAGTCACACCTGAGTATCACAGAGGCAAATAAAGTTGTGTATCGCTCAGTTTCTGGCACCGTCACCATGACAGAGATGCAACCTGCAATGAAGAATGCACACCTCAGTTATCAATGAGCACTGACAATTATATGAGCAGACATCCTCTAGGAGGAAAAAAAGATCAGTCATTAAGTAGCCAGCATGACATAATGCTTTGAGTATTGCACTATGACTCTCAACACCAGGATTCGATCTCCAGCTTCGCCATTAAACCCATGGGGTGACCTTAGGCAAGTCACACTCTCTCAGCCTCAGGGAAGGCAATAGCAAACCTTCTCTGAACAAACCTTGCCAAGAAAACCGCATGATAGGTTCACCTTAGGGCTGCCATAAGTCAGAAACAACTTGAAGGTACACAATAACAACAAACAATCTTAGAGCAGGGGTAGGCAACCTGCGGCCCGCGGGCCAGATGCGGCCCGGCGAGGCCTTGGGACCGGCCCCAGCCTGGTCTTGCCGCCGATTGCCGCCGGGGCCTTTGGGGAGCAATTGTCTATAGAAGCCTCAGAAACACGTATTTATATTAACATTTTTAAAAAATTAGCAAATTTTTTCACGTGTCCTCCATTTTTTTTTTAAAAAAGTGTCTTCCATTTGAAAATTTTGTCCTACATTTGTCCTGGTTTATTTATATATTTAATATTTTTTTAAATTATTTAATTATTTATTTTTTGGGTTCGGCCCCCCCAGTTGTCTGAGGGACAGCAACCCGGCCCCCGGCTCAAAAAGATTGCCTACCCCTGATCTTAGAGGGTAGCAGGAACTGTAGTGCTCCTTTAGACTGAAACCAATACCAGCAGGCCATGTGGGTGACATGGACCTCCCTTAGCAGGACAGTCAGGAGTGCATATTTCCAGCTTACTATACACCAACTGCATCCTTCTTAGAATCAGAAGACCTAAAGATGGTGGTGCGAAAGCTAGTAACCTCAGGGCAGGACTTTTGCAATGTGCTCTACATTGGGCTACCTTTGTAACAAGTCTGAAAACTTCAGTTAATTCAAAACATTGCAACCAGATTGATCACTGGTACAACTAGGAGTGAGTATATCACACCAATATTTGAATCACTCCATTGGCTGCCAGTTAATTTTTGGGCAAAGTGTTGGTCATTACCATTAAAGCCCTCCATGCTTTGGGTCCAAGTTACTGGTGGGATTGCCTCATCCCATATAATCCTCCCCATACACTCAGATTCTCAGGAGGACATTTATGTCAACTGGACAGGACTATAGACTGGCAACTGTCATCCAAAGACCTTTTCATGGGCCATCCCTAGACTGTGGAATGACTACTTGGAGAGATTTGACAGCTAAACGTGGCTGAATTTAAAACAGTATTAAAGACCAATCTCTTCCAGCAGGTCTTATCCAGTCTATTTTAAACTAAGAATTTAAAATTGGTACATTTTTAATTTTATGTCTGGATGATTTTAATTCTATGTGTATGTGTATTAACATATGTGTTTAAATGGTTTCATGTATTTAGTTATATATAGTTTTTAAATCTATGTTGTACCCTGCCTCAAGCCTTGAGGAGAGACAGGTAAGAAATACACTCGACTATAACTCAAACTCATGTGTAAGTGAAGGGGAAGTTTTGGGACCAAAATTATGGATTTTGCTATGATCTGTGGATAGGTCAAGGGTAAAATTTAGGGGCATACAGCAAAGGATCAAAAGGATGAAGCAAAGCAAAACAATGTCAAAGAACTTCCAAGAGACATAACACTTTGTGCTTAAGACTGGATGGATGAGAGAGTAGAGGGGGTTGGTGCTTCACATATTATAACAGGAGATGGTTCCTTCTTTTAAATAAGAGTTAAAATACAGTATTTACATTGACTCGTAGATAAGTTTAATCAGTTTTTTGGGTTAATTTTTTTATCTAAATTTCTAGACTTATGCATGAGTATATACAGTAAATCATCATCATCATCATCATCATGGATGAGCCTTCATAATCTCATCCAGAGCCAGAACAGTTCTGAACCTAGAAAGATCAGTAACTAAAAAAAGTCTTAGTTGCGGCACTCTCTCGCCTCCTCCAAACCATTCCCCCCCGTTCTGGATTTTTCTGATGAGTTATAAATAATAAATATTTGAGTTTTTGGAAGAAGTCTAAAGTGTGTTCTCGTTTTTGCACATTAACCAGGAAATCTGTAGAGCGTTTGTACTGTTTCAAGAGTCACAAATTATATATGGCTTTCAGAAAAGCTGGCTCATTTTGACAAGTTAATGGGACATATGTTATATTTGTATTTCTAACTTCTTTCAGATAGGCTTCATAGTAAACCAGTAAATAGTTTTTCCTTTGCTTTTTCAATGAAAACTCTTATGTAAAAGCATAGGTCTGGTCTCACAAGATACATGCATGGGAGCAATAGTTATAACAATACTCCACTCCCTAGACAATATCCTGTGCTCATATGTATTTTGTATCCACTGTACTCCTAGTGATACAGACTCTATGCTTATACAGTGGACCCTTGTTATACGCTGAGGTTTGGTTCCAAGATCCCCCGTGTATAACAAAATCCGTGTATGCTCAAGTCCCATTAAATATAATGACAGAGCAAAATGGTGTCCCTAATAAAAAATGGAACATCAAGGTAAATTTATACTTTTTTGGAACATTTTCAAACCGTGTATGCTTGAATCTGTGTATAAAAAATCTGTGTATAAGAAGGGCCGACTGTATATTTTGTATATTGGGTTCATGGCTGTGCCAGCATTACCAGATTGATCGCTGACTGGCCTCTGGCAGAACAGAGCCAGGATCATAGTGAGGAGAGGTCTTGCTAGGACTTGAATTAAATGCTCCTGTATTTCATATTCCATAAGCACCTATTGCCTGAACAAGGACAAAATGTGCATGTTCTGAGCAAGCATAGTAGTCCATTAATGAAATACCCTGATTTAGATCATAGAGTCTGATATTCCAACTCTACAGTATAGTAGAAGTCTCACCAATACCGTGAAAATCATATGAACCAGGCTTTCCATGAGATCTTCCTTCCACACTGGTGCCACAACAAACCACAGTTCCCAGAATTCCTTAGCACTGAGCCAAAGCGCTTAAAGTGGTGTCAAACTGGCTACACTCTAACAGTGTAGATACAGCCCATGTTAATGTAGCAGTGTTTTGGGTGGAATTTGTGAATCAGTCTTCTCCAGCCCTGAGAATTTAGTGAAGTTTAAGATTTTGTTCTGGTAAATGCATTTCAGTTTCGTAAGTTTGGGCTCCAAGCAATTCTTTTTTAATTTATCCAATTTCTACCCAATATTTATTTATTAAAATACTTATATTTCATTTTGTATCATGGAATTTCAGGGCAGCATACAAGTAAAATCATGTCCTGCAAAATATGTTATCAGAACATCAAATCATCAACTAAGAGCAGGAAAAATATCAATTTAGAACACACAGAACTTTATTCAAAACCAAACAAACACAAAGGTTTCTATTATTTCAAAGATCTGAAAATCCAAACTGCATATTTGGTAAATATTTCTAAATATTTTTAAAGTACACACAGCCTGAGTATACAATATGCTAGCTACATTCCTACGTTTTCTCTATCAAAGTTAAGAAAGATAAACCAAAAGTAAATTATTTCTCTTGTTAGCAATACCAAAGATAATGATATCACTAGAGATAAAATGTATAAATATGTGGTTTGTAAGGTTAAAAAGCTCAAATATCCTGGACAACACCTACCTGGACTAAAGAGGTGAATGTAATTTTGCTTCTGCTGC
>NC_056524.1:41952212-42020138 GCF_019175285.1 Sceloporus undulatus
TATTATTATTATTATTATTATTATTATTATTATTATTATTATTATTATTATTCCCCCTCTTTTCCCAGAAGTGGGACCCAGAACGTTTATAAAAGAATTAATAAAGAAGGACTTAGTAAATTCATATGTAATATTTTTCTTCCAGATCCACACTCTCATCCCACACTTCTGTTAAGGTATGGCAAGCTTTTTGAAGCAATTCAAGTAACGTTGGCATTGGCAAACCCACAGGAGTCCAGAGACCAATTTTATTTTTCTTGGAAACCCTTTTCATTCCCTGCTACTATGAGGAGTCTAGCTACACTCAGAGAGAACATGGAAACCTGGAAGACAGCTAATATCACTGTTCCTGTTAATAAAAAATCACTGGCACTTATACTTTGCACTGGCTCCACTACAACACATGGCCAAAGTTCAGCTGAAGGTTTCATGTATGACAATGGCATCATTCATTGTTATTACACTGCCTGTATGAATACTACAAGAGAGCCAGTGTTGTGTAATGGTTTGATTTGGATCACAACTCAGGAGACTGGGGTTCGAATCCTGGCCATGCAAACTCACAGGGTGACCTAGGGAACATCACTCTTTCTCAGCTTCAGAGGATGGCAATGGCAAACCTCCCTCTGAAGAAACTTGCCAGGAAAACCCCATGATAGGTTCACTTTAGGTTGCCGTAAGCTGGAAACAACTTGAAGGCACACAGCAACATGTACACTACAAATTTGTTACTAACAAGCATATATGCTATGAAGCAGGGATGATAATAATGTAGTCTTCCAGATGTCGTTGGACACCAACTCCCAGCATTTCTCAATATAGGCTATGCTAGTTAGGGCTGTTGGGAATTGTAGTGGAAGCGCATCTGGAGCGCTGCATGATTCCCACCTCATTGTACAACTTCACCTGATTATCTGAGAGGGTAAAGCAGCAATGTCCAAACTCTGGCCCTCCAGGGGTTTTGGACTTCATCTCCCAGAAGCCTCAGTCACCTTGGCCAATGGTCTGGGATGCTGGGAGCTGAAGTCCAAAACACCTGGAGGGCCAGAGTTTGAACATCCCTGGGGTAAAGCAAAGGTAAGCCAGAAACCTATTTATATATAACAAAGCCATGTTTACTCAGAAATAAGACCCACCGAGTTCAGTGGGACTAACTTCTAGGTTACGGTACACAGATAAACAGTTGGCGCTCAGTGTCGGCACAGAACCCATATTTTTCACACAGTGAGAACTCAGTCCCTGTATGTATATCAGGGATTTATATCCTGGGGTCTAGAGGAGATCTGCAAACTAGGGTCCAAATCTCATTGAGGAAATAATCCAGTCTGGGACCGCTCTAACTGCCCTGGCGCAATGCAGGGGAATTCTGGGAAGCTAACTTGCTTTAATATTGCAATAATTAATTCCTGAAAAAGCCACAAAAAACTATAATTTAATTCTGTTTTCATGTACTATTTTGGTATGCTTCTCACTGTACTTATAAATAAATATATATATAATTAAAATATAAATGTAATTATTATTATTTAGATTTAAGGTACTATTTCTGTATGTCTTTAATTGTGTTGTTTTTAATGTTGTAAGCTGCCCTGGCTCCCAGTTCTGGGAGAAAGGCGCAATATAAATAAATACAATAACAATAACAACAACAACAACAACAACAACAAGCAACTTCCTGAAAAAGAACTATGCCTTGAGAATTGTAGTTCTGTGCCTGGGACTGGGACTCAGGGAGGCTTAGTTACACCACTAAAAGCAACACAATTAAAAACCTACAGAAATAGTCCAGGAAAACAGAATTAAATTAGTACAATAATTAAAACAGACTGCAAGCTAAAAGTTGCTGGAGGGAGGGAGGGAAGGAAGGAAGGAAGGAAGGGGGGTGGCCCCCTCCCAGAAGCCCAGCCACAAGAGAGGAGGAGGCGGGAGGGCAGCGTAACCCTCCCGGGGACCCCAGCCAGGCTGCTTCCTTTGCCCCCTCCTCCTCCTCCTCCACTCACCTGTCGGGAGGCAGGTGAGGGCGACCCAGAGGGCCAGGTAGAGCCAGGGCCAGGCCATGGCGCCTCCTCCCTTGGCCTGGAGCCTGGCTCTCCCCCGGCCCTGCTGCCCTTCCCCTCTCCTGCTCCGAATCCTGGGGAGATCTTGCTGCCCAGGAGGGGCTGCCTCAGTCTTTCCCCTTCCAGCCTTGGGATCTTCTTCCTCTCCGGGGAGAAGGGGCTAAGCGCTCTCTCTCTGAGGCACCTGTGGAGCGCAGCAGCAGCAGCAGCAGCAGCAGCAGCAGCAGCAGCAGCAGCAGCGGGGCCTTCCCAGGCAGCGGGGCCTCCAGGTGCAGCCTCTCTCTCTCTCTCTCTCGCTCACTGCATGCGGCTCTCCCAGGCACACAGGCAGCCCCAGGCTGCATCCACGCTGGAGAAATAACCCGGTTTGGCACCGCTTTAACTGCCCTGGCTCCATGCTGTGGAATTCTGGGATCTGCAGGTGGTTGGGGCCCCAGGCCAAAAGGCTCCATGTTTCCCAAAAGTACAGATCCCGCAGTTCCCTAGCATGGAGCCCTAAAGTTAAAGCGGTGTCAAACTGGATTATTTTGGCAGTGTGTTTTGGCACAGGAACACCCTAGAAGGTGTAGTGGTCTGCGTGTTGGGACAGTCCCAGCTCGGCCATGAAACCCACTGGCTGCCCTTAGGCCAGTCACACTTTCTCAGCCTCGGGGAAGGCAATGGCAAACCGTTTCTTGACAACTCTGGCCAAGAAAACTTAATGATAGGGTTGCCATAAGTCAGAAACGACTTGAAGGCACACAACAACAAATAGGGAACTCTATCATGGAGTTTTCTTGGCATGATTTGTTCAGAGGAGGTTTGCCATAGCCTTCTTCCCCTGAGGCTGAGAGAGTGTGACTTGCCCAAGGTCAACAAGGGGGTTTCCATTGCTGAGAGGGGAATGAATAATAATAATAAGCGTTATTTATGTTTTCCCGCCTCTCCCAATGGATCAAAGGGGATTACGGTCAGATTATACAGTACAATAACAATAATTCTAATAACAGTATTAAAATCACAGCATAAAAGCCATGCATTATCTAAAAACAGTTAATACAATATAAAATCTCAAATTAGCATCCCAAAGTATACTCCGATTTGAGAGACAGAGTTTTTCATCAAATCTATAAAAGATCAGGAGAGCATGCTTGCCGGAATAAATAAGTTTTCAGCACCTTCTTAAAGGCATCCAAGGTGGAAGTGAGTCGGAGCTCTTCCGGAAGGTTATTCCAAAGTGTAGGGGCCATTGCCGAATATGCTCTTTGGTGAGTAGTTGTTAATCTCACTTTAGGATGATCAAGTAAGTTCTTCCCACTTGTTCTGAGAGTGTGGAGCAGATTATGCCGGGAGAGGCGTTCCCTGAAGTAACTCAGGCCCAAGCCATGTAGGGCTTTAAAGGTAGTCACCAACACTTTGTATTGGGCCCAGAAGCTGATTGGCAGCCAGTGTGGGGATTTTAGTACAGGTGTTATGTGGTCTGACCTTGAGGTCCCAGTGACCACTCTGGCTGCTGCATTTTGGACTAGTTGAAGCTTCTGAACTTGGTACAAAGGTAGCCCCATGTAGAGCATGTTACAGAAGTCTAGACGAGAGGTTACCAGTGCATGTACTACAGTTTCAAGGTCCTTTCAGTCCAGACAGGGACGCAGTTGGCGTATCAGCCGAAGCTGGTACCAAGCACTCCTGGCCATCGCATCCACTTGAGATGATAACTGTAGAGATGAATCCAGGAGTACTCCCAAACTGTGAACTTTGTCCTTTAGGGGAAGTGTGACCCCATCCAGGACTGGATGGCAAATCTCCCTGCCTGGACCTGGGGTACCTATCACGAGTACCTCTGTTTTCTCTGGATTCAGACTGAGTTTGTTTGTTTTCCCTCATCCAATGAAACCTTGGTTTCCAGAGTTGTAGTCCATCATTCAAACCAGCTGGCTTGAAAGACCTTGTAAAACTACCGATCCCAGGATTCCATAGGACTGAGCTGCAGCACTCAAGATGGTGTCAAACTACATTATTTCCACAGTGTAGATGCACCCAGCTGTTCCGTCTCTATAATCCTTGAAGGCAGTTTGCAACAAACTTCATCACATTAGATTTTCAACTTGCTCCTGTGCAAGAAAACCAGTCTGGGGCTAAAAATTGCACAAATAAAGTGATATCAGAAATGCATTGTCACTGAAATCCCAAAAGTAAAAAGATGCTTTGTGACCACTTTAATGTCGGGTTTTGTGTGACGTCGTGTGAAATCATTTCAGGTAATAATGAAATTTTTCCAGGATATTCACGGGATAAAATCCCGATCTCCTTTGTGTGATAAACTCCTATGACTTTGGAGACCAGGGTTCGAATCCCTGCTCAGCCATGGCAACTCCCTGGATGATCATGAGCAAGTCACACTCTCTCAGCTCCCTCTGAACAAATCATGCACAGAAAACCCTGCAATACATTTGCCATAAGACGGAAATGATTGAAGGCAGACTACAACATGTAGGGGGCACCTGACAGCCCTACGTTTTTATGATCTCTTTGTATATGTTTGTCCAGACATCAGGTTTAGGGCCACCAAGCCCCTTCCACCAACATAATTGTTTTTCTTATTTGAAGCGCCCATAGGAGAGGGAAGGATGGATTGGTAGTAGAAGGTATAAACCCTTCCCTACATGTAGAAATGCTGATTCAGATTGCACTGCACATGTTTCTTGTGAGTAAAAGTCCAGGTTGTAAATTTTATGGAACTTACTCAAGGTATTGCATAGTTTAGCTGGCATTTATGCACCTGTCCAAACCCATAAAACAAAGCATGCAAGTTGCCAGCGGAGACGCTTTTTGACAACTGCACAACCGGTTGGGTTACTATTCTGTTTTTGTTTCCCTGTTAGGTCTCTCTAGTAAAGTAGGATTACCTAACTGGTTGAAGGAAGCTCAGTTGGTTGTGGTTGTTGTGCCTTCATAATGCGACCCTGTCGTGGGGCTTTTGTGACACCAACGCTTGTCTGTCATCTGGTCATCACCAGTATGTTTGACAGTGAAGTTTACAGATGTGAACATGTTCTGTATAAACACATCTATTCTTTCAAGTTTTACTTTTTTTAAGATTCTTCCAATCTCTTTGAACTAGACCATTCCCTTGGGTTATATCACCCATTTGCCAAACTAAGGCCTGTTACAGACTGCCAAAATAAAGCTGCTTCGGGTCTCTTTGGAGGTATTCTGTTTAAATGATGCATGCATCCTAAGAATCCAGAAGCTACACCAAAGCTGCACTCCAGCTGAATCACCTTTTGAGACAAAGGATGCATCTGTGCATTGCAGAAATAATCCACTTTGAGACCGCTTTAACTGCCTGGCTCAGTGCTAGGGAATTCTGGGAGCCGTAGCTTTGTGAGGCATTTAGCCTTACCTGTCAGAGAGCTCTGGTGCCACAACAAAGTGCAATTCCCAGAATTCCATGATACTGAGCCGTGGCAGTTAAAGTGGGCTCGAACTGGATTAATCCTGCAGTGTGGACGCAGCCGACATAAATAAATTTGAGTTAGATTTTTATCTCAGTGCCTTCTCCGGTCCAAAACACACTGCAGAAATAACAATCCATCTTGATACCTGGCTCAGTACTAGGGAATCCTGGGAACTGTAGTTTTGTGAGGCATTTTAGCCTTCTCTGACAGAGAGAGCTCTAGTGCCACAATAAACTACAGTTCCCAGGAGTCCTGAGGACTGAGCCAGGGCAGTGAAAGTAGCCTCAAAATGGCTTATTATTTCTGCAGTGTGCTTGACCTCTGTGAAAAACCCTTTCTATTATCCCTCTGCGCAGGCGCTTTAGGCATGCGCCATTTTGGGACTCAACTTCCCAGGAGCCTTTGCGCGCCGGCCATTTGGTTGCCTAGCAACTGGCATAAACCAGCAAATGGAGCCCAAAGGGGAGCAAGACGAGGGGAAAAGTGGAAAAGGTAATCACAATACATATACATTCCCTGCACTCTTTCCCTCAGTTTGGATTTTGGTCGGCTAAACTGAAGTTTAGAGGGCGCGCCTTTAAGGGCCCTTTTCTCAATAGTGGTAGCAAAGAACAGGAAGTTTATATCTCTTATTTACAGATGGAGATTTTATCAAATTAAAATAATTTTATTTATTTAAAGATTTATTTTAAAATTATTTATTTAAATTTTTATTTATTTAAAATGTAAGTAAATCAATTTATTTAAAATTAAAATAAAATAAAATAATCATTCTGAGGACTCTGCTGGAAAGTCCCAAAATAGGGCTGCCACTTGCCAGGCTGAAAGCTGCAGAGGGGGCTCCAGTGCCTTTAATGACTGTTGTTATTGTGCCCCTTTCACACTCCTGAGGAGGTTTGCTTTTGCCTTCCCTCTGAGGCTGAGAGAGTGTGACTTATTGCCCAAGGTCACCCAGTGGGTTTCCATGGCCGAGGCAGGACTCGAACCCAGAACTCCAGAGGTGCACTCCAACAACTCAAACCACAGAAAGGGTCCTCCTTTTCCAGGACCTGCCTTACATTTCAGCCTTATGTTCAGGAGGAATTCCGCAACGTCCTCCATTTTGAGCAGGGCTTAAAAGAAGCATGGGTTTACATTTATTTTATTTTTTACCTTACGTAACAGTACTCAACGTAACGCCATTCAAAATAATCATAACACTTAAACCATAAATTAAATTAAATTAAAAAATTAAATCATAAATCTTATACATATTTGCAATTTGACTTCCCTACTTCGTCCAGTTTGTACACTTGCCCCTCCACGCTTGTGGCTTCGGCTTTTGCAGATTTGGTTATTTGTGGATTTCATTATTGCGTCCTTTCTAGGAATATCTAGGTCCTCTGGCGCAGCTCTATGGTCAACTTTAAGCAAAGGTCGCACTGAAGGACCTGGTGATTCCTAGAGAGAAGACTGCACTAGGCATATGTAGCTCCTCCAGCGCTGTTCTGTGGCCAATGTCTGGCAGATATTGACCACAGAGTTGCACTGGAGCACCTAGAGATTCCTAGAGAGGGCTTTTCCCAGGTAAAAACCTAGTGTTTTTGTTATCTGTGGTTTTTCCACGTTCACGGGGGTCCCGTGCCCCTAACCCCAGCAAACGTGGAGGGAATAGCTGTGCTATAAGGATGTGGTGCGGTAATCTAGCAAGTCTGTGTGCCTGGTTTCATTAGACTGCAACCCCAGGAAAATGAAGCAACTCTCTTCTGTTTTACAGCCTTTCAAATATTTTCCCTCTGAGGTTGAAAAAATAAGTGGTCACTGTCTTAACTCTTATGAGGTTTAGGAGCCCTGTGACATGGGAAGCCAACTTGCTTATGTCAAAATGTCAGCAAATTTTGATTCATCTGAAACTCAGTGCTGTTTTTTGTTTCTTTTACTGTGTTGGAAACTCATTTTATAAGTTTGTGCTTGCAGTTCTATGGAACCTGGCAAAACTGTTTTAGTCCAGATTAATATACAATTACAAAGCATAATCACCGTAGCATTTCCTCTATAACAATTCTTGTGATATTTTCTATTTACATGAACTTTTTTTTGTAAAATGTGGATGAGAAAATAGTTTTTAAAGGATCAATTTTTAAAGAATCTGATATTTTTAAAGGATCTTAATGGATCTGTTTAAAATCCAGATTATGCAGTAGAATAAAACATGAATTAGGATAAATGCTTATATATTATTAATTTATAGATATGAATATATTTATATTATAGATACTATTCAAATATTTGAAATTAGGTTTTCTGATTACAGAATGAGGTGTTTTTTTCTATTGATTTTTTGTTTATGTGCATAAAAGTACATTTACACTATTTTTGTGTCTGAAAAGTTCCATGAAACATGTAATCTTTCAACTTTTTAAAGAGCTGGTTTTATAATTTCTTTATTGATATGATTAAATCCTATCCTGTACTGTACAATTTCAGATTGGTTTAGAAAGATTCTGGGTTAATTTCTAACAGCATGTATACAGTATTTCAGGCCATTATCACACAACTGAAATTGGAAGTATAATCCAGTGTCATCCTGAATGCAATCATGCATTTTCACATTATTGCACGAAAGGTTATCAGACGCATTGGCTGGCATTCCGAACGCACTCTGAACGCAATCACGCATCAATCCACACTTAAGTAAATTTGGTTAACTAGGGAATTCACAAATCCTATTCCCAGGCTGCTTCGCATTCAGTGCGATGCCGTTTGGTGTGATATGCATGTCTGCTGTGGCCCTGGTATTCCCCCAGCATCAATTCCTGTGATCCTGTGTTTTGTGTTGGCTTCTGGGGCTCCTAGGTCTCCCCCAGCAGCTGGGAGGAAAAGCAGCTGTTTTTGACAGGAAAGCGTGGCTCTCCATTCAAGCTCTCTCTCTCTCTCTGCCCAAAATTGTGTGCTTGGGGCTTGCCCTGCTCCTGGCCCCTTGTGCTCCTCAGGGACCTTTTTGCTTCCCTCCCTCCCTCCCTTCCTTCCTTTTTTCTTTTTTGAAATTGGGTGACATTCCTCCTGTGTGATATCATCCTATGACAAAATATGCAGGTTTTATATTGTATTTATATATATATATATACACACACACACACACACCCCTTTCTTAACTCCCTAAGCATAGCTGGAAAATTGAAAGTGAAATTTACATATTATATTGCTCACATAATTTTTGTTAAAAGATCTCTCTAGACTCTGTTTTTGTTTTCAGACCAGGATGAACAACGTGAAAGAAAGGGCAGCTCAGAGGGACAGAAAGAAGGAACAAAGAAGAGTATTGATGGTAAGTATTACCTATACATTCTTAATTACTGTTTTAAGTATTATGTATTATTTGTAACTGGATAACAGAGACACAATGATTTCTGCACTTCAGAGAAAAAAAATCTTGTTGAGGTTTTCACTGTTTTTCTCTGTTCATTATTCATGTATCAAAGGCTAAGTGTAGTTCTGTGTCTTTTTGCAAACTATGAAACTATTAGCATATAATTTTGCTTTTGCAGATAAGAAACTATATTCTGAGCTTGATGAAGAAGAAAAGCCAGGTGAAGATGAAGAGGGCGAATGGAGCTTTGGAAGTGAGGGTATGTCCTTCATCCTGTAGACTTGCTCTTACATTGCCCTTTGAATCTTTTGAACAGATATTTTCATTATCTAACTGAAAAGACAGCTTGGGATTCCTGGACAGAGTGGATTGCTTAAAGTGGACTTAAACCCCAGATCCCACTTGTTTAGAAACTGTGGCTCTCCTGCTTGTGGGTTCAAACTAGAGCAAATTGTCTTTGCATGTTTGATCACAGAACTTAATATGTGAAACTGCAGTATGTATAATTCATTTGTCTTTTTAACTGAAGTTATACTTGGATTTTAGAACTGCATTTTAGTAGGAGCAACAGAGGTATAGATTTATATCTTGCTCATAGGCATTGGGAGATTGCTGTGCCTCGTATAAAATAATGCTGAAATTCTGTGTACTTGTAAGAAACTCCATCAAAATAGACGTCTAAATAAACACACCAGTGGTTGCAGTGTTACACAGGTGCTCTAGCCATAGTTGCTATTGTTGATCTTACTTCATATCACCTCCTGGCATCATCTACACCTCTCTTTCTATTTTCATGATAAATTAAGCCTACTGTATTGTTATCCTGGTTGATACTGGATACAACACAGATATACCTCTGCAGTCTTCTCAGATGTGTCTTTTCTGCTTTGAAACCAGTGATATGTTCCAGGCCTCTGAGCCATGAACAATCTGAGTTGAAATGTTACCCAGCCATTTGATAGACCTAAGCTTACTCCTTCCAGCCCTGCCTAATGAAAACCTCAAATGTGTATTTTAGAGGCAGACATAAGTGGCCGTTTAAGGACATTTAGTTGTGATCCCAGAACTGAAATTCCAGATTCCCAGTATGAAGTTTCCATTCAGTTGGACAAACAATAATAGTAGATATGTATATTAGTCACAAATTCCTGCATCTTATCTGTTTGAATAATATATGGCATTCCTTGTGCTGATGTTTTGAAATGCAGAAGAAGAGGAGGAGGAACCATCACCAGAACCTGAACAGCCTCAAGAACCCGTGAAGAAGAAAAAAGTAGTGGTAGAGAAGAAAATCTCTGAAAGCTTCTACTATAACTATGAAGAGCTGTGCTCATTTCCATATGTGACTCCAGATTCTGGCATACCGATTGACATGCTCATTCTCATGTATCCTTTTTTTTCAGCAATGCTACATATATTTGGGGTTTTGTTTCCATTTATAGACACTTTAAGCATTACCCAAAAGCCATACCAGTGAATCTGTCTGTCTGTCTGTCTGTCTGTCTGTCTGTCTAGCTTACTTGCTAATTAGCTTACTTGCTGTTCACCGCTATGATCTTTGGAATAGCGGTATATAAATAAAACAAATTATTATGATCTATCTATCTATTATTTACAGTGGTACCTCGGGATACGAAATACCCAGGTTACGAAATTTTCGGGATACGAAAAAATCCCATAGGAAATCATTGTTCCGGGTTACGAATGTTTTTTCGGGATACGAAGAAAATTTTTGGTGCTTTTTTCGGCTTTTTCGCACGAAACGCGGCTTTTCCCCATTAGCGCCTATGGCAATTCGGCTTACGAAGGCTTTTCGGGTTACGAAAGCGGCCGCGGAACGAATTAATTTCGTAACCCGAGGCACCACTGTATTTTATTTATTTACGGTATTTATACCCCGCCCTTTGGCCCTAAAGGATCCCTTGCTAGGAAGGATCTAATTAGGGGAATTTAATTAGCTCAAATATTACAAGAGGCGTGTTCTAACAACGCACACAACGGGGTCGTGTACCTGTGTGTATACCAGCGGTCATCTAGTCCACCCCCAGAGAGAAAGAGACTCAAAATGCCAATGAATTGCAATAAAAATATAAAACATTTATTAAAGCCACACAACAAAGGGGATCACACACGCACACAAACACATTCAATGCTAAAGTAAGGGGGTGAGTTCGGGAGTAAAGGAGAAAGGATAGAGGCACCGTTGGTATATTTACCTTAGGAGTCTTCTACAAAGCAACGGGTGTGAGGGATGGTGAATGGTGAGATGTGGCCGCAGGAATGGGGAAAGCAAGCGGCGACCGCAGTGGCTAGGAGCTGAGTTCCAGTAGGCAAAGCTAACAAGAGGCCTGAGAGACAGTGAGCTTTTGGCTTAGCTCGAGCGATTTCAGCGGAGCCCAAGGCTCAAGGATCACAAGCTTGGAGCAGGCTGCTTGACAAACAAGATATCAGGTTTGGAACTCAAAGCTCAACAAGCCCACTGAAGGGCGAAAAGTGGGGTCCTTTTATACCCCTGAACATAACCTCAGGCGAACAAAGGCTTGATGACTTTTTGTCTAAGCTGAAACTTACACAATGGATACACAAAGAAGAGGTCTGGCACTTTTCAGGAGGGGACAAATATCTCAGTGGCTGAGCCGTTAAGTTGATCACTGGCTCTCAAAAGGAAGAAGCTCTGTTATTGTCTTCCTGCTTTGGGCAGCCTGCGAAACTAGTATGGCAACTCCCAAAACTGCTTGCTGAAAGGTTTAAATTCTACCTTTTTTTCCTTGACCATGCCTAGCAAGGAGTGGCTGGCTACGTAGTCAGCTCGCTTTTAGGGTAATGGCGGCTAGCGATGGGGTCAGTCAGGGATCATAGATTCAGATCGCATGGCACCCAAAATTTATATAAAACCATACTTAATAACACTCTGAAATAATACATTCATATTATGTTCAGTAAAGTAACAATGAGAAGGCAAGAAAATGGATTAGACATATTGGTCCAGATTTACAAAGTAGAGGAGGGCATTGAATCAGGGAATTTAGCTGTGTGTTAACTCCCTATTCAGCAATTGATTCATAGTGTCTATCTTACTAACCAATAAGATTCCACCCATAATATGTAATAGGGTTGTATTAGGAATGTAAAAACATGGGTCCACATTCCTTCTCAGCTCTGGAATTTATGGGTTAGCATTTGGCAAGGAGCTGCCCCCAGCAAAATTTGCTTCACAGTAGTGTTCTGCCACAGTTTATCCCACCCTCGGCCAATTTAGGCCCAGGAAAAGCCTTTTTAAAAAACAGTAAGTCAAATCATTTTAGCCTCTTCTGGGTCTAAAAATGTTTTGTGGGAGCCAAAAACATGGTGAAATTATCCCTACATCCTCTGGGGGCATGGAGTGGCATTTCCACCCACTCTTCATATTTTTTAATGGGGAGGGGAATGATGATTGGCTACAGCAGTTGTCCCCAAATTGTGCTTTTTAAGGGATTTTGGACTTCAGCTTCCAGAATTCCAGACTTGGCCAACATGGTTGAGGCTTCTGGGAGCTGAAGCCCAAAATATCTTAAAGGGCACAGTTTGGGGACCACTGGGCTACAGGATCCTCAAAAACTACCTAGATAATGGCTGCATGAGGTTCTCATTTGTATGAAAAGTGCTCCGTGCTTTGAGCCATTGAGGACAACTTTGAAAGAAATCTTGCAAGTAGAATTCACAGCACAGAGTATTGTACTTTCTCTATGCTTTATAATTTCATATATTTATTACTGTATGGATAAAATAAACCTTGGTGATAGCACCACTCATTTTCCTTAGTAATTGTTTCTCAGGCACTCTTTTGGTTATGACTGCATGAGACGGGCAAACATCCAGATGCTGGATAGTCAAACACTTCTGTACATTGCTGGCAATCACCTAGTACTTCTGGATTTGCAGTTTAAATATCAGAGATACATTCGAAGCACAAGTAGTGGTGGCATTGGTGTAATCACGGTACAGTACAATGTTTGTTTCATAAGAACTTTTACTTCTGAGAAATATTTGGGTCATTGTTTCATATCTTGAACAGCTCAGTGACCTATCATTTCAGAGATATTCTTTTTAGGACATTGCTACTTTCAAACATTGTTTCAGAGGGGAAAAGGTAGTTTGGATTAGGGAAAAGCAAAGCTTGGAACAGTTCCTTTTTGTTTTACATTTCAGCTCCCAGTCTTCCAGCCAGCGTGACCACTGACCATGACCTAAAATATTGTTAATGAAAATTACTTAGAATCATAGAATCACAGAATTAGAAGAAACCACAGGGCCATCCAGTACAACCCCCCTGCCATGCAGGAATATAAAATCAAAGCATCCTTGACATATGGCCATCCAGTCTTTGTTTAAAATCTCCAAAGAAGGAGACTCTATTACTGAGTCAGTGTATTCCACTGTTGAACAGCTCTTACTGTCAGGAAATTCTTCCTAATGTTCTGAACTTGAAATATGGTAAATCAGTGTGTATGCACATTTCATTTCAATGGGTCCCCTCCAGTTGAGAGTGCCAAGTGGATTTCAAAAGCAACCTGACAAGGTGAACAGTGACATTACTAACAATAGGATCCACAGTCTATTTCACAATTGTACAAACTGTGTGTGTTTTATAATGAACCAGAGGTGTTTCACCTAGCTCTTTTCTGTTTCTCAGTCCTTGGAGACAGAAAGACTGGCCATCCTCGGGAAAGGGACTCTGTCATGATGAGACTCACCCACCCAACTCCTTTTTTCTAATGGGAGCCCAATGGATCTTTTTGATCCTGCTGCTGCACCAAATAATGTGATGGCAACATCATGGCACTGCCAAAATCTCTCAAAACCTTTCACTCCTTTTTAATGTGTGCCACTGCTGCCACCAATTGTGTGGCAGTGGTGGCCACTATCCCGCCAATTCTTCATTGCAAGACTGGAACCCAGGACTCTCTTAGGTGTCTTCTGCATTATAACTCTCTTTAGATGCCGGCCCTCTGGTTTTCACATTTTCCCCTAGTATAGCACCAACTATTGTTTGATAGCCACACACCCACTATCTAATGTGCCCCGAACCTAAAAGACTTAGCGTTTTTAATGTACAGTACTTCTGAAATCACTTCAGATAGCTGCTTGTTGAAACAAAGTAACAAATTTATTTACAAGTCAGGCTGAATTAGTATCGCTTTTAGTGCATGGTGTTCACAAGGGATACGGCATATAAATACTTTATTAGTCACACAGTTTGACAGTTTCTTTAGCTTGTCTTTGTAATTGGTTCTTTATAGCTTTTTATATCTTCCCTTACAGACTAGGTTCTCCCAGAAACTTTATTAAAGTTTTATGTCTTATTACCCTCTGATTACCTGTGACTGCATTAGTCACCAAACACTATGTCTTGTGCAGAACACTACAACAATTTAATGAAGGACACTCTTCGTTCCTTTCTAACTGCCCTCGCAGCAGTCTAACCTAGCCTCAATAATAATAATTGAAGGACTCGGTGCGCAGTCTGGGGGTACTCCTTGACTCGTCGCTCCAGCTGACTTCGCAGGTGGATGCGGCGGTTAGGAGTGCTTGTTATCAGCTTCGGCTGATACGCCAGCTGCGCCCCTACCTGGATCGTCGGAACCTTGAAACTGTTGTACATGCTTTGGTAACCTCTCGTTTGGATTTCTGCAATGCGCTCTACATGGGGCAACCCTTGTACCAAACTCGGAAGCTACAGCTAGTGCAGAACATGGCAGCCAGATTGGTCACTGGTAGTTCCAGGACAGACCATATAACTCCTATTTTAAAAGATCTTCACTGGCTGCCTGTTCGCTTCCGAGCTCAATACAAGGTGTTGGTTTTGACCTATAAAGCCCTAAATGGCTTGGGCCCAGGGTACTTAGAGGACCGCCTCTCACCATACAATCCGCCCCGCACACTCAGATCATCTGGGACAAATCTGTTAGAGGTCCCTAAATTTCATCTGGCAAGGACCTCACAGAGGGCTTTTACTGTTGTTGCCCCTTTATTGTGGAATGAGCTTCCCATAGAGCTCCGCTCCTCTGCATCACTTGTTTCTTTCAAGAAACAATTAAAAACACACTTATTTCAGCTGGCTTTTTCACTTTAGCTTTTTCACTTTAGCTAATTGTGTTCTTTTGTTCTGCCCCATTGCTCTCTGTCTTTTGACTCCATAATTTGTAAATATTGTCGCTTATTTAGCCCCTGTTGAATGATGAATGTGTATGCTTCATTTTCTGTTCTGTTTTATGTTTTATTTCCTGTTAATATCCCCTAGTAATGTCTTTTAAATTTTTATATACTGATGTTTTAACTGTATTTTTTGTAAGCCGCTTTGATCACTTTCGTGGAAAGGCGGGATAGAAATAAAGATTATTATTATTATTATTATTATTATTAATAATAATAATAATAATAATAATAATTTTATTTATATACCGCCCTTCCTACGATCAGGGCGGTGCACAGCAAATCAAATACAATTTACAGAATACACATACACATATAATACAATAAAACTGTTAAAACCCGTATTAAAACCCACTCTAACCAGCTACCACTGCTGTCAGAGGGGGGGAAAGACTAGCTGGAACTTGTGTCTGGGAATGCTAGCTGAAACAGGAAGGTTTTTAATTGCTTCCTGAACTGGGTCAGGGAGGTGGCCGAGCGGAGCTCTATGGGCAGCGTGTTCCAGAGGGTCGGGGCAATGATAGTATATGACCTCCTTGCTGTGGAGGCTAGTCTAGCCCCTGGGACCCTCAGTAGTTGCTGCCCAGATGTTCTGAGGGTGCGGGGCGGAATGTATGAGGAGAGGCGGTCCTCTAGGTATCCTGGGCCCAAGCCATGTAGGGCTTTATAGGTTATAACCAACACCTTGTATTGCGCCCGGAAGCGAATGGGCAGCCAGTGCAGATCTTTAAGTACAGGTGTAATATGACTGGCCCTGGATGTACCAGTGACCAGTCTGGCTGCCATGTTCTGTACCATCTGTAGCTTCCGGGCATGGTATAAGGGTTGCCCCATGTAGAGCGCATTGCAGAAATCCAGTCGAGAGGTTACCAGAGCATGTACTACCGTTTCAAGGTCCCTCTGGCCCAGGTATGGGCGCAGCTGGCGGATAAGCCGAAGCTGATAACAGGTGCTCCTGACCGTCGCGTCCACCTGAGATGTAAGGTGAAGCGACGAATCAAGGAGCACCCCCAGATTGCGCACAGAGTCCTTCACAGGAAGCGTGATCCCGTTCAGGACAGGTGGAACCACCGCCATTCCCGGACCAGGGGAACCTATCACTAGTACCTCCATTTTCTCTGGATTCAGACTGAGTCGGTTTTCCCTCATCCAGCCCATTACCAACTCCAGACAGGCCACGAGAGGTGAGACGCCATCCTCAGTCACTGCATCAGTCAGAGACATAGAGAAGACTATTTGGATGTCATCAGCATACTGATAACCCCGCGCCCCATGTCTCCGGATGATCTCTCCCAGCGGTTTCATGTAAATGTTGAAAAGCATGGGAGACAGAATGGCTCCTTGAGGGACCCCAGTTGTGAGGGCCCTCTTATCGGAGCACACGTCTCCCAGGTGCACCATCTGGAACCTCCCAGAGAGGTAGGACCGGAACCACTGAAGCTCAGTGCCCCCGATTCCCACCTCTACCAGGCGCTCCAGAAGGATACCATGGTGTATGGTATCGAAAGCCGCTGAGATGTCCAAGAGCACCAACAGGGACACACTTCCCCTGTCGATGCCCAGATGGAGATCATCGACCAAGGCGACCATGGCCGTCTCAACCCCGTAACCCACCCGAAAGCCAGTTTGAAATGGGTCCAGATAATCCATTTCATCCAAGATCGATCGAAGCTGGATTGCAACCGCCTTCTCGATCACCTTCCCCAAGAATGGCAGCAGCGAGACTGGCCGATAATTACTATGTATCAGGGGGTCGAGGGAGGGCTTTTTTAACAGCGGTTTTATAGTGGCCAATTTCAAGCTGGATGGAAATTGCCCATCCCTCAGAGATGTATTAATAATCCGGTGTAACATCGAAGTTACCACCGGTCCCCCCTGAGCCGCTAGCCATGAGGGACAGGGATCGAGGGAGCAGGTTGTCTTCCGAACGCTTCCAAGGATCTTGTCCACATCATCGGTACTAACCGACTCAAACTGATCCAGTTTAATGGAGTCCACGGAGGCTCTGGATGCCTCTACTCTAGGTTCTGCCCTAATGCTGGCGTTAAGACCTTCGCTTATCCGAGAGGTTTTATCCGCGAAGAAGTTGTTAAATTGGTCACAGCAAGCCTTAGAAGGTTCAAGGTTCTGGTTCAGGGTGGGAGGGAGCTGAGTTAGCTCCCTGACCACCCTGAACAACTCTGCTGGATGCGACTCCGCGGATGCGACACGAGCACCATTGAACGAGTTCTTAGCTGCTCGTATCGCCTCTCCGTAGTCCTCCAAAAGGCAGTCTAGGAGAGCCTTGTCGGCTAAGCGTAGGTGTTTCCGCCAACGGTGCTCTAGCCGTTGCAGAACCCGCTTCCTCGCCCGGAGATCTTCCGTGTACCAGGGCTTATGTTTGGAAGCAGGCCTGAGAGGGCGCTTGGGAGCGATACTGTGTATAGCCCTAGAGAGACTGGTATTCCAAATACCAGTCAGGGCATCAACAGAATCGCTGTCATTTCCAACCATGTTCCCCTCTAAGTCTTCCTGGAACCTTTGGATTCCATCAGCCTTCGAGGGTGGACCATCTTAATAGGTCCACCACCCCCGGGGGGGATCTGGGTAGAGGCCTTGATTTTTGCCTCCACGAGGAAATGATCCGTCCATGACGGGGGGAAATTTTAGTTATTTCCGCCCACGGATTTTCTGCATCCGTACAAAAGACCAAATCCAGTGTATTACCCGCAAAATGCGTTGGACCCGAGATTAGCTGGGACAGGCCCATGGCCGCCATGGTATTCATGAATTCCCGAGCCGCACCGGATGGAACATAGTTGGCCGCGAAGGGGATGTTGAAGTCACCCAGGACAAGCAGTCTGGCTCTTCACTCCTCAGGACACACTAAATACCACCCTTTCAAACTTACTCCACCCTCTTATGTACTCACTCCTGGGAGCAGCCTACACCTTTTCATGGCTTCTCTTCCATTGGCTAGTATCAAGGTTCTAATCTGCTTGCTGTCTCCACAGAGACTATGGCACCCGGGAGCAATGTCATTTGGCACTGGAGTAGAGGCAGAACCCCAATATTGTGTTCTATTATTCAGAACTTGGGAAAGGTACTTTTCTGGACTATAGCTCCCAGAGACTCCCACATAGCATCACCAGTAGCCACATTGGCTAGGATAAAAATAATAATTAATTATTTAATAATAATAATAATAATAATAATAATAATAATAATAATAATAAGTCAAAGATGAAGAAAAAGAGGAGATTCTCAAAACTGTAATTCAAAAAAGTAACTTTTCCAAATTCTGATCTGAATTTATGTAATCAACATGGGTTCATTCTGGGTTGAAAGAGTGGATGGAAATCAATTAACAAGTATTTTATTGAAGAAATGTACAAGATATGATGATGTAAAAAGTCTTTGCTCCTACTAGGTACATCCTAGTAAAACATACTTTGCTGTTGGAGAGAAAGGATGGAAACCAAACATGATTATCTATGAGTATCCTTCTCTGAGGCCATACAGAATATTACGAGGTAGGTTAAAATATTTTGGCATTTACAAATACATACAAAAGAAATAATAATCTCAGAAGTGAAAACAATGCTATAGTTTAGATTTATTGTATGAACACATTAAGGCTTGATCTGAATAGCAGACTTCTTAAATGCATGCAATAACAGACTTTTTCACCCTGGAAGAAGCATATCTCTCAAGATATTCTGTCAGGGCTACACAAGGCTGCCTCTCCTCAGCAAGGATTCGCCTGCTACCACCACACATCGC
The DNA here is from genome assembly GCF_019175285.1 of Sceloporus undulatus. NCBI lineage: Eukaryota > Metazoa > Chordata > Lepidosauria > Squamata > Phrynosomatidae > Sceloporus > Sceloporus undulatus. The sequence goes on from NC_056524.1 coordinate 41,971,010, forward strand.
TTCTATCCACAGAGCCTTCCAAGGCCACTTCCATATTCTCTGAGAGCTGTTGTTCTACTTCCTGTGCCTCATAATAATTGATCAAAGGGATACTTTGAAATTGATTTTGTAGTTCCAGATTCATACCATAGTACGCCTGAGTGTCACATTCTTTCAAACTCTTGTGTTTGGAAATTGTCATCTTCCCTATAGGCATACTGTGTATTATCTTTCCAGAAAAAACTGCTCTGGTCTGTCCAAACAAAGCTTAATCTTTCATGATGAATTTCAGTGTAGATATGTGGGCTTCAAGATGAACACATCAGAATGATTTGTTGATACTGAGAAGAAAAGCATACAAAATAAATGCTTGTAGTAATGCATAAACCTGTGAGTTACAGATGTAAATTGAAGGCTCTGTGGATAAACTCATCTATAGCCTATTATTTGTTTTGTTTTCTGGTTATCATTTTCACATTGGATATCATCTCTGGGTGCTTTGTAAAATCCCATTCTTATCTGTTATGTATAATTAACAATAATTTTAGTTGAATTAGGTTGTTTTCTTGACCATGTATATTTTATTAAGAAATCTTTTATCTTACCTGATTTCCAGGTGGAACAGAAAAAGCATATGCATTTGCTGATTTTAATCGTTCAGGCACCTTGATAGCCACTGTTGGGAGCAGCCCTGACTACATCTTGACTGTATGGGACTGGAAACAGGAAAAGATTGTGTTGAGATCAAAAGCATTTTCACAAGATGTTTATAAAGTCACATTTTCTCCTGAAAATGAAGAACAACTGACCACATCCGGTTCAGGCCACATCAAGTAAATTGATACATTTATCTCTAGAAATAAGAATGTCATAGAGGCAGACATGGAGACTCAGACTGACTCAGAATGAACCAAGTTGCTTCCTGAACTTTAGGAAAATATGCTCAGCTTATTCTGTCTATTCAAGACAGACTGTTGTACAGTCGCCCCTCCTAACTCGCGGATCTGAGATCTGCGTCCCTGAATATGCACGGAGGGGCAACCTCTGCTATTAACAATGGTCCAGGCTGCATTCTTGGAGGCCCATCCCATTCAAGCCTATGGGGCTTGAATAAGCGCGAGGCTCCATTTTTGTGTGGGGAGGGGTCTGGAATGGATTCCTGAGAAAACGGAGGGCCAACTGTATATGGGATAATGTTATGAATATATAATAGGGGTAGAAACCATTCATTATTATTCATTGCCAACTAAAATGGGGTTCCTAACCATTGGGTAACCCTATTGGAAAGAATAATAGACCAGTGAGAACCTTGCACGTTTTTCTCCCAGTATTCGAATGTCCTGAAGTGTTATAGAGTCATTATTCTGGGTAGAAAACTACCTGGGGTTTTGCAGACTAATTCCTCTACAACTTCTCTGGTTTTTCAAATATAGGAATAATACACAGGAAGAATACTGTGAAGAAATTGTCATTTTCTCCTGTAATAAGAAGAAAACTACTATAATTATTAGTCTACAGCTGTGACAATGAAATAGTCAAGGATTTATGACCCTAAAGTTTTCTTATTTTGCTGTTATTTAAAATAAACCAGTGTTTTATTTTTATAAAAATATAACATTTCTAGAGAAAAAGCATCATTTCAAACTTACTATATTAATCAGATATAAATGTCAGAGTCAGCCTGTGGTAAAAAAAATATTAACACACTACCTAGCATATTGTAAAGTAGTCTTAACTTCCATTGATTTAAAAAGGATAAGCATGTATTTCCAATAAACGGTGAAATACCACAAAGTCATTTGATTTACATGTTGTGGTAACCTGGATTAGCATGTGAATGCACATCTGCACAATTGTAATATAAAATATTTGCATTTGTTTTCAACTAACCATTGTCACTTGCTAAATTTGAACCCAGACAAATTTTGAATCCCGGTCTGTCTTGAGTCCCAGTTTTTGGCAAAAGTCAGAATAAAAGGAAAATACCGTAATAAAAACAGTAATAGTTTTGACTGCAGTTTAGGAAACAAACCAACTTCCAACTGTGTTTTATGATCTTGGGGTTTGTCACTAAAATATAGTCCTTAGTTCAGACAAAATTAGTTAGTTGATAACAGAAGTTTTCATTTAAATGTTATAGGTTTTAAAGTTTTTATCTCCTCCTTGTGGAGAGGAGACACAGAAACTATGGCCCGAAACAGATGGGCCAATAAGAGTGTTTTCTGGCTGCTTTGGGGGTGTAGTGTTCAGATGAGGTGAAAATCCACTCCCTGCCGACGGCCCATTTGGGACCGCTGCAGTGGCCCACTTTCAGAGTGGGCCGTTCGGTTGCTGTAGCTGATCATGGGGCGATCGCTGGCAGAGCGGCCAGAGGCTGCTCTGTCATGCCTGTCTGCTTCACCCCCATATTAGCTTAATGCTTAGCTGATTCCTACACATCTGAAGTGTGATTTACCTTTACATTTGACTATAGCCATTTGATGTATAGAAATGATTGTCTGCATTGCACTAGGGGGGAAAACTAATTGGAATGTAATTTGGATTTTTATGTGGCCAGGTTTTGGAAGATGGCCCTCACTTTCACTGGTTTGAAATTACAAGGAGCATTGGGAAGGTTTGGAAAAACAGCACTGACAGACATTGAAGGATATGTGGAGCTGCCAGATGGGAAGGTAAGAAGTGTGTCTACCCCCTCAGTCCTTGCTGTGGGAAAAGGCATATCATTTCCTGGTGTTTGCTACTGCTAAAAACTGAGGTGAGCTTTCCTATACTCGTGAGAACATTGTGTTTCTTAGAAAGTTTTGTTTCTGTCTTTTAGAAAGTTAATAACCTTAGGTTGCAAAATTTGGCTGGCATAAGAAATATGAACTAAATATTTCTTACAAGTGATGACACATCCTCTATGTAATGTTTATTAATAATTATTTGTATATCATTTCTGTTAATGCAAGGTGGTACACCCAGTTTTCTCCAACTTCCCTTACTTCCTTCTAAAGCTCTCCATACATACAGCCAAGCCTCTCCTAAAGGTCTGGATATCCTTTAGAACCATAGAGTGTATGATAGAAGCAGTTGCAGTAGGTAGATAGGACTGATAAACAGTTTCTGCTTTGTCTTACACGAGTAAACAGACTTCTAGTGCAAAGCCACCACTGGATACAAGGCAATCATTTATGCATTTTCTGGGTGTCCTACAACTGATAAATATGATAGTACTGTGCTCTGAACACTAAAACCCACATTAAAATGAACAGCAGCAGTAAAAAATCTTCTCAGTCCATTCACCAGAAAGCCTGGGAAAATAAACCAGTTTTGTTTAGACTTTCCCTAATGTCAAAACAGTAGCAAAGTAAATTCCAAATTACTCATAAGGAGGTGTTTCCTTCATTTGAGTGCTATATCTGAAAGGGCTGTTCCCCATCTCCACTCATCACAATGCTGGTGGCATCCTGATGTCTATCTCAGTGCACTGGCAGGCTGTTGGGAAAGTAAGTCTTCCTCTTCAGGTACTTTGACCCCTTTAGTGAAGCATTTTGAATTCAGTTATAAATGTATTAATAACCAGTGTAGAGGTTTAAGAATATGAACGTTTTGTTCTTGCTGATCCTGGTCTTACAGCCATGTTTCATGTTAACTGGTTTTTTAAATTATCTTTAAAGGACTGTGTTTCTGTTGATGACTCCTTTATATACTGTTTTTGAAGACCATGAATGGGATTAGTTGGCCAAAATGGGGCAGGGAGTTCAGGAGCTAGGATTCCAGATTTAAATATGGAGACCTCTGTTTTCTCACCTGTATAATTCCGATACAGTTGATAATGCAGTACGTACATGTGAAACTCAAGCAGTCACAACCTGCAAATCAGTCTCAATAGATGTGCTTCCCTGGAGTGGTGATGCTGCACCCTCTCAGCCCAAATGCAACCTAAAGGAAAGATAAACCAATTCCTGCAAATAAATAATAACTGAGTATTTATAGACTGAAAGACTGTGTATCTGGAAAACCACTGGAATGCTTGTTATTAAGGATTCCAGAAATGTTTTTATTCCGATTAAGTATTTGGAATTCTAAGATAATTGGGATGTTCACACTTCAGACAATTCAATGAGCAAGTGCTTTGTTCTGTTTCTAGACACATCATTACATTTACCATTCTCCCTGATTTTCTTTCTTTTACCTCCACCAGTCAGCCACTATTCAGGGAACTGGGGTTGCTACTACTAGTAAATACTGTGTGATGTTAAAATATAATGGCTTAATTCCAAAAAATTGTGTGAATTCTTTGTACCTGACATAGGTTTGGACTCGTGTTCCTGAAACGTGAGTTCCTCTGGCTACATAGAAAAAATATTTGGACATTCAAGACCAGCTTTTGTTATGATATGGAAGTCAGCAGATTATGGAATAAATAAAAATAAAAATGCAACTGGATAAGCCCACAGCTTTGGATAATGTAGTACAGCTCTTTGGATCCTTCCCTGTATCAGCTGATATATTACTGAAATCAACATGATTGTTTAAACTTATGGTATTTTGTAATCTGTAGCATAAAACAAGCTGGATAAATGTGAGCATTAAAAATCCAAAAACAGTTGGTTTTCCAGCATTGCTCAAGAGATCAATTATGTCCTTAGGGAAAAGTCTCCTGCAAACAATCCAGCATTCAAGGGGGAAAAAATACATTTATCATATGATGCACTCCTCAAACCTCAATCCCAATACTATATGGCAAGCATAGTCTGAAACATTTACTGTAACATTCAGAATGAGTGGTTTTTTTTAATGGTATGGATATGAGTTCTGTGCAGTTGTGTTGCACAGTGTTCTGTGCAATCATGCTGGCCACATGATCACAGAATAGTGTCTGACAATGCTGGCTCTTCGGCTTAGTAACGGAGATGAGCACCGCCGCCTATGGTCGGACATGATTTGACAACCCTGTCAACAGGGATTACCGTTACCTTTTTATATGGGTTGTACAGGATTGTACTTCTTATGTACTGTTTGTTATAATAATAAATTAATAATTTGTTTTATTTATATACCACTATTCCAAAGATCATAGCGGTGAACAGCAAGTAAGCTAATTAGCAAGTAAGCTAATTTGCCCTCAACAGTCTGGGTACTCATTTTAGCGACCTCGGAAGGATGCGAGCCTGAGTCGAGCTTGGGCCCTTTTGCTGGTCTTGAACTCGCAGCCTTGTGGTTTCGAGTGAATGGCTGCAGTACAGGCATTTACCCACTGCGCCACCAGGGCGTTCTAAGAAGAAGTAGTGGTGCAGACCCTGTGAGCAGGCGTGTTTCATCCAGTTTCCCCAAACCCTCAGATGTAGTCTCTTAAAAATTGGGTTGATAAGGGGGAAAGTGATGTTCTCTGCTCTCTCATAGTGTAGGAAGAGGATTTTGGGGATGTGTGTCTATATATGTGTGAATGTCCATGTGTCACCCATTGCCCCCCAAAATGAACACGTGCAGGCCACTGAGTCAAGAGGGTTATGTACTCCTGCTTAGAACATTGCTACACTTTGGAAACTCACCCTAAAGTACAAATCAGCTAGATCATCAGTACCTCAACAGCACAGTCCTATACATCCTCCTCTGAAGTCCCATTGGGTGTATGATTGGAGCCTTAGGTCCTAAACACACTGTAGAAATAATCTAGTTTGGAACTGCTTTAACTGCCCTGGCTCAATGCTAGAGAATCTGGAAATTTTAATTTATTGTGGCACCAATAAATTAAAATGACAGAGAAGGCCAAATGTCTCACAAAACTACATTTCCCAGAATTCCTTAGCATTGAGCCAGGGCAGTTAAAGTGATCTCAAAATACATTATTTCTTTAGTCTGCTTTGGATCTTTGTCTTACAAACATCAGCAGTGTGATCCTGTTACACTCATAGAATCATAGACTCATAGAATTGTAGAGTTGGAAGAGACCACAAGGGCCATCCAGTCCAACCCCCTGCCATGCAGGAAATCCAAATCAAAGCATCCCTGACAGATGGCCATCCAGCCTCTGTTTAAAGACCTCCAAGGAAGGAGACTCTATCACCCTCCGAGGGAGTGCATTCCACTGTCAAACAGCCCTTACTGTCAGGAAGTTCCTCCTAATGTTCAGGTGGAATCTCTTTTCCTGTAGCTTGCATCCATTGTTCCGGGTCCTGTTCTCTGGAGCAGCAGAAAACAAGCTTGTTCCCTCTTCAACATGACATCCTTTCAAATATTTAAACAGGGCTGTCATATCACCTCTTAACCTTCTTTTCTCCAGGCTAAACATCCCCAGCTCCCTAAGTCGTTCCTCATAGGGCATGGTTTCCAGACCCTTCACCATTTTTGTCGCCCTCCTTTGGACATGCTGCAGTTTCTCAATGTCCTTTCTGAATATTCTAGGTGGGGCCTGACCAAAGCAGAATACAGTGGCACTATTACTTCTCTTGATCTAGACACTATACTTTTATTGATGCAGCCTAAAATTGCATTGGCCTTTTTAGCTGCCGCATCACACTGTTCACTCATGTTCAACTTGTGGTCTACTTGGACTCCTAGATCCCTTTCACACGTAGTTTCATTCAGCCAGGTGTCACCCATCCTATATCTGTGCTTTTTATTTTTCCGCCCTAAGTGCAATACCTTACATTTCTCCGTGTTGAATTTCATTTTGTTAGCTATGGCCCAGCTTTCTAGTCTATTCAGGTCATTTTGGATCTTGATCCTGTCCTCTGGGGTATTAGCTATTCCTCCTAATTTGGTGTCATCTGCAAATTTGATAAGTATGCTCCCAATTCTGTCATCCAGGTCATTGATAAAGATGTTGAATAGCACTGGGCCAAGGACAGAGCCCTGTGGGACCCCACTGGTCACTTCTCTCCAGGATGAAAAGGAGCCATTGTTGAGCACCCTTTGGGTTCGGCCGGTCAACCCAATTACAAATCCACGTAACAGTTGCCTTGTCTAGCCCACATTTTACAAGCTTGTTTGCAATAATGTCATGGGGAAGCCTGTCAAAGGCCTTACTGAAATCAAGATATACTATATCCACAGCATTCCCTTCATCTACCAAGCTGGTAATTTTATCAAAGAAAGAGATTAGGTTTGTCTGGCATGACTTGTTTCTCTGAAACCCATGTTGAGTTTTTGTGATTATGGAATTGCCCTCTAGATGTTCACAGTCTCTTTGTTTAATTATCTGCTCCAGAATCTTTCCTAGTACTGATGTCAGACTAACTGGACGATAATTGTTGGGATCCTCTTTTTTCCCCTTTTTGAAGATGGGGACAACGTTTGCCCTCCGCCAGTCTGCTGGGATCTCTCCTGTTTTCCAGGAGTTTTCAAAGATTATTGCCAATGGCTCCGATAGTACATTTGCCAGTTCTTTTAATACCCTTGGATGGAGTTCATCTGGTCCCAGAGACTTAAATTCATTTAGATTAACAAGGTGTTCCTCTACTATCTCTTTACTTATTCTGTGCTGAAATTCCCCTATTCTGTCCTCTGCTCCATTATCCTCAGGTTGAGCACCCTTTTCCTTTTCTGAGAAGACTGAGGCAAAGAAGGTGTTGAGTAATTCTGCCTTTTCTCTGTCCCCTGTTAACATTTTGCCATCCTCTCGACGCAGTGGCCCTACCAATTCCTTCTTCTTCCTTTTGCTGCGGACATATCCAAAAAAGCCCTTTTTGTTGTCTTTAACCTCTCTAGCAAGTCTGAGTTCATTCTGCGCTTTAGCTTTTCTGACTTTACCTCTACACATGACTGCTATTTCTTTGAATTCCTTTTTCGTGATTTCCCCCTTTTTCCATTTCTTATACATGTTCCGTTTCAAACTTAGCTCGGTTGAAAGTTCCTTAGTCATCCATCCTGGTTTCTTGAGACACCTCCCGTTTTTCTTCCTCACTGGAACTGTTTGAAATTGTGCCTTCAGTATCTCCCTTTTGAGAAAGTCCCATCCGTCCTGAACTCCTTTATCTTTTAGTATTTCTGACCATGGAATCGCCCTCAATACTTCTCTTAGTTTACTGAAATCCACTCTCCTAAAATCTAGAATGTGTGTTTGACTATACACTGAAATCAGTCACTCTGATTTTAATAGGGTTTATTTCTGGGTGAGTGGACAGAGGATTGCAGCTGTTCAATTTTTGCCATTTTGTCTAGCACAGCGGTTCCCAACCTTTGTTGGGCCGAGACCCCCATTGGCGACAAAGGTCCCGCCCGTGGCCTCCCTGATTGGTTGGGAGGCCAGGAAGGGGTGGATCTGAGGATGGCGTCTCTCCTCTCGTGGCCTGTCTAGAGTCAGTAATGGGCTGGATGAGGGAAAACCGACTCAAGTTGAATCCAGAGAAAACGGAGGTACTGGTGATAGGTTCCCCTAGTCCAGGAATGGCGGTGGTTCCACCTGTCCTGAACGGGGTCACGCTCCCTGTGAAGGACTCCGTGCGCAGTCTGGGGGTGCTTCTTGACTCGTCGCTTCACCTGACTGCTCAGGTGAACGCGACGGTCAAGAACACCTGTTATCAGCTTCGGCTCATTCGCCAGCTGCGCCCATACCTGGCCCAGAGGGACCTAGAAACTGTTGTACATGCTCTGGTAACCTCGAGACTGGATTTCTGCAATGTACTCTACATGGGGCAACCCTTATACCAAACCCGGAAGCTGCAAATGGTGCAGAACATGGCAGCCCGGCTGGTCACTGGCGTTTCCAGGACCAGCCACATAACACCGGTGCTGAAAGATCTCCATTGGCTGCCCATTCGCTTCTGGGCTCAATATAAGGCGTTGGTGATTACCTATAAAGCCCTAAATGGCTTGGGCCCAGGATACCTAAAGGACCGCCTCTCCCCGTACATTCCGCCTCGCACCCTCAGAACGTCTGGGCAGCAATTACTGAAGGTGCCTGGGGCTAGATTATCCTCCACTACACGGAGGACATTTTCCACTGCTGCCCCAGCCCTTTGGAATACGCTGCCCACTGAGCTCCGCTCGACTACCACCCTGGCCCAATTCAGGAAGGACTTGAAAACCTTCCTGTTCCAACAGGCATTCCCCGATTAAAAATCCTGTGGGCCTCCCTCCTCTTCCGTGGCCAAGAGGTTGGGCTATGGGGGCTTTTAGTCTGTTATTTTTCATTGATTGTATGGTTTGCCTTGATATGTCTGTATTTTAATCCGTTTTATTGTATTGATGTTTTTAACCCATGTTGTAAGCCGCCCTGATCGGAGGAAGGAGCGGGATAAAAATAAAAACATTATTATTATTATTATTATTATTATTATTATTATTATTATTACTTCCGGCTGCCTACAAGCTCCAGTGGCCTTTGCGGCCAGAAGTCCCGCCCCTTCCCAGCCTCCCAACCAATTAGGGAGGCTGCTGGGGGGAAGAGGCAGGACTTCCGGCCACAAATGCCATTGGGCCTTGCAGTCCCATCCCCTTTCCCCTCTCCTCGTGGTTGTCTGGCAGCCGCAGGGAGTAGAGGAGGAGAAACGAGCCCTGACCCCGTCCCCTTCTCCCCACGGTTGCCGCTGCCAGCGCCAGCACCCACAGGGAGAAGGGGAGATTCTCAACCTAGCGACCCCCGAGAAAAGGTCGAGCAACCCCCAAAGGGGTCGAGTGACCCTCAAAGGGGTTGCGACCCCCAGTTTGGGAACCCCTGGTCTAGCAGATGTTACTACTGTCTGTGCAAGATGTGATTTATCTTACAAATTATAAGATTACAGGTTCTCTACATTCTTTTTTGTACACACAGCTCTGTGATGTAGCACTAGTGTTTTTATTTCATTTGCATACAGGTACTTTCAGGTTCAGAATGGGGCAATATGCTACTCTGGGAAGGAGGCCTCATAAAAGTAGAAATTTGTCGACCAGGCCGTAGAAACTGCCACAGTGGCTCCATTAATCAGTTACTACTGGATGAGGGAGAGGTTGTCACAATTGGATCAGACGGATACATCAGGGTGAGTGTTTGTGTATTTGTTTGTTTGCTTGCTTTAAATAGAAAATAAAATGAAATAAAAATAAAAATTGGTGTATTCAGGAGTATTAGGGCCCTGGTAGTTCTGGTAAATTACTCAGGTTTCTCCATGATTAATTGCACTCTTGCAATCAGTGCCACTTATAGATTGACTCTAAGCACAACTGTTTTAAATCAGCAGTCAAACCAATTACAAAAGAAAGCTGAATTGCCCCTTAAACTTAGCTTCTCTTACATAAATAGTATTTTCATCATGTCTGACATTTGTCAACAATGAATAAATGTCTTTCTCTTTCCAAACTCCATACAGGTTTGGGATTTTGAAACAATTGATACAGCTGATGTTGTTGATGACACTGGACTGATGGAGATGGATATCATGAACGAACTTTTAGTTGGCAAAAACGTCAATCTGAATTACATGGTAAAAGTTCATGAACGTGGGGAACCATATTGGTATGCTCAGGTAAAAGTTACTCTCATCTTTTCCTTGTGTATAAAGGATCTCATTTAGGACAACAGAGGGGGAACAATTTATTTTCCTGATTCCATACTGGATACCACCCTTTCCCATAGACTGGATACAATGCTAGCATAGTGGCACGTGCTACTAAGTAAGGCCAAATGAAAGCCTTTTATTGGTGTCATTGGAGTTCTTCCTGTATTTTTATCTTCTGTTTTCACAGTATCACACAAAATTCTGTTGAATAAATTCTAATTAGAATGTCTTGTGACATATGTTGTGTTATTTGTGACTACTCATATAGACTTTCAGACCAAGCAAGGTGGAGTTGCTGGCTTTGCTATGCTACAATTAGAGTTGTGTTTCTCAAGTAGTTCTGGTGTTACAACTCTACCATGATATCTATTTTAGTGCACAAAAATTGTAGGGTGGATCTGAGCTCCATGTTTTAGAACAGAATGGCTAAGTTAGAAGTAATAAATAATAAAATCTTTATTTATATTCCCTCTGTCTCTCCATGGATCTCCATGGAAGTAGGGTGCTGTAAGATTATATTATCCAACATTCAATGCATTTTGTTGTATATACCAGTTTATGATAATTGATACCATAAAATCTTTTACCATTTCTGGTGAAAGGTCTTAACTGCTTCTCCAGTGTTCTGGACAATACTTCCATATTTTCCCAGAGTTTCAACCTAAATGTGATGTTCTACTAATATCTGTTTTTAAACTTTTCCACCTCCCTTCCTCATCAGCCCTCAAAAACTGGTTCCAGAGAATTTCCCAGCTCTTCAGATCCAGTTTTGTGGGCATCTAGGATTGATCATCCTCTCCTTGATCACACTGAATCCCACTATACTATTATTAGATACTGCCTTTAATTTCCAATTTATGTCAGTATTTATAGTGGCAAAATTCTGCTGTATGAGTTCCAATGGTTTATAGGGTAGCCTTGTTCTTTTATATACTAGGGTTTGTTTAAATGAACAGGTTTGGTCATATTTTACAGAATGGAGCAGTGAAACATAGCTCTATGGTTTGACTCAATTGGTACACTCCTCAAAAGCTGCCTGTTATTATTGGGTTGGACATGTTAGTCATTCTTTATCCATACAGTGGCCAAATTAAAAGTATCCCTATTATTTTCAGTCAAAATGCACCTGCCCTCTTAGGCTTTCATTCATTCTAACATATAGCACCTTATTTCTAACTTAGTCATTCTGTTCTAAAACATGGAACTCAGACCCATCCTACAATTTTTGTGCACTAAAATACATATCATGGTAAAGTTGTAACACCAGTAGCAGAAGTCAGTTGTGCTTGGCACTGATTGGTTAGTACCTATGATATTATTTGAAAAATTGCTTATTGTAATTTTGTACTATAAGAAGAGTTTATTTTGATAACTGACAAGGTAACAAATTCACTGAAAAGCAGGCAGCCCACTTGTGTGGGCTAGGGGGATTGAGTGTCACTTCAGTCATGCGCATGTATATCCTTTCCATTGTAAAGCTCAGAGAAAGCTGTACTCAGCCCCTGGCTTAAGGATTCTATGCCAGCTGCCTTTATATACTGATGGCTGTGTCCAATAGCAATTACTGCAGTAATGCAATGGTTCTATTACTTGAGGAAGCCCTGTTTTCATGCTTGCAAAACATTCAGATCCAACAATTTGAGTCTCCTGGCACAAGTGCCTGCATAAGACATTGTACAAATACTTTCATATTCATTATAATTCCAATGTGACAGGTGTTGCTTGTATTAATGTATGATTCCATATACTTGTGTATAAGTTGACCTGTATAAGTTCAGGGTAGGTTTTGGGGCCAAAATTGTGGATTTTTATATGATGTGTAGATATACTGAGGGTAAAACATAAGGGCATGTAACCAAGGGTGTAAAGGATGTCCTGCTTGCTCTCCCTGCATCTTCCCAGCCAGACTGCCTCCTCCAGAAGCACCTTGGCTGGGAAGAAGCTTGGGGAGCGAACACTCACACTCCCTGCATTTTGTTACTGTATTTATCCGTGTATAAGTCAACCCAGGTTTTGGGGGTCAATTTTGTAGTATACATTTTCCAACATATACATGAGTATGTATGGGTACTTGTTCTGCTACTTTTGCACAAGGACAGCACTTGATACCTTTGGCCCTTTATGTTAGTTAAGACTTTGCAGTTAAGGCCAAGCTATAAGTAATGTGAATTTTCTGAGTCCCCCCACCCCCTCGAATAAATTGTGGGTAATTGATCAGGTTTTAGACTGTGTTGTGTTTAGAGGGAGGATTTGTTGTGGTACTTACAAAATGTTTGCCACCATCAGCTGTTATTAGCATGAGTAGAAAAAGCTACCATTGCTGTCCAAGGAAGATTAATAATAATAAAGAGTCAATAATAAAGAGTCATTTTAATCAGGAGTGTGATATAGATGTAAAGGGCTAAACCTCTCATAAGCCATGATCTTAATTCTGATTAAGTTTCTTTGTGCCTGCTGTTTATAATATTAAAAAGATCCACAGTAATTGTTACAAAGCATGATCCTTAAAACTGGTTTTAAGTTTGCCTTCTGGGATTGTTTTCATTGTATCACTTTTTAAAACTGTTTTTTTTAAATTAGTTTTTAAAGAGTGTTTTTATGTGTTGTGTATTTATTGTCTTGGGAGACTATGGCAGACTGATGATAAACAAATATTTTAAACAAAACATTATTTGAAGTACTAATAAGGTGCTTAATGTTGTCATCTTTAAGGATTTTAATGGAGCCATTTGGAAGCTGGATCTGAGTTTCTCCAATGTTGTAAGTCCTCCCCATTATGCATCGTTTTTCCCCCAAGTGTTCTTAGTTTGTATTCTTTAACACTCATTTTGATACTTGTTCTAGTCACAAACACATAAATAAAAATACTGACATATTCAAGTGTTCCTTAACATTCATTTTGATACTAGTTTTTTAAAATTTATTTATAGGTTTTATGGTCCATAATACAACATATATAATAAAACTTTACAAAATATTATCATTATTAGATCACATGCTTTTCACATACCCTCCCCTCCCTCCTTCCCCTTCAATGTCTATGACCAAGTAAATTAGTATCCAGTACCCATAATATGGAATACCTTATTAATAATTTCTCTAACTTCGTTGTACCCCTTTTCAGCTTTAACTTTCTCAATCCAACAACCCCATTTTTCTCATCAGACCATTTTGTTTATTTGACCATTATATTTTCCTTTTCTTTGCCTCAAATATTCAAATAAAAGATATTCTGCTAGCTAGAATGTGACCAATCCCCCCCCCAACATTGTTTATTTTCCTATCCTAATGCATTTACAGCAGGTGTGGCCCATAACAGATTTTTTATTACAGGTATGTAATTTCCTGTTTTAGTCAATCTGAATTTTCTTAAATTCAGTTAAACAATTCTCTTTATCAAACTGAAAGTTTCTCCCCATCATCCTGTTTATCTCTTGTTTAACATCTACCCTGATCAATATTTTTTTTAAAAAAAAAAAACAAAAATAACATGATTGAAAACCAGAAATGTTTTGTTGCTGGTGTTTTCATTTTTGATAATCTTGGCAGTCCAAAAGGACCCTCTGAGGAGAAGTCCGGAATCAGAAAGCTAGCTTATGGACCCACCAAAAGTTATCTCTCTGTGAAATAATAATAATAATAATAATAATAATAATAATAATAATAATTATTATTATTATTATTAACATCTAACCCCAAATTTTGTGCATAGGGGCACTCTCACCACATATGAATATATGTTCCTTTTTGACCACATTCATGCCAGCAATTTGGCAAATTTTGTTTATTTATCATTGCTATCAGATATGGGTTTTATACCATTTGCTAATTAACTTTAATTGTTGTTCTCTTACTTTTATATTTTTAGTTTTAGTTATCTGAAAGAGCCAAAATGTGAAATCTTTAGTATTTTTAGATCTTTCTCTCATATACCCACCAGTCTTTCCTTTATACCAAATTGTTTCTCCAAAAGAAACTTGTAAACCTTTCCTATTAACCCCTTTTCTACCCTAATCCTTCTTTTCAGCCTATCCTCGAACTGTGATGTACTGTCACTTGTTCCTTTTATTTCTTGTAAAGTTCTACTTATTGACATTAACTGAAGCCAATATTTCTTCACAAATAGTTCAATTAATTTTTCAATCCTAATTTGTTTCCCTTTCATCAAATAAGTCCCCTATAATTCTATACTGTATCTTTTATCTTTTATTAATTATTCTTCCTCACTCTTGATTTCCTCCTTTTTTTGATATTTTAATGAGTACTATTTTAAATTGTCCATTTTTATACTTTTAAACCATTTGTTCCATACCTTTTGTATTGATAGAAAGGGGCCCTTCTTCACAACCACAACCTTCTTATTTGGTTTTGTTTGAAATATAGATGTGTAATCCATGTTATTCACATTTTTATTTTATTTTAACCCACCTTTCCCCCTCTTTATATTCAAAATCTAATAATGTAACTATTTGGGATGACTCAAAATATAATTCCAAAGATGGAATACCTTATTGTTTATCAAATATCTTTGGCTTATACATGATAGATAGAAGCCAGTTCTTTTAGTATTGCACATATGCAGTGTTTTTTATAGCTTTTTTTTTTTAAATCAGTAGTTGTTCATACAGTTGGCCCTCCATTTTCACAGGAGATCTGTTCTGAACCCCCTCCCCTCGCGAAAACGGAGGCTTGCACATATTCAAGTCTCATAGGCTTGAATGGGGTGTGCACCCATGTGCGCAGCCTGTGTGCCTGCGCCATAGGAAATAGAGGAGGTTGCCCCTCTGCAGATATTCAAGGGCACGGATCTGAGATCCGCGAGTTAGGAGGGGTGACTGTACAGTTTAAGGTTGCCCCCCTCAAGTACCGCATGCCATCCAGGGCCAAGTAGAATCTTTTTTTAAAACCAGAAATTGACTTCCAGTTTACTTTTTGATTTTAAAAGACAAGCTGAGTCCCTCAAAATAAATGACAAAATTTACCACACAGCTCGAGTGTTGTTCTCCAGGGGTTTATTTTCCTGCTTAAAAAAGATCTCTGCTGGGCCTAAAATGTTGTTGAATGGGACAAAAAGTGACAAAATGGGCCTGGTGCCCTGTGAGGAACATGGGGGCATTCTCAATAAAAGAGAAATGAAATGAATTTGATCAGTGTGGTAGGGGTACAGCCTCCAAATTCTAACTGTGGTTGCATTGCAACCCCCAGTCCCTGACAGCTCACCATCACTAATATGTATAGTTGCAGTCCAGTCTTTAAATTTCTTTAAGTTTGAATGTCCACTGTATTTTAGGAATCTGATATTCAGTAGACTTTGTTTTTCTAAAAAAAAAAATAATGTGACTAACAGTAACTCTAATCTTAGCATCTTTACATTGGAAGGCACCTGAAAGATCATCCAGGCTAATCCTTTGTTAATGCAGGAAATCCACTCCAGGATCCCTGATAGATGGCTATCCAGCTTGCTTAACAGGCTCTTACAAAGACGAGTATGGGCCTGAACAGAGAGGCCAAAAGAAAGCTGCTTTGGGTCACTTTGGAGGTATGCTGATTAAATGTCACATGCATCTTAAGATGCCAAAGCTGCACTCCAGTCCTTAGTTTCCGGCCTCTTAGGGTGGTTTCCAGCCTCTTAGGACGCATGCATTATTTAAACAGCATACCTCCAAAGTGACCCAAAGCATCTTTATTTTGGCCTCTCTGTTTGGGCCCTATGTGTAGCTTTTTGGTACTTTTATAAATAGCCCTCTGAAGAATGGTTGTTTATATTTTCTGCTGTAGACTCATGATCCAGAATGCCTCTTCAATTTTCATTCTGGAAGGATAGAGGCTGTGGCTGTCTCACCAATTACATATATCTTGGCTACAACAGCTCTTGACCGTAAGTGCATCTCTTTTGATTTCTCTCTCTAGATGATTTATTTGTTTGTTTCAACAACAATTTGTTGTTGTTGTTTTAAGTGCCACATATTAGTAAAATTTTGGGTCAATGTATATGTACATCCAGAAGCATTTTTTTAAAGAAAGCCTTTCTCATCTAGAACTGAAATAGTGTTTTGCGTTCAGTTTGTTAAGTAGTATTTAAACAACACATAAACAAATTGCTACATTAATTTTCTTTGAAAAAAGTAGCCTTCTACTTAGTAGCAGTATCAACACATTGCTAAAGAAACTTTGCTAAGTAATGTTGCAAAATAAACATTGGGCGCTTTTAATGATTTAATAATTATAATTTCTATGCCCCTTTTAAAAGGTAAATATTATGACAACCATTGATCTTCTCAGTTTGCAAGATGGGTTATTGTTGTTATTGTTGTTATTTTGTTTATGAGAAACTGATCTCAGACATAGAGGGTTATGTCTGTTTAGTATAAAATGATGGAATATTCTGTAAAAAGATGGAATCTTTCCTCAGTTGATTGAATATCTTCCAAAGGATGAAAGAACTTCTTACCAACCCAGTACCTTCTGCAAGAATGCTCTTTTAGTTTATAATAGACTGTAGATATGAAGCCAGGTTTCTCAAGGAACACACACAGCAGTCTGTCTCAGCTTTCTGCACTAAGCATGTTCTTGGAGGTATTTGAAAAAGCCATGAAACTATAAAATAGCCAGACAAGATTCTTTCAAAGATTTGGGTGGGATGAAAAGAAATGTGATTCACATTTTCAATCTGGCATAGCAGAAACGATAGTATAAATTTTAGAAAGCAGTGTAGCTACATCTTTTCTTTTTCATAGATCAACAATTAAATTGTCTGCCACAGGTTCAGTACGTGTCTATGATTTCATTGGTAAGGTGCAATTGGCTGAAATAAAGTTTAAACAGGGAGGAACAACAATAACCTGGGCACCAAGAGTGGTAAGTAGTGCAAGATAATGTAACATAGGACAAGAAAATAAGGTATTGATGGAACCTATTTGTTTTTAATGTACCAGTGGTTTTTCTGGATAAATCTGCATGCTTTCAATGAAGGTCATATGTTTAGAAGAAAACTCAAAGCATAATTTCTGATAGTTTATAGCACTTTAAACAAACATTCAAATTCCCGTTCCTATGTGAGCAATAAACCTTTCTTCACTTATTTCTATGTCTGAATCAGAGATTTAAGTATTTTAGTTATGAAGGGTATTTAGGGTAGAAGTGGGCAGTCTTTGGGTCTTTAAATGAAATTAGATTTCAGCTCCCCATCAGCCTCACCTAGCATGCCTAATGGTCACAGGTAATGGGATTTGTAGTCAAAGAGTTTCTGAAGTGCCACCACTTTCCCACCCTTAAGGAAACAGGTTATACTGTGTGGGATATAGACATCTGGTTTTATCTTTCCTTTTATTTGATTAGGGTGGATATAGTGATCTAAAATTGCCCTGGTGATGGAAAAGGGGAGAAGGAAGCTAGTCTTTTTCATTTTCTTTTTATGTTGTAGGCTTTCATATTCATCCTCTTGCATAAATTTACATTTTTGTTTTATTGACTTACTTGTGTGCCCTTTTCTGAGTCTTCTATTAAGGATGATAATACTATTTTGATACTGGCATTAGAAACAAAATATGAGTCAGTGTTTTTTTTAAAATTACTTTGAATATATGCAAACAGTACATAATTTGCATTGATTTATAAGATAATAACACAGCTTTAAATTAGCTCTTTGTTTTTATATTTTGTTAATGTTATCTGTTTTCTTTCTGAAAGACGAATCCTAAAGGAGGCGTAATTGCTGTTGGCTTTCAAGATGGTGTTGTGCGCATTATTGAACTTTACAATCCTAAGGGTCTCCCTGTTGTTGCTGGACGGGAATATGTAACAGATGCAGCCCTGCGTCTGAAACAGGCTTTCAAGCCTCATACCTCTGCAGTTACTGCATTGGCCTATGAACGCAATGGAGAAATACTTGCCACAGGAGTATGTTTTGAGTTTTTAAATTGCTATTTACTAGAAGGCTGTTTTAGATTTTTTTTTATTTTTCCAAAAAATAGGGCACAAGGTGATGCTCCAGGGCCTGGTTAGTGTTAAAGTTTTTCATTCTTGTAGGGTTCATAGTCATCCTCTTACATGATTGTTTTATATGTTAGCTCTTGAGTCTTCTGCTGGTGCCATATTCCACAGGAATATATTAGACTTTTTCATTTAGCACCTACTAATCAACTGCTCACATTTTATTTTTCTAAGGAGTTTATCACATGGGAGGAATTTCTCTTAACTTCGAATGAAAAGAAAGTGGGGCCAGAACGCATTCACGTCAATTTGCCAGTTCAATGAATTTATGTGAATTCGAATTGAGTTCGAACTGACTTCCCATTGCCCGAAAATACTTGGCATTGCTCGAAATTGTGTGTGATCACCTCTCACGCAATAACGTGAAACCTCATGATTGCGTTCGGACTGACTTCTCATTGCCCGAAATTGCATGTGGTAGTCTATCACGCAATAACGTGAAACCCCATGATTGGACTCAGATTGCCATTGGATTATACTTCCAATTTCCCTTGTCTGATAACTTCCAAAAAGACAGGACACCAGCTAATACTTCCAGGACCAGGTGCCATTTTCCTCCACCATAATGCATCTTGACATGGTCCAAATTATTTTTTGGCCAGACACAGGATCCAGGCAGTTTAGCATTCAGCCTGAAATAAGTTTGTGAGTGGAAGATGAGTAAATCCTCTAGAGTTTACTGGTAATAGTAGGTGCAACTGCTGAAGTAAGCTTCTGTTTATGAAGCTTCATTTGTTGTTGTGTGCTGTCAAGTCATTTCCAATTTATGGCAACCCTATCATGGGGTTTTCTTGGCAAGGTTTGTGCAGAGCAGGTTTTGCCCTTGCCTTCCCCTGAGGCTGAGAGCATGTGACATGCCCAAAATACCCAGCAGGTTTCATGGTCAAGTGGGGAATTGAATTCTGATCTCTAATCTGAGTCCAACAGTCAAACCAGTACTCCATGGTGGCTCTTCCATATAGCTTCATACAAAAACAATTTTGATAGTTGTAGTATGGGACTCTTGTGTTTTTTGCTGAAATACATTAACATGGTTGATTTTTTGGAATGTGTGGCTCTGATAATTTGTCCATCTTTTCTTTTTCAGAGTAGAGATAAAACTGTTTTTTTCTTTAATGTTGATGACAAATATGATCCAATTGGGTTCATTAGTGTTCCAGGGCCTGTACAGGCATTGCAGTGGTCTCCTTCATCTCATGTGAGTAGCTACTGTATTTCACAATATTTTTGTCTTATGTTTTTTGTCCTATACTGTATAATATACTTAAGGTTCATTCATACACACACATATACACACATACTTATATAGTACAATGCTGATATTGTACATTCAGATAGGTCTCAGAAGGTTACTGAAACAGATCAATGATTATTTTAAACAAAATTTGCTCAGTGTAAATTATGAGAGAACTAAAATTATGAGGTTTAGTATAATGCCCCAGACCTACAGTCAATAGATGGGAAGTTGTTGGAACAAGTGTCATGTTTTAAATATTTTGGAGTGCTGTTTCATTAGTCAGGCTGTTGGACAGTATATATTGGTTGTGCTAAAAAGAAACTTTTAAAAAGATATAGTTGTTACCCTCAGATTCTATAGAACTAGAGGAGCTTGCTCAGATCTCCCAGTTTTGTAATTTTTAAAACTGAAACCTCTCCCACAGATGTTGTATGGAGCTGGTAGTTGGTAATCACTTGAAGCTGTCCTAAACACATTTATCCATTCTCAATAAGGTACATAGGACCAATTCACATGGGTTATTTCCCTCACAACAGCTCAGAAGTCAGGAATATGTTAGCTTTCTTTCTGTTAACTGTGAAATCCCCCACTTCCTTTTTTTTTAAATCCTGTTTTGCCAGCCAAAAGCTTCAGCATGTCTCCCTTCAGTTGTTCCATTTCAAACTAAATGTATTTACTTCATTTCACTTAGTCTCTGCTTTCTTCTTTTTACAGTTTGAGTATCCCTTACCAAAAAATCTAAAATCCGAAATACTCCAGGTTTTGAAATGAGTGGCTGAGATAGTGATTCCTTTCTTTTTACGTGGCTCAATGTACAAAAACTTTGTTTAATGCACCAAATTATTTTAAAATATTTTATAAAATTCTCAAGTTATGCGTATACAGTGTATATGAAACATACATAAGTTTTGTTTTTAGACTTGGGTCCAATATACAAGATATCTCATTAAGTATATGCAAATATTCCAAAATCCAAAAAAATCCAAAACTGAAAAGACGTTTGTTCCCAAACACTTTGACTAAGGGATACTCAGCCTGTACCTCTACTCCATTTCAGTTAAAAAAACAAAACAAAAAACCTCATCTCCTTTTCTTAATTATAAAGCCTTCACCAATGGCAGATTTAAACAATTTGACACCACTTTAACTACGGCGTATAAAGCGACTTTTTAAGTCTGCCTTATGTGCCGGAATTAAATCCCAGAGACAGCCGAATGGCATAGCCACCTCCCTATCTCTGGGGTCCTTGCTGAGTCCTCTCCCAGCCAGCAGGCACTCACGCCGGCTGGAGGGGCCTCTCTAGAGGCCTGAGAGAGGATCCTCGGCGGCTGAGCTCTCGCCGCCATTCCCCCCCAAAAAGCAGCAGGGAAGCGGCTCCAGAGCCGGCTGGGCCGAGTAAAAGGGCTGGCCCCTTACTCCTCCGCAGCACCACCGCCGCCACCGGGGATCCTCCGATCCTACAGCGGCTTCAGAAGTCCTCTGCAGAAGCTGCCGCCGCCACCCAGGATCCTCCACTCATCCAGCGGCTTCCATGGAGGACTTCTGAAGCCGCTGGAGGATTGGAGGATCCCCGGCGGCAGCGGCAGTGCCGCGGAGGAGTAAGGGGCCAGCCCTTTTACTCGGCCCGGCCGGCTCTGGAGCCGCTTCCCCGCTGCTTTTTGGGGGAAAAATGGCTGCGAGAGCCCAGCCGCCGAGGATCCTCTCTCAGATCTCTAGAGAGGCCCCCTCCAGCCAGCATGAGACCCCCTCAGGGGTGTCCAGGGATGCTGCCGGCAGGTGACATGGGGGTTGTCTTATACCCCCCGTTGCCTTATACGCCAGAAAATACGGTACCCTGGATGAATGCTATGGAATTCTGGAAACTAGCTTTGTGAGCCATTTAGTCTTCTCAGTCAGAGAGCTCTGGTGCCACAACAAACTACAATTACCAGAATTCCATAGGATGGAGCCATGACAGTTAAAGTGATGTCAAACTGGATTATTTCTCTCTGCCAAGGGAGTCCATGGTCAACAGAAATTAATTGTTAAATTAATTAATTGTTCTATCATCATATAAAGATATACCGTTGGCCCTCCATATCCTCGGATTTTTATACACAGATTGAAGCATCCACGGTTCAAAAATATTTAGAAAATATATAAATTCCAAAAAGCAAACCTTGATTTTGCCATTTTGTATAAGGGACACTATTTTATTGGGCCATTATGTTTAATGGGATTTGAGCATCCATGGATTTTGGCATCCATAGGGAGTCCTGAACCTCAGATGACACCAAGGGCCCACTGTATTTGTCACATTCTAAATGGCAAAGTGTACCAATTTGGTTGTAAGTCTAAATTAAAGTTAAAACCTAAAATTTATGTGAAAAAATTAGACCAGATATTTCACACTGGCTTTTTAAAAATTAGATACCGAATTATTACTTTTTAGTCAAGTTTATATCCTGTTGTTCTTCTTTTAGTGTTTACATATACTGCTTTAATATACCATATGTGTGCTTTAACTTAATGGATTTTTTTATCATGCCTTATTGCAATATTTTATTGTAATATCATGAGATTATAATAATATTTTGTTGTTTGCTATGGCTTGTTAAAGCAGTAAAATTGAAAGAGTATTGAATTTATAGTATACCATATATATTTGACTGTAAGTCTGCCTCGAGTATAAGTTGAGGCCAACTTTTGCGGCCAAAATTGTGAATTTTTATATGACCCGTGGATAAGGGTCAGACTTCAGGAGGGAGCCTGGCTGGGGAGAGTCTGCAGGGTGATTGGTTGCCTTTCCCAGTGTCTCCATAGCTGGGCTTTTCCCCGTGGAGGAAGCCGGGCTAGGGACAACTGTAGGGTGATCAGTTGCCCTTCCCAGCCTCTCCCCAGCTGGGCTTTCCCTTGCAGAGGCAGCCTTCCCTGGGGGGAGGCTCTTGAAGAAGTATCATATTGACCCGTATATAAGTCAAATTATACATGTGTATATGCAGTGGAGTTTATCACACAGGAGGAATTTCTCAATTTCAAATGAAAAGAAAGTGTGGCCAGAACGCATTCACTTGAAGTCGGTAGTTTAGTGAAATTACATGAATGCTCATTGCATTTGAACTGGCTTGCCATTGCCCGAATTTGTGTGTGGTAGTCTATCACGCAATAACGTGAATCCCCATGATTGCGCTCGGACTGACTTCCCATTGCCCAAATTTGCGTGTGGTGGGTTATCATGCAATAACGTGAAACCCCATGATTGGATTCAGATTGCCATTGGATTATACTTCCAATTTCCCTTGTCTGATAAACTCTAGTAAGTAATTTCAGTGACTTTGAAACAGTGGGAACAGGAATAATGCAATTACATGGTTGTTGTTGTTATCTTGTTATCTTGCCCACAAGTCTAAATCTGCCAGTCACCATCAGTATCCAGTACTGTGCATGTGCCTGATGTTTGTTCTTCCTGTTCTGATTTACAGCGAGATAATAAGCTGCTTATTATCTGTGAGAATGGTATTGTAGTCCAGGTTCTTTCTCCACACCCAGATTATGATGCAGGATCTACCTATAAAATGAAGGATTTGCCTACAGAGTATTTTCGGTTTTGGAGCATAAAATCTCGGATTTTGGTAAAGTACAGCAATAGAAATATGAATAGTTATTAGTTAACTGATTAATTAATTCAATAATTTAAATTAATTAATTCATAGTCATTATTGGAGTGATACTGATATCACAAAATTTAAAGAAACGGCTGAATTCAGTAATTTGTATTATCTAGATGTGAGGGTCCAGCAAAGCAGGTGGCAAGCTGGTTGCATTACCATTTTGTGCTTGATTTCTAACCAGTTCCTAGTGATTAAAAAAGAAGTAAGAAATATGTATAACACTGCAGGGCAGAATTACTGATGCATAATCATTCTAAATAGGCTCAAATTTGGGAAAGATTCAAGAGTCACCTTTCATGTCCAGATGGAATTTTGTTTCTTTTTTTGAGCAAAATTTAAATCAAATCCACCAGACTTGTGCATTTTTTTTAATAAGTGGAAGAACAAGAAATCTTATAAAACCTAGCACTAGTCTTGTACAATGATGTATTACCTTTCTACTCACAATTCTTTGGATCTAACACATTGCATTATTTCTTGTTAGTCAGCATGGAACATTTTTAAGCATCTAGCAAAACTTTTTTTTGCCATGTCAGAATAATATTTTCAGAATTTAAGCACTGTCTTTTCCCTAATTTTTCAAATTACTGGACAATATAAAAATAAATGTCACATAATGGTGCCCCTAAAATTTTGGACATTTTCACTCCTGCCCCTTTTCAAATTTGCTACTCTTTAATTTATTAGTGAATGATGGGGGTCATTCTCTCTTGAATTTCAGGTTGTGCAATTCCTCAGTGAACAACTAAATAAAAAATCAAACAAAAATAATTAATGGAATTTCTGGGCTGAAATGGTAGAATGCACTTGAGACCCTTTAGCGGCACTGATGCTGGACATGGTGGTTGCCGATTAGAGATGCTAGAGATATTTAAACTGGCACAAATTGGTTAAAAGACTGGATAATCTTGGGACAATAAGGGATTATTACAAGTTCAAGGTTTTGCTTTAAGATTTTGCTAGCATGGTTTTCTATAGTATGATAAAAGCTAAAGTTAATGCTGATTTAATGATCGTTATGCTAGAAATTCATTGTTGAGAATATGGACCAAATATCGAACTAGATTTTGGTGTAGAATGTGGTTGTGGATCCCAACACATATGAAGCTTTATATATGTCAGAGGATTTTTTTTAAAAAAAAATGATTAGCATAGAGATTTAGGATGGATTTAGGATGGATAAGAAACTACTTGGTTTTGAAATGACAAATCAAGACTTGAGATACAATTAAGTTCAAATGAAGATAAGATGACAGCTGAAACATACAAGCTATTATTGAAAATGGAATTGGAGGATGAACAAATAAAAAAATGTATGGTTTAAATGGGCACAAAATATAGGTCATAATATACAGATGGGAGAGAGGGAGAAAATGTGGGGGGAAAGGATTAAAGTTTACTTTGGTGCATTACAGACCGTCCAGAAGGGGCAGTCTCGCGCCGCTGCCAGTTGCAGCGTCCGGGAACTGCAGCAGCCAAACGGCGCGGTTCCCGGACGCTGCAAAGAAGGAGCGTGAAAATCGCGCTCCTTCCTGCGCCCCGGAAGAGACGCCGCAAGTGCCGAAGTGCGCACTCGCGGTGTCATTTCCGGGGTGCGACATGCGGATGCAGTGCGTCCGCTACGTCAAGATGGCGGCAGCCGTGTGGAACGGCCGCCGCCATTTCATACTGACTCAGTCCGTGCTAGGGTTAGGGGCATCTGGAAGAGACGCCCCTTTCTAACCCTAGCACAGACTGAGTCCGTCCTAGGGTGCCCGTCTGTAACGGGCCTTTATGACCTTAAAGAAAAAAATTTGAAAGATGATGTAACATTGGTACTTAACTCCAGAAAGGATCAAGATTTGAGGGGGGGGGGGGGAAGAATAATAGGATCTGAAGAATAACATGCTATATTATTAACTAGAAGTGTTATTTGGGAGTAGTCGTTCTTAACATGTTTGTAAGTTTTTGCATTAAACTAGAGGGACTAGAATTAGTTGATAAGTTTAAGTTCTAGTTCAGTACTCAGACCACTACCCAGACTGACTCTTTCTTTTATCTTTAGCACAATTCTAATTTGACGTGAATAGAATCAAAAATTTTTAATAATGTGTAATGTGGATTAAACTGTCTCTGTGAACGTGAGCCATTAGCTGGTAAATTGGAAGCCACATGTATTCCCTTGTATGTGTATATTATATTTTTGTGTTATATTTTATATTTGTATGTTTCTGAATGAATTCAGAGATAATTCCCTTAGGTGTCTGTTTGGTCACAGGGGAAAACAGAATGTAAGACTTGATAGGCCTTTGCTCTGATCCACCAGGGCTGGCTCTTATGTTCTTATTTTACTAACTCAAATTAAGAGAGAAGAGGAAATTAAACGGAGAGAAAAAGTGAAAGAAGAGAAGGAGAAGGCAAAGCAGAAATGGATAAAAGAACAGCTGGATGAAGGGAAAGAACTAGAAGAAATTGAATATCTAGTGGATGAAGAACCCGAGGAAGAAGAACCACTGCCACCTATTTTTATCCCAGAGACTCCCAGCCCAATCCTCTGTGGATTTTATTCTGCCCCAGGAAAATTTTGGTTGTCTGTGGTAAACCTATTTTCATTTTCTTTTGATGTGATGTTACATATTGGAAAAAAAGTTTTCCCTCTTCTTGAATGAATGGATGAATGGAAAGCAGGCTTTAACAGTCTCAACTAATTCTGTATTAAATATTGAGTGCACTACTAAACAGGATCTATTTATTTATTTATTTATTTATTTATTGTCAGTATTTATACCTCGCCCTTCAGCCCTAAAGGCTCTCAGGGCAGCTTATAGTTATTATTATTTTTAATTAGATGGTTCCCTGCCCTCAAGCTTACAATCTAAAAAGACATGACACAAAAGGAGAAGGGAATGATGGTGGGGAAGGGGATCAGGTCCAACAGTTCTCCTCTCCCTCTGAGGCCTGGACCAAGGCAAATGGACTGGAGGGAGGGCTTGGCTTCTTAATCTAGGCAGGCCCGATGGAACTGGGCCTGCACCTCTCCCTCCATGGCCAGATGGCACTTTTCTGCACTCTAGAGCAAGTGTCTCTGGTTATTATACCAATTGAGCTGAATGAGTACATATGTGGCAGGTTTAAACCTCAACCAGTTTTTCTTTCAAAAATAGTGCTGTTTTTTTAAAGGATGGAATCGTATTTGATTTATTTATTATATGTAGAAAGTGGTTTAGACCTTTGACTGTATGCTTTCATCTTTATTATTGTTATGTGCCTTCATGTCAATTCCAATTTATGGAAATCCTGTTGTAGAGTTTTCATAGTAAGATTTAATAGAGCAGGTTTACTATTGCCATCCTCTAATGCTCTGAGAATATGACTTGCCCAAGGCCACCCAATGGATTTCTTTGTCTGAGCAGGGATTTGAATTTTGGTCTTCCACAGTCCTAGTTCAGCACTCAGACCACTACCCAGACTGACTCTTTCTTTTATCTTTAGCACAATTCTATTTTGACCTGAATAGAGTCAGAAAAGTTTAATAACATGTAATGCAGATTAAACTGTCTCTGTGAACTTGAGTCATTCTACAACTCTCACTGTCTTCTAACAAATTTGCTACTTTCAATTAAAATGTAAAATTTTATTTGTGATAGAACTATTCTGGAGATGAAATCTGGATTTTAATAGGCTTGTTGTGTAGGTGGGTACAAAGGTTTTGCTACGCGATTGCTGGGGTTGCGGATTGCACCAAGTGACACATCAGAGAAGTCTGGTATGGCTACTGGACAAACGAGAAAAGACACTTTCAAGCTTGCCTAGTAGCTCTGCCGAATCCTAAATAGGACCTCTAGAGCTCTGCCCCCCTGAATGTCTGCTGGGTCTGGAGGAGCCTCTGAAGCCCTGTGCTGCAAGAGCCACATGGGACTCTGGAGGCCTTGGCGGGAAGAGGAGCCTCTGTAGCTCCACTTAGCAAAAGACACATGGGACTCCA
The DNA here is from genome assembly GCF_019175285.1 of Sceloporus undulatus. Lineage (NCBI taxonomy): Eukaryota > Metazoa > Chordata > Lepidosauria > Squamata > Phrynosomatidae > Sceloporus > Sceloporus undulatus. The sequence goes on from NC_056524.1 coordinate 41,998,295, forward strand.
GAGGCCTGGGAGGGGGGGGACAGGGGAAGAGGATCCTCCGAAGCCCTGTGGGACTCTAAAGACCTTGGAGGGGCTGCTGTGGTCTGAATGGAGGAGGGTGCAGTTTGTCACCACCGCCCAGCACCGATTGACACCGAATGACGCCACTGGAAGGGTAAATGAAAGCATATTCTAAGCATATTCACGTATTTCACTTCCTAATGCTAGCAGTGGAATGTAAGCAGTCTTGCTAATTTCCGTGGAATTCCCTGGAATCAGGGGAATTTAATTAATTTCTTTCTGGGGATTTTGACTGAATAATGATAATAAATATTGGGGAATTCTGGGGATTTTGGAAAAACATTCCGGGGGATATCTTTGAGGCTTGTTGGCAACACTGAATGTAAGGTCCAGTGGCCCATGAGGAAGACATAGAAATGGGTGCCTCATTATTGTCACCATCTTGGGAGGGCCATCACTTCATTGCTGCTCCCCTCTTGGTGAACTGGCACATCTCTGCCTCTCCCCGCTAGGAAGTGTGGAAGGGTCAACATTAATAATACCAGGTGGCTGTGCTCACACACTGCTGAGAGCAATGGAGGCGGAGAAGATGAAGAAATCAACTATTGTTTTTAATGGCTACTGGAAGAGAAGAATGAGAAATACTGGAAATCACTTGTGTCTTAACATAACTTCAAGCCTGACTCACATATAGTGCATTTGCTCCAGCAGGCATTTACAACAACAATATACGTCCATATTGCCTTTGCCTCCTTTCATGGTAGCATGCAAGCATGTCTGCTAGAGGATATGGAGGAAGACCCACTGTCACTGTGTTTCTCATTTCCCCCATGTCAGTTTTGGGAGGAGGGGCTGAAAGTCTGTGGCTGATGGTCCAGGAGCTTTACCCTCCCCTGATATACCTAGCACTACCCTTGTTTAACACCTATTCATTATTCCTCTTTTTTCAGGGAGGTTATGACACTGGATATCTTTACCACTGCGCATTTTCTCCTATGCAGCACCAAAAAGATCTTGAGGCTCGGCAAGATGAACCTTTTGATTTTATTCCTCTAGAAGATGCAGAAGACAATCCTATTAGACGGATCTGGTTTTGGTAATAAGGCTTTTGCTATGTGTTAATTGATCTGATGGTTAGAACTTCCACAAAGCTGAGTGCTTAGGATAAGTGTGGAATACTCAGCCTTATTGCATGACAAAAGAAAGCTGAGACACAGTGAGAGAAAAGCGCCTTTCTTCTTGCCTTTCCTCTTGGCATTGAAGCACTTCCATTCTCTTCCCAAAGTGTGTCTTTTGTCACACTGGAAAAATCTGTTTGGCAAAAGGCATCCTTTTCTAATCGTCTCCCTCTGGAAGGAGAACGGAAGTGCTGCAACAGCATGCAGAGAGGCAAGGAGAAAGCTTCTTCTCTCTTGCTGTGTCTTGGCTTTCTTTGATTATGTGGTGAGGTTCATTGTGTATTCGTGTGTGTATATTTTTTGTATATCCCCATGTATCTGCAAAAACTAATACTTTGGATAGTGTGTTGACTAGTTAGCATTCCATAATCTCGTCCCCTCAACACAGGGCCGGAACAGATGGCCCATTAAAGATACTGTCTGGGCACCTTGGGAGCATGGTGTTTGCATGGCGCGTGCTCCAATGATGCCTGAAAGCTGGCTGGAAGCTATCTGACTGACCAGATGTGGGTGGCTTCAAAGCCCGTGTGTATGAGAGGGAGGGGGGAGTGAAGTGGGAGGATTCCAGATACCTTCTTGTATGAAGCTGTATATGTTTCTGGACTTCAACAGCCAGAATTCTCCAGTCGTTGAGGCTGCATGCAAGAGAAATTAAAAGAAATAAAGGGAGATGTGGAGTGGGATGCACGGGGCGGTCTTTTGTTAACTGAGGTGAATAGAAACCTTGGTGAACACACAGCAAGCACATATACTTAGAATTAAACGCCCAACTCAATGAGATGAAATTACTGTGGTAGGCTCAAGGCTCCTCCAGCCTGTCTGATCTGCTTCTATAGCATTTAAGTTGTCAGGAAAAAGCCACATGGGATATATAGTCACAAGAAATATAATATGTATATGAATGTATTTGAAACTAACATGACACAGCAAAAGTTATTGAATTGTCACACAGGTGTTTTAAGTAATGTAATTAGAAGGTCCTGAAAGCCAAGGACATATGAGGCAATGACAAAGTGAAAAGGTGCAAATTGATATCACCTGAGAGTCATTGAGTGGACAGTAATGTATGATGCAATGTGAGGGCTAGATTGAGCCAAGTATGGTATGTCAATCATAATGTATGTACACGCCCAGGAGGTGGCAACTGTATAATGAATAGAGAGACAAATGTCTATATAAGCAATAATGTATGGCAATACTTTTTGTGGGTATTGAGGAGTATAGTAGTGTGAGTTTTGTGAGTAGTGAATTGTTTTTGTGCATAGTGTATATAGTAGAATAAAAGTAGATCTTTTATTTAAGAAGACTACTGTGTTGACTGGTGTCTTGAGAGAAGAACAAGAACCAGCAGACTGCAGAGAAGATTGGAGGATATCTTCAGCCAATTCTCAGAGCTACTGGTCAAACTGGTTGTTCTTCCGCTGACCAGGGTGGTGAGAGTGAAAGCCAGGAGAAGAGCTGCAACTCCCATCATCCCTAACATAAGTAGCATCCACAAATTTCATGCTTCTCTTAAGCTGCATTCTCACTGCAGAAATAATCAAGTTTGATACCACTTTAATTGCCATGGCTCAGTGTTATGGAATTCTGGGGATTATAGTTTGTTTTGGCACCAAAGCTCTCTGACACAGAAGGCTAAGTTTCTCTCAAAGCTACAATTTCCAGAATTCCATAGTACTGAGCCAAGGCAGTTGAAATGGTGTCAAACTGGCTTATTTCTGCAGTGTGGATGCAGCCTTAGAGAACTGAGGAACTACAGTGGTTATTTCACTCTAGTTCCAAAAACTGCAGAAAAACTGCATCTGCCAACATTATCAATCATATATTACCCAGAGGCCTACTAGAACATTCATGCTTTACAACCACTTAGTCTTCTGCATTATTTAAATAAGGGCTAGGTCAGTGTCAATTTGATAGGGCATTGTGGAGAAAGTTGTTTATTCAAGTTCTGATTACTTCTGTAGCTCCAGTGGTTTACTAATGTTCTGTGGGATGGAGAATGGAGCAGTGCGGATCTACCCTCTTCACCGAAAAGAGCTCTCAGCGGACAATATAGCTGGATATTGGTCATTCAACCTACATGACAATGACTATGGGAAAATTCAAGGAATCTGTTCAAGTTTTGATGATCGATTTCTGGTGACTTGTGGAGCGGATGGCAATATCTTTACTTATAACATTCTTTCTGCTGAAGAAATTAAGAAAGTCCTGAGGACTAAGGTGCCCTCTCCAAGGGTAAGTATAGTCAGGAAGACATCATTTTGTAATACTGGAGAGTTGGAGGCTGTCTCATTAACAGAAAAATAATATTGCATTTTGATGGTTTGTGTGAAATATACTACTGTGTGAGTAGTTTTGCCTTACTTTGAGGCAAAGCATGCCAACTGTTTATAAAAACATTATTCAATTTCATTGTTCCACACACAGAAAGGCCTAGATCAAGAGAGAGCAGCAGAAGATATTGTGGATCCCAGTGCCTACAGGTAAGACTCCTGAAAGTGAGACTTTGCTTCCACATCGATGGCCAGCATATGGTTTTTGCACAGGTCTACTTTGAAATAAAGGCTTATGCTAACCTAATATGGTCTACCAGAAAGTAAAGTTGCTTTAGCTGTTTTCTGTTTCACTTCTGATTTGACACCTGGGATGCCAAGTGATGTATGTCAGAAATTCAGGTTCACCCTCCAAATTGCCAATTACTGGCCTCTGGAAGGGTTAGCTTGCTTTTTCAAGCTAAATCATTCCTTCAGTGCACAGTCTGATACCTCATGTGTTACAGTTTGCTTATTTATACAGCATTAGCAATATACATGGTGATTTCTAGAGTAACATAAGCAAAAGGCAGCTCCCTACACCAAACAGCTTACAACCTGATTTTTTTTTAATTGCAAAATATGATATTTCAGATGGATACTTCTCTATTCTTATGACCCTTTATTAAGACACAGTTTTAGAATTTTATCCTGAAATTGTTCCTGTGGATAAGTTAAACCATTATGTCTTTTATTTATTTCTTTTGCCACACTTTTAGTATTGAAAATGCCAAACAAAAAAAGGAGTATGATCAGATAATGAGGGCAGCAGAACAGAAGAAATACGTAAAGCGACAAGAATTGAACACTCTTAGATATCAGTTTCAGGATCTGCTTCGTATGAATGATGATTTACCCAAGCACATGCAGCTCCATAGAGCCGTATGTATATGCATTTATTTTCTTTCCAGAGATAGGAATTTAATACCTTGGTGTATGCTTAAGTTTTTACATTAAGTCAGTGTTTGTTTTGCTTTACATATTTAGGTTTCTGCCCCAAGTGCTTAGATTGCTTTGCAACACAAACAAAACAGAACCCCAGCCTCTGCCATATTTACTACCTTTAGTTCACAGGGTGAAGCTTGCTGCTTTCTGGAAGGAAAAAAAAGCTTGCTTTTGACAGTTGCACATGCATTTCCTACTGAGTTTTGATGGATTTCAGACGTACACTTCCTTGTTCTCTTTGCTGTGCCCTATAATCACGCTTACTATAATTTTCAAATGGCTGACTCTTTAGAATGCTGAATATTAAGAAATCGGACAAGGCGTTATTTAAGGTGATAGCAGTACCAAAGCTAGAAAACTGGAATGCAGTTTTGTTAGGTGGAAGAAAATATTAGGGCAGTACTAATTTCTAAAAATTCTTGAGGGTGTGTATGGATAAAATATATTATATTTTATATAATATATATTTATATATTATATATTTTAAAAGTCACTACTATTCGATCTGAAATAGTTCCTCCCGACTTGCCCCCTACCACTAACCTCCTGGTACCTTCTACTAATAAACTCTCTGTGTTTCCCCCTGTTTCTCTGGATGAACTCTCTAAGCTGCTAAATTCTTCCAAACCAACTACCTGTTCTCTTGATCCTATTCCCTCCCGTCTCCTAATCTCTATAGCCCCTTCTCTTCTGCCCTCGCTCCTCTATATCTTTAATCTCTCTCTCTCTTTGGGTTCCTTCCCTTCTGACTTCAAACATGCTCTCGTTTCCCCAATTCTGAAGAAACCCTCTCTCGACCCCTCTTCTTTGTCTAGCTATCGTCCAATTTCTCTTCTTCCTTTTCTTTCTAAGGTCCTAGAACGGGTCGTTTATTCTCACTGTATTAAGTTTCTTGAAGCCAACTCCATCCTAGACCCCTTCCAATCTGGCTTCCGCCCACGGCACTCTACAGAGACAGCCCTCACCAAGATCTCAAATGATCTCTTGCGGGCCAAGGCAAACGGCCTCTACTCATTCTTCTCGATTTGTCTGCAGCCTTTGACACTGTTGATCACTGTCTCCTGGTCGATTTACTTTCTGACTTTGGGTTCGCCGACTCTGCTCTCGACTGGTTTAAATCTTACTTGTCAGATAGATCTTTTGCAGTGGTCATGGGTGGTCAGACTTCATCCTCTGTTCCGCTATCTGTTGGAGTTCCCCAGGGCTCTGTCTTGGGTCCCCTTCTGTTCTCTCTATACACACTGTCTCTAGGTAAACTCATCAGTTCTTTTGGTTTCTCCTATCATTTGTATGCCGACGACACTCAGCTGTATCTCTCCACCCCTGACCTTTCGACGGGGCTTGAACAGCAAGTTTCTTCTTGTCTGCCATCTCTCAGTGGATGCGGCTTCGGCGCTTGAAGCTCAACATGTCTAAGACTGAGCTTCTCGTCTTTCCACCTAAACCCACCCTTCATTATTCCTTTTCTGTTTCTGTCGACGACACTTCTATTCAACCGGTTCATCAAGCCCGCAGTCTTGGCTTCATTTTTGACTCTTCCCTGTCATTTATTCCCCAGATCCAGGCCACCGCAAAGACCTGTAGATTCTTTCTCCACAACATTGCCAAGATTCGTCCATTCCTCTCAATCTCTACTGCCAAGACTCTAGTCCATGCCCTAGTGGTTTCGCGACTAGATTATTGTAACCTCCTTCTAACAGGGCTTCCTCTTTCACACCTCCATCCTTTAATATCTGTCCAGTATTCAGCTGCCCGTATTGTCACATCCGCTCGCCGCTTTGACCATGTTTCTCCTCTTTTATCCTCCCTTCATTGGCTCCCCTTCCCCTTTCGCATCCGGTACAAGCTTTTGTTATTGACTTTCAAAGCCCTCCATGGGTTGGCCCCTCCTTACTTATCTGACCTTCTTTCTCCTTACATTCCTACTCGCACCCTCCGCTCTGGTAGTCAGGGTCTCCTGTCACAATGTAGGACTACCACTGCCCCCTCCCGAATTCGTCCCTTCTCGCTTGCTGCCCCTTACCCCTGGAACCTTCTTCCCCCACATGCACACCTCATCACTTCTCTGCCCAGTTTCAAAACTGAATTAAAGACTATATTGTTTAGAGAAGCATTCCCAGAGGTGAGCCCCTCTCTGACCCAGGAAGCCTCCTTCTAACCATCCATCAAGAAGCCAAGCCCTTCCTCCAGTCCATCTGCCTTGGTCCAGGCCTCGGAGGTGGAAAAGATCTGCTGGACCTGATCCTATTCCCCACCACCACTCCCTTCTCCTTTTGTGTCGTGTCTTTTAGATTGTAAGCCTGAGGGCAGGGAACCGTCTGACTAAAAAATTGATGTACAGCGCTGTGTAAACTTACAGCACTTTATAAATAAAGGTTAATAATAATAATAATAATAATATATTAATGTAATTATAAAGTATATTTGAGGACTGACTGCTCTTCAGGCTATGGAGTGTCTACATATGATTATGGTCTTCAGATGGAAGTTGAGAGAAGGCTACAGATATTAAAACTAGGTTCTACAAGGCACTGAGATGGTTTCAGGCTGCTTGGGACTCTTCCAAGGTTTACAGGGAAGAAGAAACGAACAAAAATATTATTTTGAACATATAAAAGCAACAAAGCCATTTCTATTCATAAATCTAAAACAAGAGACAGAGAAAAAAAAGATAGTTGAATATTAATACCAGTAGATCTGAAGATGATGCAATAGATGAAAAGTGAAAAGAAGCCAAATTAGAAAGCATTATCTTGTCAGTAGAGAGTAATGTCTCAGCTAAAGGTGGTATAAAAATTATATTTTTCCAGTTTAGAATTTCACTATAGAACAGCTAAATTTGATACTGTCCAGTTTACAGAAAAATATTACTAACTCTTTCTCCAGCTTTTTGCTGGTTTACCATGTTGCCCAATGAAGAGTTCTGGAAAATCCAGAGAAAATAGTATACCCTACACGCCCCAGATGGGGAAAGCGGGTTTCTGTATGGTGTGTAAGACAGAGAGTGACAGAGCTTGTAGTCTGAGATACTTGCTTCTTCTTATGCTCTAATTTTTAGTTGTGCAAGTATTGTTCTCAGACTTTTCATTGCTGTAGGAAGTGGCAACAATGCAAATATTATTTTAATTTTGTAATGTGCAGCAATTTGAGTTGGACCGTAGAATTCGTGCAGAAATGGACAGAAGAACAGCACAGAAGATCCGACTCGTGATGAAAGAAATGGCTTGGGAACAGGAGAAACACCGCACTGGGCTGCGAAAACTACAGGAACGGTAGGTTTTCTTCTATCCCTCATTCCTGAGAGAGATTTCTCATTTCCTAAGATTTGGAGGAATCCATGTGAATTATTGCTTTTAAAAGGATTGTTCATACACAGATCATCACACTTTCTTATATAGATTTCACATGATGTACACTAGATTCCCAACATCAGCAGGGTTATTTTCAGTAAGTCTAAAAATTAAAAGGACAACCATTGGATTCTTTTTTTTTCTTTAATAAATACATTTTCCACCTCTCTTCCAGCCTGAGAGGGAGTGATCAGGCAGACCCAGCTCCACCAGGGTTAGCCTGAAGGAAGAGGCTCTTCCCTCCTTAACTGTCATCTTCTGGCCTGAGAGGGAGTGATCAGGCAGACCCAGCTCCACCAGGGTTAGCCTGAAGAAAGAGGCTCCTCCCTCCTTAACTGTCATCTTCTGGCCTCCTATTCCCCTCCAGCATGCTCTGACTGTGTAGGGAAGAGGCTTGCATACCCTAATGAAGTTGTGAGCTATGCTAACGGTGGTATAATAGCCACCGGTAATAATAATAATAATAATAATAATAATAATAATAATATTAATAATAATAGGTTTTATTTATATTCCGCCCAATCACTGGGAATCCGAGCGGTTTACAACAGAGGGGATAATAGACAGTTCCCTGCCCTCAGGCTTACAATCTAATTTAAAACTTCACCACTCCCAATTAAATTAGCTTGGCCTTTTTGAGAGATCTGCTTGAGTTTTCAAATTTGTAAGTGAATTTGAAAGAGGTGTGAAAGGAACAGGAAATACAAATGCCACATGTTTTCTGGTTTCCCATTTCTTTATTGTAACCAAAATGAAACCTTTACAATTTACACTGCCACCATAAAATCAACTGTACAGCAGTGCCCCCACTAGAACATAGAGAAAGGTTTCTGTCAAATCTGTACAACTCTTTGAATTGCCCAGCACTTGCCGTTGTGTGTAATAGGACAGATCTGAAAGAAAAATGGGCAGGGCATAAACTACTGGGCAAGAACTCCAGCTATTATATCTTCCAGGGGAGACTGGATCTGATGTTTCTTTCAAATGAGAGTGGGAATACAAATAGTAGGGCCTCCCATGCCAGACAGGTCACAACCGAAGGGTCTGACCAAGAGCACCAAAGGGCAGGATGGGCTCTCTAGCTTTATGGCAACCATCCTAGGAGAAGGAAAACTCTAATCCCAACCCCGGGCAGATAGTGCTTGTCTAATCCTGTAAGGTCAACCATCTAAGAGAAGGAAACTCTAATCAAACCTATGACGCGAGGACCTCGCTGCCACCGTCCATGCTTGTAAAGGCCTCAGCAGTCAATCCTCTGGTTTAAAGGGTGAGGCCAGTTCTGTGCACGCTGCGCTCCACCAGAAAAATCCATTGCACAGGCTCGAAGGATACATCCAACGTCATCAACCCACTTCTAGAAAGCACGGATGAATCCTTCCTGAATCTTCGTTCGCGAAGTAAAGGCAAGAAGAAGAAGAAGAAGATCATAGAAACAAGAGTTCTGTTGGTCCCAAAGTAGTCTGGAGAGAAAGCCTGGCATGAAATATTATGAAGCATTTCATATATAGTAGAACAATTCAGATAGTAGCACTTAAAAAGACACCAATCTGAATAGCTCTACTGAATGAAAGAAAAAAGGGGGAGTGTTTTCTTTGAGAACTAGAGTCTTTCTGAGCTTTGTTTCCTCTACTGTAACTCTAACTTTGATTTGAGATGAGCAAGCTAGTCTTTGCTATGCGTTGTGTTTAATTACTAAAAGAAACTATTTCTCCTCCTAAACTGCTAAACACTTTTGTAAACCAGAAGTGGTTAATTTTTTCTATTGAAACCTGCAACTGAGTTGGAAAATGGCAGTTGGTGAAGATTGGATTTGGATTTGGAAGGCGGAGAATAAGGCAGGGTTTTTCAAACTTCTTTAGTTTTGATGCACTCTGATATGTAAATCTCTCCTGGCTCGCATTCTCCATTACAAGCCTTCTGCTTTTAAATGAGTCACACACAACACTAGTGAATGCTATGTGATGTTATGTGCAAGAAAAAGTGAAGTGGATCAAAAGAACCATAACAATTCTCCTAGCAGGACAAACTTCTAGTCCCTTTCATTTAACTATGTTGCTAATCTTCTCTTGATCTGCTACAGTGCTGGATTTGCATGTATGTCAAAATAAGCAGCAGTTCAGGATCTCGGATTGTGAGTTGCCTCAAGTCTAAATACAAAAATAAAATTAAAAAGACATTTTTTTATATTTTTCATAATGGTTAAAATAGTACCTTTTTGTGATAATGCTGTGGGGGCCTTTTTGTCTTGACATAGTTTAGGGCCTTAGTATGTCTTAATCTGGCCCTGATCCTCTCCAATCCCATTTGCTCACACTGTGGAGCTCAGTTCTAGAGGAAAGAAGTTTTGATGCCATCCACTGATACCAGAGGAAAGATTAGCATTGCATATCACTTGGAGATTCTTCAAAAATGATTGCAGTGGGGTGAACAGAGGATGAGAGGCAGCCAATGGTGGGCATACTCACCTTCTGTAGACATTGTCTTCCTGCCTGGGCTGCTTGGTATATTGCTGCTATATTTCCATCTTTCTTCTCCTGCTCATCCAAACACAAACAGAGATGTATAAGGGATTGGGAAGGCAGTTCTTGAGTGGGCTCCATCCTGTTTGTGTTTTAGCAACCATAGCAACTGAGAACAGGAAAAAATAAATCACCAGGAACAGATGATATTCCAAATTGCTTCAATCCACACTAACAGAATCAATAACAGTGCTAACCCAAATATGTCAACAGATATGGAAAACAAAACAATGGCCAACAGATTGGAAATGATCAATATACATTCCCATCCACAAAAAAGGAGATACAAAAGACTGCAGCAACTATAGGGCCATAGCTCTAATCTCTAATGCAAGCAAAATCATGTTCAAAATTCTGAAACATAGGTTCCAGCCATTCATGGAGTGAGAAATACCAGAGGTGCAAGCAGGATTCAGGAAAGGAAGAGGCACTAGGGACCACATTGCAAACATATGGTGGCTAATAGAGTACACCAAAGTATTTCAAAAGAAAATTAGCATGTGCTTTATAGACTATAGCAAAGCCTTTGACTGCATAGGTAATGAAAGATTATGGAACACCCTTAAAGACATGGGAGTGCCAACACATCTGATAGTCCTAATTAATAACCTTTAGTCAGGACAGGAGGCCACTGTCAGGACAGAACATGGAGAAACAGAATGGTTCCCAATTGGCAAAGGGGTCAGACAAGGCTGCATCCTCTCACCCTATCTGTTCGACTTGTATGCAAAACATATTATACAAAAAACAGGACTGGACACAGGAGAAGGAGGAGTGAAAATAGGAGGAAGGAATATCGACAAACTAAGATATGCAGATGACACCATACTACTAGCCAAAACCATCACAGACGTGGAACAATACTAAGGAAGATCAAGGAAAGAAAGTGCAAAGGCAGGCTTATTGTTGAACATCACCCACAAACAAAAATAATGACCACAGAAAATTTACACAGATTCAACCTAGACAATGAGGAAATAGAAATAGTAAAAGAATTTTTATACCTGGGATCAAATATTGATCAGAGTGCGGATTGCAGTCAAGAAATCATAAGAAGACTAGGAATAGGGAGGGCAGCTATGAGACAACTAGAAAATACCCTAAAATGTAAAGACATACTGAGCATGAAAACTAGAATCATACAAGCCACTGTATTCCCTATTACCATGTATGGATGTGAGAGCTGGACAGATAAGAAAGCAGATAGGAAGAGAATTAATTCATTTGAGATATGGTGCTGGAGAAGAGTGCTGAGGCTATCATGGATAATCAAGAAGTCAAACAAATGAGTTCTACAGCATATCAAATCAAAAATCTATCTGGAAGCCAAGATGGCAAGACTGAGGCTGTCATACTTTGGCCACATCATGAGGAGGCACGACTCACTAGAAAAAACAATAATGCTAGGAAAGTTGGAGGGAAACAGAAAGAGAGGAAGACCACATGCTAGATGGATGGACTGTATTAAGAAAGTCATGGATATGAATTTGCAGGACCTGAACAAAGCAGTGGAGCATAGAGAGTCTTGGAGATGTCTCATCTACAGAGTTGCCATGGGTTGAGATCGACTCAAGGGTGGATAACAACAAAAGCAATGGAGTGCCCCTAGAGTTTCCCAATGTGCTTTTCATTCAGAGATTGGGGAACTATGTTATAATCCAATTTAGGGATGTACTGTATATACTTGACTATAAATCAACCTCATGTATAAGTCGAGGGAAGGTTTTGGGGGCAAAATTATCCATGACCCATGGATAAGTCACTGGCAAAACTTGGAGGATCCTTCAGTGTGTGTATGTGTGCATGTGAGACAAGAGGATCTTTGAAACAGCAATCAGTCAGCCACAAGGCTTTCTGTTTCAGCCAGCCTTCACTCCCGAGACAGACAGTGAGGAAAGAGAAAGGCATGCAGACAGGAGAGGGACTCTTAAACAGCAATCAATCGCCCAGGACTCTTTCTGCTTGGCTTAAGAGAGAAAGGAATTGCTGTCCTGACCGCATGGGGAAATCTGAAAGAGCTGCTACCTCATTACCATACTGACCCATAAATTCAACCTGGAATTTTGGGGTCAATTTTTGGGCATAAATTTTTTTACTTATAAATGAGTATATATGGTAAACTGACTATTCTGTCTGTGATCTGGGATTATCTCCTTGAGTAATTAATCCTCTTTCTTATTCCCTTTTCCATTTTCTGTCCTCAGTCATCATTTTTATTGCAGGAGTGAGTCAGTGGACAGGCAGTGAACTGCATGCCATGTTGTAACTAGAATCTTTGATTCTGTTCTGTTTCCTACTTCCTACTTTTGCGTTCCAATCCCTATGCTTAACCAGAAGTCCTATTTCAATGTGTGATCATTTCCCACTGGACTCCAGCATAGAATCTTTCAATTTCTTATTCTGCCTTAATAGTTGGAGCTTAAATTTGGATTATTGTTATAATGATGGGCTTTCTCTGAAGTCTTATTGATATTATTTGGTGAGACTTTTCATTATATACTTTCACTGCTTTTTCTAACTGTTCTTACTATTAAAGCCACTCCATTTCCTGAGTAAAACACTGTGTGATTATCTGACTAAATTATGATCATATGAGATCTTATGATAAAAGGCAGGATATTTTAATATATAAATAAGAGGAAGGGACAAAAAGCAAACCCCATTCCTTCTGCTTATATATTTTTCATGCTAAGCTGGTTTCTTGTTACACCGAACAACACAACCATGACATTAAAAGGTAGTTTCTTTGCTTTTATCCCTTAGGTTCCGGGGCAATTTGGAATATGACACAATTGTGGTTTGTGCAATGAGAAGTAACCATCGAATCTCTACATACAGACTGTTGGCAATCTCAGAAAAATTCTACAAAGCAAGAAAACAGAGTCAATCATGGAAAAGAAGACTGAGCAAATTTGATTGGAAAGCACAAGCAGAACAAAGGAGAGAAAGCCTGAAAGGTCCAATAAGAGTTTGCAAAATGCTCAAACATAGCAGAAATATTGTAGTGATAAGAATGCCTTCTGGTTCATGACAACCTTACACAACTCCTTATGCTTCTTTATCAGTAGATGCTTATTCAGCTGGAATCTTACATTCCCTAATTCTCTTTATGAACAGTCTCCTAGGTAGGAATATTGCCTGTGGCCCTATATAGACTGGCACTTTGTGCCAGCCTGTGGGCGGAGTCAGGTCTGAGCATCTGCACGCTGGATACCCTGACTCCGCCCACAGGGCGTCATGATGGTGCGTGCCCTTCCAGCTGGTGCGCTCCACCATGATGCCCCTCCGGTACTGCATCCACAAGATGCAGCACCGAAGGGGTGTCACAAAGTCATGCCCTGCTTTTTACTTTTGAGATTTTCAAAAGTGGCCAATTTTGCCCACTTTCTGCATGGGTTAATGTCGGGTTAATGCTCAATGTGTGTGATTGTTTTCATCTGAAAACAATCCTGCTTTTGCAGAATTTTCCCAAATGTAAACCCTGTTTTTGCACGGAATTTGGTCACTTCCCTCCCATGTGATAAACTCCTATGATACAACTTCATGAGGCAATTTTTATCCAATAGCCTTTTCCCACCTTAGATTGCCAGAAACTAAACAATAATTTTCTGCCCCTACTTACTTACCAAAATACAGTGGAGCCTCCGCATACGCGGCCTTTTTTTGCGTGGCTTTGAGCGTATGCGCTCAAGCCGCTGGGCGCGCGCGTGGGGCAAAAGGGGCAGCGCGTCCCATTCAGTTGAATGGGCGCGCATGCCCGTTGCGCCCCGCGCACCTCCGCACCGCCGTGCACGAGCCCCATTGTTTACAATGGGGCTCGAGCATAGGCGGAAATCGCCATACACGGCAGGATCCGGAACGGATCCCCCACGTATGGCGAGGTTCCACTGTACATCTTTTAAATAACAATCAAATCTATAAACATTTTAGAAGACTTGCTATGTACTTGCTTACAAATGAGATGGATTAATTTAAGTCAAGGCAATTGAAACCGTATCTGAAAACAATCCCACTTTTGTGGGATTTTCCCGGGATTAAAATTTGGGGGAATTGGGCACTTTGCCTTCCATGTGATAAGGTCCATAGTGGCAAAGCACTACATTGTATGTCGAAGGTCCCTACTATAATCCCAAGCTGGGAAAGACCCTTTATTTGAAGCTCTGGAGAATTGATGCCACTCAAAAGTAAGTTATGTTGAGATGGATGATCCAACTCCGTATAAGGTACCTTCCTATGGTCTTTTTAAAATCCATTCTTTCTTCAGAACCCCAAGGACTATTATAAACATTCAACGGGCATGTGACATGAAAGTTCCAAGCCAGTTGTGTAATTGCATACATGATTCTCTTTTTTCTGGTAGTACAAGTTATTGTGAGCCTCCATTGTGGTATTGTACTTTTGAAGATGAGTCCTGACCCATTTGTTTTTGTGACTGGATAGCCCTTCATTTGTTAAGGATAATGTTTGTAAATGGCTTAGATAATTGATGGATCTTTCTTGAAGGACAGTGAATAGCTAAAAAAATAGTTGGAGGACTATGGCTGCTGCCACACTGCAGAATTAGTGCAGTTTCATACCACTTCAACTGTCATGACTCCACATTATTTAATCCTGGGCTTTGTATTTTGTTGTGGCACCAGAGTTCTTGACAGAAAAGGTAAAATATTAATATTATTATTATGTATTATTCTGTTCACATACCTATGTATGTCTGTATATTTGTGCAGAAGGATTATATTCATCCCAGGCGAGTGCCATCACTGAGGAGGAAACAGAAACAGAAAAGGTGAAGAAGAAACCCAAAACAGTGGCAAGCCGTATTGTTGAGAATCGAATGGATAGACTTAGAAAAATTATTGAAAAGGCAGAAAAAGCGAAAGCAAAGATCCAGCAAAGAAAGAAGGAATGGGAAGAACTGTGAGTTTTGAATTCTAAAAAAATATCTCTTGAATAGCATATCATTGATTATGTCACTGATGATAAAGAAATGGCAATATCCCTTGTCCACTTTCATGACTTTATAATTTTGAAAACTGCATGGATTTGAAGGAAGAATGGACATAACAGGGAAGCTTTAAAAGAGTGGAGAGAAAAAGCCACAGACAGCAATTGTTGAGTTTTATCAGATCTAGGTTTTGAATGGAGGTGCCAACGTTTTAAATGTAATGCTTCTCAGGAATGTGCAGAATCAGTTATTTGCTATCTCCTTTGAGAGACGATGGAAATGTTCGCCATCCACCTGTTTTCTGATTTGCTTCTTAAATGTACAATAATGAATAACCAAAATTCATATATGGTGATTTTTGGTATTCATATTACAGTATTAGCAATCTCAGACTAATTAGCTGAATGACAGGGTAGACCAATCCACCAAAGCTGGATTCTACCCATGCGCCATCTGCGAGGCAGGAGTCCAAAATTATTTTCTGTTAGTTCTTTTCCGTTAAATACTTTTCCGTTGGACTCCTCTCCCCTTCTCCTTGGTTTTTATTTTCCTGCCCAGAAGTACAGATGCAGGTTAACCCTTCTCCTTTAAACAAAAGAGGTAGCAGCTAAATCAAACTGAAATGGATAAAGACGGGAAAATAGTATCATTGAAGTGGGTTTCTGAGGAAACTCGACAGGAGACTTTAAGAAAATTATTTATGACTTCCAGGGAAAGTGAAGATGAAGACGTTGGTAGGAATGTGATAACAAAGAAGTCCGGCAACAGTAATAATCATGATTCGTTTATATTTCCCGCCTCTCCCTGTAGATTGAGGCGGGATTAAAACAGAAATAAAATTACAATGAAACAATAAAAGTTTGTAACAACCTCCAACCCCTCCCACCTTTAAAATAATAAAATTTACATTAAAATACCATCAATAACTCAATTTAAAATAATCAAATTGGAGAGGACCATTTAAAGCAGATGTGGCTATCCTTCGTGGGTCAGGTTGGGAAGGCCCACTGGAAGAGATTCGTCTTGACAGCATTTTTGAGGGCGTCTAAGGTGGTAATAAGATGGATCTCTTCCGGCAGGTCATTCCACAATTTTGGAATGACATTCTTTTGTTCCCTAGTTTTCTAGTTTTCTGTCACTGTAATAAATCCTTCCCAGAGGATCTGAGAGTGCGGGACGAATTATGTAGGGAGAGGCATTCTTGCAAGTAGTCGGGACCTAAACCACGTAGGGCTTTAAAGGTAAGACCCAACACCTTGTACTGCATCCAGAAGCTAATTAGCAGCCAGTGAAAAGATTTCAGAACTGGTGTAATGTGGTCAAACCTGGATTTACCAGGGGCAGTCTGGCTGCCATATTTTGGACTAGTTGAAGCTTCTGAAGTTGGCACAAGAGTAGCCCCATGTAGAGCGCGTTGCAGTAAGGGAAAGAATAAGACAAATTTGGTATCAGAATCTGGGTAGACTTCTGGTTATCTGGCTGAAGTGCCTGGCTCTGTAACAAGATAGAACAAAACAGATGGAGGAAATGAGTCCTGGCAAACGCTTAGCTCTTTCCCGGACATACTGAAATTAAAGAGAGACAAACAAACAATAACTTCTGATAAAAGAACAAAAGGCCACTTGCTGAAACAAACAAATGGAAGGGAGACACATCTGTTGTCCCCACAAATGGAGCCCCTCTGCCATTTTGCTCCACAAGCCCAGCCCATAATGTTAACAGCAAACTCGCCAGCAGAGAGCAGAGACAGCTCTGATGACCTGGCAGCAGTTCAAGTTCCATAGAGAGCACAAGCTGTAAAAAAGAGAAGTAAAACAGTAAATAAATAAATAAAACAAATAACGGGAACATTCACTACCGATGGCACTGTTCAAACTCAAAATACATTGCTTATGAATTTAGCGGTTATGATGTCATCTATGGCTAATGCAAGTAATAAAAATCAAATGAATAATGAAGCAGATAAAACAAGTAAGAAAACCAGCAAGGACTGAGATCAGGATATCTTAAGTTTATTAAGAGCTCAAGTGATGTCTCTAGATATTGCGGCCATGATAAAGGAAACAGTAACTACAGAACTTGCAAACTTATTTAGTGTCCATGACGACTTAGACACACACCAGAACACAGGATTCGATGTATGCCACAATGTAGACTTGTTAGAGACGAACTTACATGGAAAAGGCATTTAGACACAGAAAATGAGGAACATCACATGACAAAATGTACAAAGAAAACGAAACACATTGAGCAACCAGAAGAGACAGAAGAGGAAATGAATGTAGAAAGTTACACACAGGTAGAAGAGGATAAATATGACTCCTCAGACTTAGAGGAAGAACAAGAAGAAGTTGCAGAGAGACTATTTCCAATGCAGAAATGTAAACTTTTACTGCATAGAGTATTACAAACATTAGGTTTAATTCAAGAGATGGAACATGGCCAGGGCAATATAAACACAGATGAAAAGGTGGCAAAAATAATTCAAAAGAAAAAGGCACAAGAGGAACAAATTCCTATGCAAGAGATTTTTAAAGATTTAATTGAAACCAAACGGAGTTCATCACTGCAAACAAAAAATATTTGGGTTTCAGTCAGAAACTATAGACATTCACCAAACGAGACATTAATTGACATGCCAGTGGCTGCTCTGATTTTGGGAGCCTAAGGAGGATTCACTAATTTGAAGGACATGGATGAAAGAAGGGCAGATTCAGCACTGAGAAAGTCCCATGAGTGTACATCCCCTACCATTACAGCATCAATAGCTTCTTCCTTATTTGCAAGAGCAACACAGAAGTCGAAGAAATTCAAAATGGAAGTGAATCCTCAATAAATGCACTTCATCGAGCACTAGATAGGGTATCAGTGGGATTCCAGTATATTGTTGATACTAGCATGACTCTCCAGTGTTTGCCGCCTGCACAATTACATCTATGACTATAGCTAGATGATCTCAGTGGCTCAGGCATTGGGAGGCTGACCAGAAGTCACAGAATAACCTAACTTATGTCCCATACTTAGGAGAACTTTTATTTGGTGGCAAGCAGGGACGTAGCCAGGATTTTGGGAAGGGGGAGGGGGGGTCCAGACTAAGTGCCACCATTTTGAGAGGCTAAGACACAAAAGGGGGGTCGAGTGTTTACATTAGAATGGCACCACTTGAACTTCCGTTCTGTTATGGAATCTTTGGATTTCTAGTTTTGAGGAGCTGTTTGGCCATCTCTGTCAGGTGCCACAACAGACTACAAGTCCCAGCATTCCACAATATGGAGCCAAGGGCAGCTAAAGTGGCATCAAAGTGGATTATTTTTTTCAGTGCAGATGCAAACTGAGTCCTTCCTCTGAAGACGTTTACATCAGATAAATTCAGCTCGATAAAGCAAAGCGCAGCTGTTCAAGCAATGAGCGGCAGCCATTCTGTCCATGCTCAGAAGCACTCTGTTCATGCTTTGAGACACTGCATTCCAACTTCTGAGCTGAGCTAAGAACGCAGGCTGCATCCACACATTTCATTCCCACTTCCAAGAGGGATTTTTAATTCCAACACACACACACCACACCACACACACACACACACACACACACACTACATACACACATGCACACAGTTTTTAATTCCAAGACTCATCTATCTAACTACCTATCTATCTATCTATCATCTATCTATCTGCCATAATTTTAAATTCCAAGACATTATACCTTCCTTTCTTTTTATAAAAAACAAACCCCTTTAAGAGAATCCTATTTTGGGAGAAAGGCAGGATATAAAATCAATAAATACAAAATTATTGTGCAATAGTCCATCAGTGCATGGCTTGCATTATGAGACTTTATAACTTTAAAACGTTATACATTTAAAAACAATTAAAATCACAGTAGGATCAGAGTGCTATAGATTCATGGAATCATAGAGTTGGAAGAGACCCCAAGGGCCATCCAGTCCAACCCATTCTGCCATGCAGGAAATCTCAATCAAAGCATCCCCAAACTAATTATGTAATGGGGGTGTCCATCTATATTGTAGAAAGATATACTATAGATTAATGCTATGGAAAATCACCACCTTGAGTCCGTATATTGGGAGAAAGGTGGGATGTAAGAAAATAATAACAACAACAACAGCAACAATATCTGGGTATTGTAGTTTTGTGAGATATTTAGCCTTCTTTGTCAGAGAGCTCTGGTGCCACAACATACTACAAATCCCAGGATTTTCCATAGCATTAAAGTGGTGTTGAACTGGATTGTTTCTGCAGTGTGCAGCCATATTAGACTGCAGTTCCCAGCAGTCTGTGGTGCTGCTGGGTGATGGGGCCTGCAGTCTAGCATTGCCTGGAGCAGAGCCATAGGACTCAACAGCCCCAATTCATGCTCTGGCAGAATTTGGGGGAAACTCCTTTAAAAAGGCAAAAATAAGAAAAATAAAAACTCCTTGCAAAGTAAAACTCAGAGGTCTGCCAATGGACTTTGCTTCCAAGGCAGGAGGGCAGAGAGACCCAGGCCTTTAGATTGATTCCTTAGGTTAATTAATTAATCCTAGAATCCTAGAGTTGGAAGAGACCCCAAGAATGGCCATCCAGTCCAACCCCATTCTGCCATGCAGGAACTCTCAATCAAAGCATCCCCATTGATATGCTGAAAAGGGGCCAGCTAAGTGTATTTTATTTTATTTTTCTTTTAAAAATGAGAAAAAACAAGACTGGAAGGAGCCAGAAAAGGGCCAAGCCTTGATATCTGGACCCCAGAACATACTCTAACTCCCAGAATTCCATAGCCATGAGCCACAAAAGAGTTAAATCGCTGCCAAACCTGGTTATTTCTTGAGTGTGGATGCAGCCTGATGTAGCCTCCTGTCCCTCCCTCCCTCTCCTTCAGGGCTTTTTGGCTCCTCCCCCTCAGGCCCTGCAAAAAGTTTAGGGGCGGCAGTTGCGCTCCTCCTGGCTTTGCCAGGGCCGGGAGGAGAGGAAAGGTGCTTGCTGGAGCACGCGTGTGAAGGAGCGCAGCCCCAAACAAATGCCAGGGGCCAGGGCGCCACTTCTGCTCCTCCTGAAGCCTAGAGGAGAGCAAGTGGTGCTCTCCCTGGTGTTGGATTGGGGCTGTACACGCGCGTGTGCGCGCATGCTCCAACAAGCACCTTTTCTCTCTTCCTCTTGAAGGGGGGGGGGTCCGGACCCCAGAACCCCCCCCCCCAGCTACGTCCTTGTGGCAAGGCATTACAGAAAATTCTAATAGAAGGAAAGGATAAAAAACAAGTAATGCTAGTTATACAAAATATAAGATTAGACAGAAAGTCATTTAGAAATACATATGTTACAAATAATTCCTTTCACGGAGGTAGATCATTGGGAAGATCAACATCATACAGAGAACAAAGAAGCCAATGGCCCAGGTCAGGAAATAGGTTGGGGTGACACAATTTTCAATTCAAACAAACACAAAGAGGAGGATACACTGCCTCTAGAAGAGGCAGAAATCAATTAGGTAGGAGGAAGGTTGCCCAGGTTTGCAAATCAGTGGTCTCCAATAACATCAGATCAATGGATATTACAGCTCATGGCAGTGGGCTACAAATTAATACTGTATCCAAAAGCAAACCAATATTGAGATTCCTTCCTTCAAAAATTCTAAAATGCAAAACAAAACAAACGTAATGCAACAAGTGATAATCTTTTATTAATTCAGGCAATAGAGGAGGTTCCATTACACCAGGGGTAGGCAACCTTTTTCAGCCAGGGGCTGGGTTGCTGTCCCTCAGACAACTCGGGGGGGGGGGGGGGGGGGGGGGGGGGTGGACCTTCCACCCTCTGGGGGCGGAGCCGCACACCGGGGGTGGAGCTTCCTCCGAAGCCCTGCAAGGAGGAGGAGGCGTGTGCTCGCCCTCTCCTCCTCGGTCCCTTTCTGGCCAAACACCCCCAACCTGCATTCCAAAACACACACAACAGCACATTTGTGCATTTCACATGGCTTTACTTAACGTGGCCTCTTGCATATTTCAGAGGCTTATTCCATAACCAAACCTCTTGGGTTTAACACTTAGCATGGTTTAACATGGCTATGCATATTGAACATGTCAAGGTGGTTTCACCGTTCTTGCACCAAGTGTACTTCTCAGAAGTGTGTACTTGGTCAAGGGACTTTGGTTTTTCTTCACTGCGCATGAGTTTGTAAAAATCACAGCAATTTACATTGGCCTTGCCTCAGAGGCTTTCTGATATCAATATCACCATTAAAGAACCAAAAACACACAGAAAAGACACTTTGGAAAGTCACCGTGTCTTGGCTTCGAAACAGTGCATCCGTGCCTCTGCAAGCTGACATCATCATCATCATCATCATCATCACACTATCATTGTCAAAGCAAAGGAGACTTGTTAGCATTAAAAGCACCCAAAACACACTTTGGAAGGTGACACTCTCTCAGCTTAAGAAACAGTGCCTGCTTGCCTCTCAAGCTGACTCATATCATCATCATCTTCATCATCATCATCATCATCATCACCACACTATCATTGTCAAAGCAAGGGAGACTTGTTAGCATTAAAAGCACCCAAAACACACTTTGGAAGGTGACACTCTCTCGGCTTAAGAAACA
>NC_056524.1:42020148-42055148 GCF_019175285.1 Sceloporus undulatus
GTGCCTGCATGCCTCTCAAGCTGACTCATATCATCATCATCATCATCATCATCACACTATCATTGTCAAACCAAGGGAGACTTGTTAGCATCCAAAGCACCCAAAATAAAAAATTAAAAAACCTTGAGGCCTCTGGCCACTCACCACCTCTTCCTTCCTCCTCCTCCTCCTGCTCCCCTCCTCCTCTTCCTTCTCCTCTTCCTCCCCTTCTTTCTTCTCTTCCTTCCTCCTCCTCTTCCTCCTCCTCTTCCTCCTCCTCCTCTTCTTCTCCTCCCCCCTCCTCCTCTTCCTTCTCCTCTTCCTCCTCTTCCTTCTTCTCTTCCC
This sequence comes from Sceloporus undulatus, assembly GCF_019175285.1. Lineage (NCBI taxonomy): Eukaryota > Metazoa > Chordata > Lepidosauria > Squamata > Phrynosomatidae > Sceloporus > Sceloporus undulatus. The sequence continues at coordinate 42,020,473 of NC_056524.1, forward strand.
TACTCCTCCTCCTTCCCCATCCTTCATGCGCTGTGCGGCCTGGGGGCGGGGCGGAGGAGGCAGAGGAGAAGGAGGTGGGCGGCGCGGGCCTGCACAGGGAGGCAGGGAGGGCGGCACGGGCCCATGCGGAGGGCGGCGCAGGGCTTCCCCTTTTGCCTCCTCTGCCCTAGGCCGCGCGGCCCTCCTCTTCCTCCTCTGCACAGTGGAGGAGGAGGAGGCGGTGGCGGAGGTGGCAGGACCGGGCTGGGGCCGGTCCTGCCGCCTCCGCGGGCTGCATCCGGCCCACGGGCCGGGGGTTGCCAACCCCTGCATTACACCAAAGAAACAAGGGAGTTTGTTCCACTTTTTTCACAGTACCAAAGAGCAATAGAACTTATCAGCCAGTATTAAATCTAAAATACTTAAACAATTATGTAAAATACCAGAAATTCAAAATGGAAAGTTTACAAACCATCAGGGGCAGCCTGAGGCTTCGAGACTTTTTAGCATCGATCGACCTTGAAGCATATCCACATATCTCTATGGCCAAGCAGACAGTATCTTCATTTCGAGTACTGTACAGACAAGTTCACTACTAATTTAAAACATTGCCATTCAGGTTGGCATCAGCATCTCGAGTATTTATGAAGGTGCTGGTGCCACTAATAGCTTATCTCAGACAAGGCATACATATCTTCCTGTATTTAGACAATTTGCTGCTAGCAAAAGTACAAAGAGACATCAAATTAACATTAAGGACTCTAGAAAATCATGGGTTCCTAGTGAATTACCAAAAAAAAAAAAAAAAATCATCAATTACAGTTGGCCCTTCTTATACACTGATTTTTTTTATACACGGAGTCAAGCATCCATGGTTTGAAAATGTTTTTAAAAAGTATAAATTTCAAATATCAAACCTTGATTTTTCATTTTTTATAAGGGACACCATTTTGCTATGTCATTATATTTAATGGGACTTGATCATTCATGGATTTTGTTATCCCTAGGGGATCTTGGAACCAAACCCCAGCATATAACAAGGGTCCACTATACAACCATACACTCAGATTTGGAAGCTCAGATAGATACAATGAAAGGAGAGATGGCATTATACAAATACTATTACAATCACACCATCATGTGGTTAGCAAAGGTTCTGGGAACACTTATATCATCAACTCAGTTAGTAACATGTGGTTACTTCCATGTAAGACCACTTGAGATGCTGTAAGCACCATACCAACATCAAACAGGGAAGGAAAAGCACTATCTGATTCGAATACATCAATCAATGAAGAAGGAGATGAGATGGTGGCTCGAGAATGTGAACTTAGACAAATGAATTCCTTTATCGAAAGCAAACCAGATACCAATTACAATTGGCATTGTGGTCAACCAAGAATCAGGAACAAAGCATAAACTACCTGGAAATGAAAGCGGTGAGACTAGCATTTCTCACATTCAACACACAAATTTACAGACAGCATATTCTGATAAGGATAAACAATATGACTGCTCACATACATAAACAGACAGGGCGGATTGAGATCATATGCTGTGATGAGGGAAGCCACCAGCCTATTTCGGTCGGCAGAGAGCAATGTATTATCTATAACAGCACAATACGTTCAAAGCAAATTAAATGTGATGGCTGATTATCTCAGCAGACATCAACTTCTCCTAGGGGAGTGAACATTGAACAAGGAAGTTTTCTATGACTTAAATCAAACAATGAGGCCATTCCAGGCAGATTTGTTTGCATTACATCTCAACCAAAAACTGAGCAGGTACTACTCATTACAGAAGGATGTGTAGGCAGAGGGCATAGATAATTTGTTTTATCTAACCTAACAACATCTTGGCCAAAGGGAATTCTGTATTCATTCCCACCAATCAAGATAATTCAGAAAATACTAAACAAGGTGATGCAGGAAAGGGTACATGTTGTGCTAATAGCCCCATGTTGGTTATGAAGCCCTTGGTTCCCAGCAATTTTAGACCTGCTGGTAAGCATACCAAGGAGACTCACAGAGTGTCCAGACATCTTGATACAAGGACCACTATTACATGACACTCTCAGCTGGCTCAAACCGACTGCATGGGAATTGAAAGGTTAAGACTCAGTCATTGTGGTTATTCATCTCAAGTGATTGAGAAGATAATGGCTTCAAGAAGGCAATCGATGCAGAAGATATATAGCAAGTCTTGAAAAACCTTTGCAACTTGGTGTAGAAAAGCAAACATTGATATATAGATAGATAGATAGATAGATAGATAGATAGATAGATAGATTAAATGTTGGTCATGTATTATGTTTTTTGCAGGACGGACTAGAGAAAGGACTACAGCCAAATAAGTTAAAAAATACAAGAGGGAGTACTGTCAATAGCAGTACTGGGTGCAGACACAAGACTATCAATGCATGAAGACATACAAAGATTTCTCGGAAGGGCCACATTACAGTCTCACCCCACTAAACAGAGGTTCCCAACATGGAACCTATCATTAGTGTTGAATAGAATGACACAGAATCCATTCGAGCCATAAAGATGAGCTTCGCTTTGGTATATAACTTATAAGGTCTGTTTCTTGGTGGCAATAACATCAGCCTGGTGTGTTTCAGAAATATCAGCTCTATCAATAAATCCAAATGTACAGTATGTCAATTTGAAGAGAGCAGGTAAGTACTTACTACAGACCCAACATTTCTTCCAAAGTGCATTCCTAAAAAAGGTTATACAGTGGTACCCCGGGTTACGAAAATAATTCGTTCCGCCGCCGCGTTCGTAACCCGAAATGCTTCGTAAGCCGAAAAAGCCATAGGCGCTAATGGGGAAAAGCCGCGATTTCGTGCGAAATAGCGCCGAAAAGCACCAAAAAATTTTTCGTAACCCGAAAAAACCTTCGTAACCTGGAACAGTTTTTTCCTATTGATTTTTTTCGTAACCCGGAAATTTCGTAAGGCGGCGCATTCGTATCCCGGGGTACCACTGTACTGGCGGGATACAAACCGCCATATAGTACATCTTCTATACGTACTAGGGTTAGGAAGGGGCGGTGCTTCCGCACCTCCCTAACCCTAGTACTTATAGAATACGTACAACATGGCGGCGCCCCTTCCACATGGGGGCCGCCATGTTTATGTACTGGACGCATAGCGTCCAGACGTGTCGCGGCACCTATGACGTCGCGAATGCGCCAGCGGCGCCTCGCGACGTCATAAAGGCGCCGCAAAAAGAAGCTCCGAAATGGAGCTTCTTTTTTGCTCCGCGTGGGAGCCGCACGGTTTGGCTGCTGCAGCTCCCGCACAGAGCAAATGGCGCCAGTGGGAGACCGCCGCAAACCGGCGGTCTGTATCCCGCCAATGACAGATTATATTTACTAACATTATATTTGGAAACATCCAAAGGAGAAGTGATGGCAAACTTTAGATATGAGTCAGGCTGTCAAGACCTATATAGAACGGACAGACTCTGTAAGAAAACAGAGGCAATGTTTGTATCATTTAACCCAAAATAATTTGGATACAAGGCTTCAAGAAATGTAATCTCTAAATGGATAAAAACCTGTATTCTGCAATGATATGATTTAGCAGGAAAGCCAAGCCCAGCTTGTATAGGGGCTAACTTTACAAGATCAGTGGCAACTAGCATAGCATATGCTGTGTCGTCATCACTGAAGGACATCTGTGAGGCCGCTGGTTAGTCAGAGCCAAACACTTTCATAAGCCATTATGAACTAGACAAATACAGATTAGCTAAGGCAGCATTTGGAAGAACTGTGCAGCAAGCTTTGGTTCAAGCATAAATTCCCAACCTAGCATAGAGGGCTTGGACATACCCCATCTTTGGTGGATTGGTCTCCCCTGCCATCCAGAGATTGAGAAGTTGTACTTACCATGAATGGCCATTCTTGGATGGCAGGGAAGACCAATCCACACTCTCTCAAACTAAAAGAAGAAAAGAAAAAAGGAATAGGCTAGGAAAGTAACTGAGGAGAAGGGGAGAGGAGTCCAATGAAAATATAACGGAAAAGAATTTTGGACTCCTGTCTTTTGGATGGTGTGTGGGTAGAACCCAGGTTCTTCTTCGTGGTCTCTGCGAATCACACAAATGGGTTATTTCTGCACATGCGCAGCAAACTCGGAAACTTCTAGAATCTCTGGGCAGAATGCAATGTATCTTTCTGCAACTTTTTGGCGGTAACCCCGCCCATCCGGTATATAAGGCCCCTGGTGGCCCGCTCCTCTCCAGTTCCTTCATTCCGCCGCGCTAAGCAGCTCGAGGAACTTCGCTTGTTAGCTTCTCCATATAATCTCTGACCACTCGGACTGAATCCATTGGCTACCGGACTTGGACTGGACTTTTGACCACTCTTAGGATTTCGATTCAGAGATTGTTTCGGACTCTTCTTGTTAGTGTTGACTTGGACTGGTAACGACTATTCCTTGTGTCCATGGCCTCCTTCAAGCAGTGCACCAAGTGCAGGGTCAAAATACCCATGTCCGACGGACATGACAAATGCGTCCTCTGTCTTGGTGAGGGGCATATCCCCAGGGCTTGCAGGCATTGTAAGGCCATGACTGCCCAAGCGCTGAAAAATCGAGACCAGAAGCTAAAGGCTTCCCTTTATGACAAGGTCTTTCGGCCAGCGGCCTCCGCAGTGGAGAAGTTGGCTCAGCCAACAACTTCTGAGGCCCCGAAAAGCAAGTCGGACAAGTCCTCGAAGAGAACCCATGCGGACAAGCAAAAGTCCTCTAAACCCTCTAAGGATAGCCAGGACTCTAGGCGAGCCAGGTCAGCCTCTCCGCCACCTAAAACTAGACAGAAGGGACCTCCAAGCACCATATTGGTACCCCCACCGGAGTCAAGGCCCGTTGCGACCCCGATCTCAGAGTTGACCTCGGGTTTGGCTCCGCCGCCATTGGAACCAAGGGTCCTCATCTCCACTCATCTCTCCATCCCGGACAAGGACTTGGAGATAGTCAACCTTGGGGAATCTTCTGAGTCCGAGGGCGAAATCCCAGACTCTGATGTCCCTCTGTCACCACAAAGACAGAGGCGTCCTTACCAATCTCCATCCCGCTCCAGAAGGGATAGGATTTCTCCACAAAGGAGAGATAGAGCTGCCTTGGGAACCGAGGTGGATGAGGCCCTGGATAGGGACCGTCAGGACCGTTCCCCTCTCAACAGGGATCAGCCTGACCGGGCACTCTTCGACACCTACCCGGACTTGCTTTATGATCACCACATGGGCCAGTACCTTCTGCCAGTGGATGTTGATCATCTCCGTCGCAACATTCCAGGTCCCACCAGAGTGAGGCTTCACTCTGCACAGCACCGGTCTGCCCACTCCAGGGCTGAGGAGCTGACCAGATGCCGCTCTCCCAGTAGAGACCCGTCTCCTCTGAGCCGCAGGGATAGCAGATCCCCCTCCCGCTCCCGCTCGGCTTCCCCATCTCTCCAGTTGGACGCCGATCAGCCTCTTTCGTTTGGCGAGCCGGACGCCCCATCTCCAACAGATGATGTCTGCTCCTTCTCAGACAGAGTCATCAGGATGGCTGATGCTCTCAAGCTGGAGATCACCCATCCCGAGGATGATGCCCTCAATCCAGTGGAGCGTCGGATTCATGGCTGTGCTCCTGCTCCCCCGTCTTTGGCATTCCTTTCCTCTTTGGAGAAAATAGCTAGAAGGTCTTGGGATACTCCTGCCACCATCACCTCGACCTCTAGGGAGATAGAGAACCTCTACAGGGTTACTCCCTCTGGGCCGACTTGGCTATTCAACCACCCCAAGCCTAACTCGGCCATCGTAGAGGGCTCGCAGACCTCCTTCGCTGCTCGACCATCCTCTTCCCCTATGGATAAGGAGAGCAGAAAAATTGATGGCTTGGCAAAGAAGTTTTATGCCTCAGCTGCGTTGGACATTAAGATCGCAAATTACGCAGCGTGTATGGGAGCTTATGTCCAGCTGCTTATGCAAAAGATGGACCCGGTCATCAATGAGCTCCCAGACGACAAGAAGAGGGTCATGTCAGCAATCCGAAATGAGATACATCTCGTGGGCGGCCAGCAGATAATCTCGGCACGTCACTCCACGGACTGTGCTTCCAAAATTCTTTCCGGTTCGGTGGCCCTTCACCGTTATGCCTGGCTACGTTCCTCTGACCTGACCCCACAGGCTAAATCTGTGATTGAGGACATGCCGTTCGACAACTCCGGCTTGTTCAACAAAGAAACCGACAAGAAGCTGAGCTTCAGACACAGAATGAAGACAGCTGCCAAAAAGCATGGCATGTCAGCTTCCACCTCTAGACCGCCTCGACAAAGATACAGTGGCCAGCACGCCTGGTTCCATCATGGCCAGCAACGCTTTCACCAGTCGGACCATCAGTTCCAGTCCCAAGATACATTGCACCAGGCCAGACCGTCTCGATCTCCTTCTTCCCACCAGGATCGACGCCAGTCATCCCAAGGCCGTTATCAACAAAGCTACAAAAAGAAGGATGCTAGAGGCAAGAAGAGGTTCTGAGGTCTTTCCGCGCACTTCGTCGCCTCCCCTGTAGGCAGCTTATGGCCCTTCTTTGACACCTGGGCCTCCATTACTTCAGACTCTTGGGTTCTCAACATCGTTCTAAGGGGTTATGCCCTTGAGTTTTCTGAGCTCCCTGCCACCAGAGCCGTTATTACCACCGTCCCCTCAGACACCCTTCTCAACGAAGTGTGCTCCTTTTTGGACAAGGGTGCTGTCGAGCCCGTACACCCTTCTTGGGCCCAATACTGCTTCTTCTCCAGATACTTTATTGTTCCTAAGAAGCCAGAGGGCCTTAGGCCCATCCTGGACTTGCGTGCCTTGAACTCCTTTATAGTTTACAGACGTTTCAGGATGATAACTCTTGCTTCTATTCTGCCACTCTTGCAGAAGGACACCTGGTTCGCCATGCTAGACCTGAAGGATGCATATTTTCACATCGACATACGGGAAGATCATTGCAGATTCCTCGCCTTCGCGATCGGACCCGACATTTTCCAAAGTCCTCCCGTTCAATCTGTCGTCAGCCCCGAGGGTCTTTACAAAGTGTATGGCACCCGTGGTTGCTTACCTCCGCCAGAGAGGGATCGTGGTCTTCCCATACTTGGACGACTGGCTGTTCACCGCCCCGTCGCGGGGGACTCTTCAGCGTCAGATGCACTTTGCCCAAAGCCTGCTCACATCTTTGGGACTTCATGTCAACCTGGAAAAGTCAAACCTGACTCCATCCAGACAGATCGATTTTATCGGTACAGTCCTGGACTCGAAATCGGCCAGAGCTTACCTCCCGCAGTCCAGATTTCTGACTCTGTCCTCAGCAATACAAGCCTGCCTCGGCCGACGACACCTTCCAGCCCAAACTGTACAGGTTGCAATGGGACACCTGGCTTCAACAACTTTCGTTACCCTGTGGACGTGGCTGTGCCTGAGACCTTTACAGTCTTGGTTCCTCTCTGCCTTCAATCCCGTGTGAGACCATCCGGACAAAATACTCACCATCCCGAGGAAAGTCCAGAAGTCGTTACGCTGGTGGCTCCAACCCGACAATGTCTGCTCCGGCATGTCTTTCATTCCACCCCAACCGGAGATAACACTAACGATGGACGCCTCTCTACAGGGATGGGGTGCTCACTCTTTAGGCTTTGCCATCAAGGACAAGTGGACTCAGACAGAGTCCCAATTGCATATCAATGCGCTCGAGATGTTGGCAGTAGAAAAAGCCCTCAGAGCCTTCCAAACTCTGCTCACCAACAACCACGACGATGTATTACCTCAACAAACAAGGAAGTACAAGATCAAAGACACTGCTAGATATTACTCTTCGTGTCTGGGACTGGTGCATACAGCACAACATCCTGCTTCAATGCATCCATCTTCCAGGAGAAGAGAACAAACTGGCCGACCAACTCAGCAGGTCTTTGACAACTTGCTACGAGTGGAGTCTACATCCGGAGGTAGTCACCCTTCTGTTTCAGCGCTGGGGTACACCAATAATAGACCTGTTTGCCTCCCCCAGGAATGTTCATCTGACGAGATTCTGCTCTCGGGTTCGAGGAGCTGGATCCCTAGGAGATACCTTTCAGTTCCAATGGACAGAAGGCCTGGTTTACGTGTTTCCCCCCTTCCCGCTGATCACCAGGGTGCTGGCAAAAATGATGACGGATGGCACGGACGCGATCATGGTCACCCCATGGTGGCCCAGACAGCCGTGGTTTGCTCCCCTCCTCCAGTGTGCTCGGGAGGATTATCTTCGGCTCGAGTTCTGGCCCGACCTCCTATCTCTGTACAGCGGTCGGATTCTCCATCCCGATATGCAATCTCTACCATTGGTGGCATAGAGGATTCGGCATTGACGTCCCTCCCTACTGATGTCCGGGAAGTCCTGCGAGCAGCGCAGAAACCTTCCACCCGAAGGTCCTACCATTACAAATGGGACAAGTTTGTTGCCTTCCTCAATGATAAGGACATTTTGTTGTCTCAGGTATCCGTCCGCACGGTCCTGGAGTTCTTGCTGTCCTTGGCAGGCTTAGGCCTCTCGCTAAGCTCCATCAAAGGTTATTTGGCTGCCATTTCGTCTCACTATGTTTTTGACAACAGGGATCCACTTGTAAAACGGTTCCTTAAAGGGTTAAACAACTTGCACCCTCCGTGCTCCATACCGACCCCGGCATGGAGCCTAGACTTGGTCTTATCCCGACTTGCACTCAAACCCTTTGAACCAATGGCCACTGTGGACTTGAGGCTGGTAACTTGGAAAACGGCCTTCTTGGTGGCTATCACATCCGCTCGCCGGGTTGGAGAACTTTGTGCCTTGCGGGTGGACCAGCCATACCTTTGGTTTCATAAGGACAAAGTGGTGCTTAGGACAGATATATCTTTCCTACAGAAGGTGGTATCAGCCTTTCATATGAACCAGGACATTGTTTTGCCTACACTTGCCCCGAACTCGACTTCTGAGGAGGAGCGTCGGATTCATGCCTTGGACGTAAGGAGGGCATTAGCCTTTTACCTGGACAGAACCTCGAGCTCGAGGTCTACCAATAGACTCTTTGTTAGTTACTCAGAGGCCAAAAAAGGGCTACCTGTTTCTCCTCAGAGGTTCTCTAAATGGATAATGCATGTCATTCACTTATGCTACGAACTCTCGGGGAGACGCTGTCCCGAACGGGTTCGGGTTCATACAACTAGGGCGGTAGCGGCATCCTCTGCCTTTTTGATGGGGGTCCCTTTGGAAGAGATTTGTAGGGCTGCTGTTTGGTCCCAGCCCTTGACATTTGTTAGACATTACAGGCTGGATGCCAGGGCTAGACAGGATGCAGCCTTTGGGAGGGCAGTGTTACTCTCTGGTTTACACTAATGGTGTTCTCATGTTTGCACTGAATGCTTCAAGCACTTTGTGGTGTTTCTCTTGTTGTTGTTTACATGTAATTAAAGTTGAATTTGCTTGGACACTCCCTCCTCCATTGACTTTAGCTTGCTAGTCTAACCCATTTGTGTGATTCGCAGAGACCACGAAGAAGACGGACAGGTTGCTCACCTGTAACTGTGTTTCTTCGAGTGGTCATCTGCGAATTCACACAAACCCACCCATCCATCCCCTCAGTGTCTCGCTCATTAACAACGCTTGCTGCCGCGCTGTTTGCGGCTTGTTCGGAACTGGAGAGGAGCGGGCCACCAGGGGCCTTATATACCGGATGGGTGGGGTTACCGCCAAAAAGTTGCAGAAAGATACATTGCATTCTGCCCAGAGATTCTAGAAGTTTCCGAGTTTGCTGCGCATGCGCAGAAATAACCCATTTGTGTGAATTCGCAGATGACCACTTGAAGAAACACAGTTACAGGTGAGCAACCTGTCCTTTCGTGGATTGATCTTCCCTGCCATCCAAGAATGACCATTCACGGTGAGTACAACCTCTCATTTTCTACTGCAAAAATACCAATACATGTTTCAAATTTAGATGTTGACAATTATGTACTGGCAAACGTGGCCTAGTCTAGAGGCAACCATATAGAAATGGGCAAGTGAAGGGGATAGAAATTTTCATGGTAGGCCAGATGAATTTCCTTACAGGCAAGTATAAGTATTCTTTAAAGGGGAAAGTGGGATAAAATTTATGAATCCACTCATGTCTAGATGAAAGGCAACATGTCTGCTGATGGGACAGTAGCATGAGAACAAATGGATCTGGCGCAGCCTGGTTCAATCTGTTGAAATGTGCAATTTCCTGTGGAACCTCTCTTTAATTCCTAGGGTTTAGCACAGAAGAACCTCACAGCAGATTATATCCTATGTGAATGTATGGGAGGGGCCCTATAACTGCTGTTTCCTCTCCTGGGCACTGAACTCACTTGGTGGGCTTTGGGGAAGAGTGCTGAACAGTCGTATTAGTTTGGTTCTTAGAGGACTGAAATACATTAAAATTGGTGAGTTGGTCTAACCTTTTAGACCAAAGTATGATACCTTTTGTTGACACTTGGCAGATACAAGAGCAAACCAAGTGATAACTATGAGGACCCCCAAGATGTCGAAGACATCAAGCATGCACAAGAGAACATGGGAGACTTCAAATTGAAGACTGCTACTAACTACAAAATTCCTGAACATATGAGAATGAATGCTGCCAAGAAAATGAATCAGCTAACATCTCTAGAACTGGCAGTAAGTTAAAAAAAAGAGAGAGAGATAATTTGGGTCATGTGATGGCACTGCCTCTTGTCCCAGGTATTTTCTGTGGATTGCTGAGAAACTAAACTTCAGCATTAAAATTAGTATACGCTGAACTCAAAATGCTAAAATCAGAGAAAAGGTGGAAACAATTTTTTTAAATTAACTTTTTTACAAGTTGAAATTTAAGCATTAACAAGCACATTGATATATGAGGTCACTATGCAGTTAATTGCTCACTATTGATTTCACTGTACTGTGCATTTGGGATTGTTTGTGATTCTGAAGGGTATTAAAATATGCAGAACTTCCTGTCCCAACACATGACGTTTCATATCTAAATAAAGTACTTGATATGAAACACCATTTGTTAGGACGGGAAGTTCTCCATATTTTAATACCCTTTATTACTTCCCTTGTTCAGAAGCACAAATCATATGATCCTGAATTGTTTGCCATTTATTCTTCTTGCTCAGTTTTCAAAAACCTGTCTTGCCAGCACTGTGCATTCAGGTCTCCCAATTCATTTTCTGAATTTTTCTTTTTGGTTCTTTTATATTACTTGCTATCCTTTTTCCATGCCCATTGTATGTGTATATAAAATCAATGTTTTATATATATAACGTGTAAAGATCTTATTGAATGCCACCATATTTTTCCAGAGGTCCAGAAGGCATCCTCTGGGATAGCTGTTGACAGCTAGCAACAGGCAGAAAGGGAACTTTCCTGGGGGCCCTGCAGCCAATGAGTGTCTGTTTAGATCAGGAGGTGGAGCACACTTGGATGCCACCCACCTACTGTTACTCACCTCTGAAAAATCATGGTGCAGGGAACTTGTGGACAAAGTCCACAAAGTCATAAAAGTACTTACACTTGCATGAACCCTGGTTACACAGCCATCAAGAAAGTTCTGGCTGTAGTTTCCAACAGCTAGGACAAAATCAGTATAATACAAGACGCTAAAATGCTAAAATTGGAACAAAACATAGCAGTGTAAAACAATTATGATATTTTTGTGCCTTTTAACAGAAATACAGACAGGCCCGTAGTTAGGCTGGGGCAGCCGGGGCCCCACCAGGGACCGCCAGCCAAAGGGGGTCCCAAATGGCGGTGCGACAAAATGGCACCTGCAGCATACGGTAGGACTCGGAAGAGTGTGAATGCCACACCCTACCAAGCCCTACTTTCTGTCCCAGGGCCCCTAAAGGCCTAACTACAGGCCTGAATACAGAGGGTATGGGGGCACCTAGGAAGAGAGGAAGGTGTTGCAGAAGCCTGGATAGATTCAAGTGAGCACCTTGCCCCATTGGTAATGGAGGTCCCAAGCTGTTCTCATTGCCTCTGCCCCAACTCTATAGATTTGAAAGCCTTAATGTGGAACTCCTCTGTTCTGAAGCCTTGCACTCTCCCTCCTCTGTGTTTGCTCCTTTTAGGCTAGATCTACACTGCAGAAATAATCCAGATTTTGCTGTTTGCATTTCAAAGTTCATACTAAGATATAACAAGTGTACAGTGCGCCCGTGCCATATGCGGGCGCACTATATGTGGCTTTAACCTTACGTGGAAGGTTAAGCTACCGTAAAATAAATGGTGTGCACGCCCATGGCATGTGTGCCGAACGTGGCAATGCTCCCCCATTGAAACTAATGGGGTTTGAGCTTACATGTTTTTCCCCATACATGGGGGTGGTGGTGGCGGAACACATATGGGGAGGGCCCACTGTATTTGAACCTCATGTCAGATTATTAAAGTGCTTTTCAGAAGAGTAGGAGGCTTATAGTATCTTTTAAAAGAAGACCGTAAGTGTTATCCATTCATACATACTATACTTGCCTTGCTGGGTGTTTGTCTTACCAAGATATTGAAAATACATTATGTTTAAGATTTTTTTAAGATAGGGAAATCAGTGCAGATATGTTATCCATTGACAGAACTTGGAAACATGTGCACTACAAGTTGCATAATTTTGACTGATATGGCTAGTCAAAAAAAGTAAGTTTCTCAAGCTTTGCCCGTTGCTCCCAAAGTCAGTGTGGCAGACATTATGGCAAATTCGGGAAAACATTGTAGCACATTATGTAAAATATGACAAATATTAGCAAAAGACAATTATTTTGTTTGCACAGCATTTTCATTATTCAAGTTTGGGTAAATTAATTTTGAAATGCCTCTGACATCATGATTCCAATGGTTGTTGCCAAGTTGAAGCAGCCTGGCCTCTTCTTTTCAGATCCATGAGAAGAAATTGTCCATGAACAAATGGATAGTGGGCCTCCGAGACCTCAAGGTGGCTATTATTGAAGAGATCCAGTGCGTGGTGCAAGAACTAAAAACTATACAATCATCCCTGCATCCATCCCAACAGCTTCCTGTTCCTCTAGTTCCCCAGCTTCTTCCCGAGGAAACTCCAGAAAACAATTTTGAGTATGACAGTGAAATGCTTTTCAAGTTCAGACAGGAACTAGAAGAGCAGGGGTTGAAGGCCAAAGAGATTGTGGCAGAGGTTTCTTCAGCAGAGGCCGGAGGGCTAGGAGCATTTGGAGGAGGTTTTCTTCACACCCCTTCAGTCAAGGAGCTGGATAGTTTCACCCGAGGGACGAGTATGAAATCATTAAAAACAGGATCTGGAACTGGAGCAGTAACGTCAGTCAAAAGTTTTGAGATGGAATTGACAGAACCAACAGAGCTAGAACTGGAAATCAAACAGAGGGAGGAGATTAGAAACATTTACATGCAGGAGACTTTGATCAAGAGGGTAAGACTGTAGATGAAAGCATCTTGAAGCCAACTGTGCATGTTCTGCTTGCAAAGTCATTTTTACTTTAATAGATCTGGTGATTATTCTCCTTTTGCCAATGAGCATGTTAAAAGAAAGAGTAGTTAATGGACCATTCATATTCTTCACAGGTCATTTTCATATCTTCGCAGTCTTATTTCTAGGCAAAAGCTGAATTACATTAATACTAAAAACAATGGCAAATGTGGAACTGTTTGTCACATTTTTTGTTTGAGAAGTGGTGGTCTGGGACTCTGAAAGCAGATTGGGGGCACCTGATATCATGTGACTGAACTTTATCCTTCCCTGCCTTAAGGTCTGTGCCAACCTGAAAGCAAACCTGAAAGCAGATATCATGTTGATCCATCAAATAATCAAAACATAAGTTTTAGAAGTAGATGATAATTCTGTATCCTCTTTAGACATTTTCCATTTCCTGGCAGGGCTCAAATTGAAATGAAATGGCTTTAGAATGAAATTAAGTATTGCCTTATTCTTCAAATGGTAAATCTGAATTCCATTAAAGATGCTTAAAATTCTTAATTTAGTAGAAACCTGTTTTTCTACATGTATGGCTGAGATTAATATCTTATTAGTTTTCTCCATACATTGTTTTCCAGATTGATGAGCTCATGATGACCTTTGATGCTGAACTGTGTCTTCTGCGCCACCAAAAGCTGAAGCTGGACATACAGATGAAAACTGCTGACCTGCGTCACATCACTTGGTTTCAAGAGTTGCTTCTTCTAAAGAACTTTGAAAAGCATGAGGACACTCTCCAGGAACGCGTCAACAGCCTCATCAGTGAGGAGGATGGAATGCAAGTATGTAAGACCTATAGTAGGCTGTATGTGTAGTAAAAATTTTAACTTCTAGAAAATGGTCTCTTCCTAGGGTGCTTGTATTATTCTAAAGTAGATGTGGACAATACATAACCATTATTGTGTGTGGCGGGGGGTTGGGTTCCCTTACCACCACTGCTGAGTTTACTGTTCCAGAATACTCCTTATGCATCTTGTTTACAAATGGAATCACACTCTTGGAAAGCTCCTAGTGCCTCTGTCAAGAGGATTCCATATAATGGGCATCTGCTAAATGCATATGTTGGTCATAGGAAGTTTCCAGGACACAGAAATAAAAAACAAATATTATGATTGAGTCTAGCCAAACATTCCAGCTACTCTAATTTCTGCAGCATTCATCACTTAGACTTTCCTGAAACAAGGAGGGCAATAGGATAAGATGTCTGTATGGTAGGTAGATTCCTGGATTCTGCCCAGGCAAGCAGCCACATGATTTTAATTTACATGCATTAGATTGCATATATGAAGTTTTGCTGCTTTTTCCCTTCTCCCTCAGTTGGTCTTCCCTTTTGTTTATCTGAAATATTTTACATCACCTTTTGAGGTGAAGTATTCTTATTTTGCAAAATGAAAACGTAGAGGAATAAAATTTGGCATCCATAGTTTTTTGTGGATGTTTTCGGCTATGTGGCCATATTCTGGAAGAAGTTATTCCTGATGTTTCGCCTGAATCTGTGGCTGGCATCTTCAGAGAATGGTGGCATGGAGGTGTGTGGAATGGATACACACACACACACACACACACACACACACACACACTGTGTGGCCCTTGGTTGAGAGGAAGTGATTTCCATGTTAATCTGTGTGTTGGTCTGTTGGTGAATGGCAAGACCTCAGGATGGGAGGATCTGCGAGGTGGATTTGTGTCTATTTAATTAGTGATCCATTGTCTCCTGGGAAAGCCCCCTGGCCCTGGGTGAAGTCTTGATTTTGGTGTTTTTCAGGACTGGTAGCCAAATTTTGTTTACTTTCAGGATTTCTTCTTTCCTGTTATCATTGTCCACGTGTTTGTTGATTGCAGTGGCTTTCCTGTGCATTCTGACCTGATAGTTGTCGACATGGTCCAGGCTTTCACTGTTTTCAAATAACATTTTATACCCAGATTGGTTTATAATGTGTTCTGCTACTGCTGATTTTTGTGACTGGTTCAGTCTGCAGTGTTTCTCGTGTTCCTTGATTCATGTTTGAACACTGCGTTTTGTGGTCCCTATGTAGACTTGTCCACAGCTGCCTTGTATGTGGTAAACTCCTGTGGCCATGAGTTTCTTGTCCTTCGCTGAACCCAGCATTTGCCGAATTCTTGGTCGGTCTGTAGATCATTTGGAGGTTGTGTTTCCTCATGAATTTTCCTGTTCTGTCTGTGACTCTGATATGTGGTAAAAATACCTTCCTTTTGGGTGGTTGTTTTTCTTCACTTCTGTGTTTTTCTGATGTCTGAGCTGGAGTATCCATTAGCCTATAGACTCCAGTTTAGGTGCTTCATCTCATCTTCCAGGAAGTGGGGTTCACAGATTCTTTTTGCATCATCTATCAGTGTTTTTATTATGCTTCTTCTTTGAGGGGGGGTCCTGAGTGATGGTTGGAGTTCTTGTGTAGGTATCTGTCCATGTGTGTAGGTTTTCTATATACCATGTGCCCAGTTGTTGGTTTGTCAGGAATAAATTCTTCCAGAACACACCTGCATAGCCTGAAAACCCACAAAAAGGTATAAATGCAATTAACTTTACACTGTCCTTCTTTCCGTTGTTTTTTAACCTTTCCTCACACTTGTCCAGTCATGTTTTGTGTGTGTGTGTGTGGTGTTGTTTTTTTTTTTAATGTAGTTATTTTTAATCTTGTGAGCCACCTTGAGCCCCAATTTCTTGAGACAGGTGGCATTGAAATAAATAATGGAAAAAGATACAGATGCATTAAAAACTATTTGCATAAGAATGGATTGCAAGAACCTGTAATTGGTGAAAATTGTAATGGAATATAAATATTCTAATAGATTTTTTATATTTATATCTAATTGTCTCTTTTTTTCTAGACCAAAATAAATAGCTGTCTTGCACAAATAGAGGAAAAGAAAGCAGAGATTGCAAAGCTCCAGGAACGAGAGAAAGTATTGTATGCTACTTTCCAGGCATCGTTAGGGGAAAATAACAAATTTGCTGGATTCCTTCTGAAAGTCTTGAAGAAGAGGATCAAACGTGTTAAGAAGAAAGAAGTGGAAGGCGAAGGAGGTTGTTTATCTTTATAGCAAGCTCCTGATGGCTAGGGAGACGTTAGGCGTGTCCCATCTTGTGTCTTTGGCATTATATATGCAGATATTCCTGGGGAAAGGATTCAGTAGCATTGTATCTGAATACTGGATGCTGAAGAGTTTTGTTGGTTTTTGTTAGCTGACTTCGAGTCAGCATCGACTCATGGCAACCCTGTGAATGAGACATCTCCATGACCCCCTATTGTCAACCTCTCTGCTTAGGTCCTAGCCTGTGACCTCCATGATTGAGTTTAGCCATCTGGTGTGTGAATTTCCTGTAGCTGGATGTGCTGCAACAGGCATTCAACGGGACCTCAACTGTTCCTCAGGTGGTCCTTGAAGATGATGTCCTTGCAGCATGTCCAGCTATAGAAAAATAGCTGGATGCTGATCCTCCTGTTGTCCAGCAACATGGAAATGGCTGTGAGGAGGGGATTGCATCAATTTAAAAGTGGGTTTGGGGTGGATTTTTGTTGTTTTATGGTTGGTAGTGAATTTTAACCTCCACAATGACCAAAAGCTAGACTTACGCTGTCATAACTGACTACCAGAATTCCAGCCCTTATCCTCCTTTACTGATGAAGACACCTTGTTATCATGAAAACATTCTTCT
Organism: Sceloporus undulatus; assembly: GCF_019175285.1. Lineage (NCBI taxonomy): Eukaryota > Metazoa > Chordata > Lepidosauria > Squamata > Phrynosomatidae > Sceloporus > Sceloporus undulatus. The sequence goes on from NC_056524.1 coordinate 42,037,645, forward strand.
GTACATCATAATATTTCTCATACTACAAAGTGAAAGACTTCAAATTTGTTGTCTTCTTGTTCTCACCAGTCATCTGAAAAACTAGATCTGTCACATTTCACTAAAGATTATCTTTCTAACCATCATAGACTGTAAACCCTGGAAGAGAGAAAGGGCATTAATTCTTAACTTTAGCCCTAAGCCAACATAGTACAAATGGTATGCTTTAACAGAACATCATGATTTTCACTGGCTATGTTAGTTCAATAGTTTTATTGTGCTCTCTGAATAATGATTTATAACTGGATCAGGATCTTAGGCACTTTGTACAATTGTTTTAAGTGGTGGTGCTTTATAAATGATTGCATTGCATTCTGAATATTACTCTAGGGGCATTTAAGATATTTGAGTATTCTGTATAGGCTGTACCTATGAACAGGAATTACCTATTTCCTATCCTAGATGAGGAAGAAGAGAGTGAAGAAGAGAGTGATGAGGAGTCTAGTTTTGAGAGTGATGAAGAAGAGTCAGGATCTGAGGATGAAGTCTTTGATGACACAGTTTGTCCCAAAAGTAAGTATGCTGTCTTATAAAGTTTTCTTTATAAAACAGTTACTAACCCTGATTCCATAGAGTTTGTGCTAATATGGTAGCTCATGTTGTTAGCAATGTGAAGGAGCTGACATTAAACAAGTACTGTATCAAGCTATGTGTGACATCAGATTTTGATATCTTCTCCCAGGAAGATAGAAACACTCTTGAGGAGAATTTCACACTCTTAACAGAATTTTAATTTTCAACATGTTACTTTACCAAACAGAAATCCTTCATGGATTAATTTTGGGCTAAGGCCTTTGCTGCCATCTAGTGACTTGAGCCAATAATTTCTCATTACAAGACTGGTTTCTCAAGAACTGATGTGTAAATCTCTACAAGAAAGAAACTAACCTATTTTTGGTCATGTAAATTTGGTTTATTCCAAACTACAAACAAGCCCCCATTGGGGATGATGCATTTCTGTTTATCAGGGTTTTGTTTTGTAAACCAGTTTATACTGTAGTTCATGAAAACACATGCCAAAAAACAACAACAAATAAACCCTAGTTTTTAAGATCCTATCAATCTCTTTCTTATATACCCATGTATAATATTTCTGAACAAACTGGTTCCATGCACCATGAAAGAGAAATTGTATTGTTTTAGACTCCTCCTCTTTTGGCATGACATTGACACTCACACCTACAGGTATAGCGACAATGAGCCTGCTTACATATAGATTGGATTGGCTCAGAATCCAGAGAAAAAATTCCACAAGATGATTTATTATTTAGATTATTAATTACCTTCATAGCCATCTCTTCTCCAGTGAGTTCTCGCCTCCCTACAACAACTTTGTGAAGTAGCTCTTTGAGTTTCATGGCTGAGTGGGAACATGAATCTGGATCTCCAGAATTTCAGACCAATACTCTAAGCAGTACACATATTTTTATAGTTATGTTGCTTTTTCCATCTCCAATTTCTTCATCTTTTGCTAATTTTATATAAGAAGTCTTCCACAGCCCATACCTACGTCCAACTTGTCTTACCTGGCATTACCATAGTTCTGATTTTACCACATAGGAAATCTGCAAATGTTTCAGGGGCTTAAGGTATTCCTTTTAAGAAAGAGGTTGTGAGTCTAGTGGTTTTGGTAAGTGGGGAAGTACACTTGAAGGAGATCTGGAGGGCAGCTAGCTGGAGCTATAGACATACTCTTGAAAGGAACAATAAAATAACCTTATTTGCCAAGGCACATAAAGGTCTTGTAAAAAGTATAAGAACTTTGCTGGACCAAATCAAAGACTTGCCTGTTTCCATATCCTGTTTCTCACAGCTGCCAACCACTTCCCTGTGGAAAGCCCACAAATTGACCATGAAAGCAGTAGTCCTTGCCTGTTATTGTTTCATAACAACTGGTATTCAGAGGTTTGGTGCCTCTGGTGCTGGCATACAGCCTTTCTGATTAGTAGACATTACTAGGCCTTAGTCTCCATTAAATTATCTATGCCTCAGTTAAAGCCATTCAAGAAGGTTTCTGCTTCTACATCTTCTGGGAATGAGTTCCATTTTTTAATTATGCACTATAGAAAGATGTAATGGCCTTGCATTCAGGCTTGGTTAAATAAGCCTTTGTGTAGTTGTGGTGCACTACTTCTGAGCATCTCCATAGCTTAACATTTCTCCATTATCTTAGAATTTTCCTTCTCATATAATAGAAGAGGGCAGATTCTGTTCCTCTCCCTGCTTCTTTTCAGGAGCCTGGAAGATTATGTGATCAGTTCAGCATACAGATGTAGCTAAGACATGCTTCTTTCTCTCCTCTCCCAAATTATGACACTCAGAGACGGCTTTTATCCTTCTACTCTCAGTGCAAACAATGCAATATATATATTAGAATATTGATTTTTCAATGTTTGTTCAGTTTGCTTTAAAACCAACATTGATTTCATTGTGCAATCGATTGGGGGAACTGCTGTTGTAGCCTCATAATTAAGAGCATGAATTACAAACCATTCCTAATTCAGATAGCAGCTCACCCATGAATTAGGTATCTCAGACCTTTAGCACCTTCAAGCTCCTGACTGAAATACTGGTATGTATATATTTCTTCATTATCTTCAGCCACTTGATAAAACAGTATAGAAGCCACACTGATGAGTATGATTTCTATTACAAGCAGAGCATGCAGATGGTTGTAGAAGCATACTTCTTAACAAAGGGTCTGACAAAGAAGCTCCTTTATAGTTAGGGGCTGTGCAGACTGCCCCTGAAGGGGCGGACTGTAGCCACCTCCATCTTTACCAGATTGGGGTGTGGCAGCTGCACGCTGTGGCCCTGATCTGGCCTTTCCAGGGTGCAAAAAAAAGGAATTGCAAAAAGCGGCTCCTTTTTGCACCTTGGAAAGGGCACCGGCGCCAGTGGTGCCGCAGCTTTACAGCACTCCTTTGGCGCTGTGTCATGATGCTGCACTCAGTGTGGTGTGGCGCACAGTGTCACGCCACCATGGGGCAGAGTTGGGTGTGTGTCATATGGATGTCACGCCCTGGCTCCACCCCCATGCCAGCCTTAATGGCCAATCTGCACAGCCCCAAAGACTTTTTTTACCTGCCCATCCCTTTTTTCCTTCTTGTTCTCTGTCACACTAAAAATTTAATAGCAGCATTTCCATTAGGAGGATGGTGAAGGAGGGCTGGAGAAACACAGACTTTTGAATCAGATCATAACAGTGTTTCTTCAGTAAAAATTCAGTAAAGCTTAAGCTGAGAAAGAATGGGATTGTAAATGTGTGTGTATGACTGTAACTGGCAAAGTAAGCATTAGCTGACTTCAACATCCCATACTGACCTTGTGTAAACAGCAAAACAGAGAGGAGTTTATCACACAGAGAAAAACTGGAAGTTTAAAATGGTCCAATCCCGTTATTAACTCACAATTGCGCATGTGGTTTTGACACACAAAGCACTGCTATTCCATGCAGAATCTGAGATCAATCTGCACTTGTGCACAAATGGGCAAATGGTGTTCACATGACAGTGCCAAATGTGTTTCCATTCCAATAACGATAAAAGTGTGTGAATCTCAAAAAAGCGATCAAATGCACAAATGATTTTCACATGTAGACCGTGACAAATCTCTCTCTGTGTGTCCTGCCTTCCCTCAGCAGCTGTTTCTTTAAGAGCCCTGGCTACGGGGGCTGAAGCTAGAGACAGACAGACATACACATGAAACAGCGAGTGGGAAAACTCACTTGCTCTGTCCCTGCCTTTGCCTCAATACCTGCTTCTTTAAGAGCTCTGGCTCAGAGGGAAGACTAAAGTAATCTCCAAACTGTCCCCTTTAAGGGATTTGGACTTCAGCTCCCAGAAGCCTCAGTCATGTTGGCCAGTAGTCTGGGATTCTGGAGCTGAAGTCCAAAATCCCTTAAAGGGGACAGTCTGGGGATTGCTGCAGCTGAAGCAGGAGACATACAGAGAGGGACAGAGAGGAGCACACTGGGACTCAGACTTACTCTCCTCTCTCTCTCTTTTCTCTTGCATCAGCTGTTTGTTTTAAGAACTGTTGCTACAATGAAGGATGGATACGTATTTTACATATTCCATGGCACTGGAAGTAAACTCGCCCCAAGGAACCATGGGGAATCTGGCAACAAACACAAAAACGGAGAATCCCATGAATAAAGTGCAAGTAGCTTTCATACTACAGTAATTGCGCAAAAAAAAAAAAAAAAGCAAAATGGTGAATGAAATGGAAATGAATTTCTGATATTTTCCCAAAAATGCTTATTTCCTGGGTAATATCACTTTCTTTTTGGATTCTAAGCGGTTTGCGTGCAACGTCATCTGAAAACCATTTGTGAAATTGTGCCTAATATGCTGGATAACTGTGGGTTCTGACCCTATTAAACTTCCAATTTTCCCTGTGTGATAAACTCCAGAAAGAGAGAGAGCAGATTGGCTTGCCTCTGTAGCTACTCCCAGCTTGTGTTGTAAAAAGCATAGATTGGTAAATTTGGCCATAAAAATAGAAATCATAAGTAAAGTGGAGGTTGGTGAAAGAAAGAGTCTCCTTGGATACATTTTTGAAAGAAAACTTCAAGGAGTGTCTAGAAAGTCCAGCATGTTTTGTTTACTTACACAAGGCCTACCTGACATGGTCTTTTCATTTCATTAGCATATTGCTGATCTTGTATTTTAAAAATGACTGAAACATGTTGAACTGCTGTTCTTTTTTTGTGGTGTAAAAACATATTCCTATTCTTTCTTTGTTGTTTCTGTTTCTGATATCAACGTTTATGTTGAAAAAGTAATACCTGGAACACATCCACTCTGTTAACTAAGGTGTACTTGTAGTTGCTGGAAAGTCAGACTAGAAAGAGTGCTGCCTTTGATCTGTCATTTTCCCCCTTTCTTACCTTATCATGTATGGAATTGCAAATAGATCTGTCTTGGCTGAAACCTGAACTTTGCATTCTGTTAATCTTTTGTTGTTGACAGCACCTGGAAAGCTAGAATCCGTAATCTTCCAGCCCCTTTTGGTTTTTAAACATCTGTTGGAGAGCCAACTCAGTCCAAGAACCAGCATGATGTAATACTTTCAATGTTGGACCAAGTCCCTGGAGAACATGGTTCAAATCTCCACTCAGCCATGGAAACCCACTGAGTGACTTTGAGCAAGTCACACTCTCTCAGTCTCACAGGAGGCCAAAGGCAAAACCCATCTGAACAAAACTTGCCAAGAAAACCCCATGATAGGCTTGCCTTACGATCACCATAGGTTGGAAATGACTTGAAAGCACACACACAAAACTGCTTTGTTGCTTTCTCCAAAGCATTTATTCTCACACCATAAACAGAGTTCTGGAAGAATTCCAAATTCTGAAATAAGAAAGTCACCATTACCTTTGTTAAAGTGTTTGTTTGAAAGTAAGTTCCACCATATTCAATGGGGCTTGTTTCCTAGTAAATTCAGTAAGAGATTAACTTCAGTCTCACTGAACTCTATTAGACCTATATTTGAGAGACGTGTAGGATTAAATGCTCTTAATGCTCATGTTATTGTCTCAAAGTAACTGATGATAGATCAAGTTAAAGTGGCAACAGTTTCTTACTTTAAACTCTTCCACATCTCAGACTGTGATGAGTCACTCTTTGAAAACACAATCCAGCTTCGAGAGAAACGACTAGACATTGAGGAGGCATTAATTGAGGAGAAGAAAGTGATTGAAAATGCAAAGAAAGAATATGAAACTTTGGCCAAGAAGGTATAATGATTTCTCCAACTCCATCTTGACCCAGCATCCTGGCTTGAGCCAATAATATGTTTCTAAGGCAGCGGTTCCCAACCTTTGTTGGGCTGCGACCCCCATTACAGGAGAAAGTCCCGCCCGCGACCTCCCTCATTGGTTGGGAAGCCAAGTGGGGGCGGGACTTTTGACTGCCTATAAGCCCCAGCAGTCTTTGCGGACGGAAGTCCCACCCCTACCTGGCCTCCCAACCAATCACGGAGGCCACCGGCAAAGAAGGGGTGGGACTTCCGGCCACAAAGGCCACTGAGGCTTGCAGCCCCGTTCTTGTCCCCTTCTTCTCGTGGGTGCCTTCGATGGCACACGCGAGGAGAAGAGGATGAGGCGGCCCCGGCCCCTTCTCCTCACAGTTGCCAGCGCTAGCGTCGGCACCCACGGGGAAAAGGGAGGAGGGGGAGGCAGGGAGGAATCCCAACCTGGCAACCCCCAAGAAAGGGTTGAGCGACCCCCCAAAGGGGTCACGACCCCCAGGTTGGGAACCCCTGTTCTAAGGGCTATTGTGCTTGCTATAAATTTTGCTGGTTTCAATTTGATACAGTAATCTGAATGAACTGTCTAGGTTGGCAAAAATATGTAAGTCAATTGCAGGAGTCACAAGAGTTGAACTGCAACAAATATTGCTTCAGCTCGTCAATTTGAGAATATTTATAGGAGAAACATATAATCTGACCCTTTCTGTAATGAATAGATTGGGCCCTATAGCTGCATCAACACTACAGCAATAATCCTGGTTGACATCACTTTAACAATCATGGTTCACTTGGAATTCTAGTTTTATGAGAATTTTAGCCTTCTCTGTCAGAGAGCTCTAGTGCCATAACAAAGTACAGTGGTACCCCGGGTTACGAAATTAATTCGTTCCGCGGTTAATTTCGTAACCCGAAATACCTTCGTAAGCCGAATTCCCATAGGCGCTAATGGAAAAATAGCTCTCTGCTGCCCTCCGGTGGCGGAAAATAGCGCCGCGGTTTTTTCGTAACCCGAAGAAACCTTCGTAAGCCGAAGCAATAAATCCCTATGGGATTTTTTCGTATCCCGAAAAATTCGTAACCCGGCGCATTCGTATCCCGGGGTACCACTGTAGTGTCAAACTGGATTATTTTTGCAGCGCAGATGCAGCCTGAGACACATAACCGGTAGTGCTGAATTAGGTACATATTGTAAGGCCTTACTGATTAAATATGGCTTTATTTTGAACAGGTGAAAGTAGTAGCAGCCAGTCTGGATACAGCAGAATGGGAACTGGAGGCATATCAACGGGAGAAGCAGCAGAAACTAAATGAGCTGCATGTAGTGGTACCTCTAAAACTTCACCAGGTGATGTCAGGGGTTATTATTATTGAATTTGGTTCCTTGGTAATTAAAATACCCCAGATAATGGGGCGGGGGAGGATTTTGGTGATCTTTTATGTTTTCTTCTCTCTTACAATTCGTGGCTTCTATTTCTTTGTTTTTAGTTTTGCTAAAATATGTGGAGGTCTATAACCCTGAACTTTTTAAAAGAGAGAGGAGTTGCTCTGCTTTTGCAAGCTCATTATAGACTAGAGGTAGTGGTCTAGTGGTAAAGTTTGAAGCTCAAGTGTTAGTCGTGACATTCACCATAGCTACACCTTCATGGAGAGTTAAAAAAAAGGCAGCTGTGCTTATCCATATTAACAAACAGGCCCTTTGTAAAGTGAATGGCTCTTAACTGCTCATTCAAGAGCAACCTACCCCAGAGTACTTTATGCTGTCACAGAGATACTTCACAACAATATATTGTTGCTGAGGAAATCCATCCTCCTCCCATATGCTTCTGTGGGTTTCAGCTAAACCCAGAACAGAGAAGCCTGAATGGTGACGTCCTTGTGGATGCTACTTAGAAAACCTTGTCCATGTTTTACTCTTGTCAGCCCTTGTTCCACAACAACAATGCTTAACAGAAGTTGGGGCATCAGATGGGCAAAGCGTGACACACAGTTCTGGGGAATATCTGAAGCTAATTAAAGCAGTCCAGTCCAGTATGCTCTATATGACTTTTATTGAGGGTGAGATGGGGGGGGCAGGGTTTGTGCATGTGTATAATTTGTGCTTCTTCCTGGTAGGTGGAATATGTATCAAATGGAGAAATCCCTTCCGATATCTCTCAGGCTTTGGTGTTTACCAATCAGTCTTTGGTAAACTTGCAGCAGAGGATTACAGTCCTGCAAGAGGAGAAACTTGAACAGAGGGAGCTCTACAAGAAGGCTCGGGAACAGCACAAACAGCTTATTCGAGACAGGAAGGAGATGATGATAAAGATTGACCGTGAGTTGCTGTGCATGTGCAGTTTCTTTTCTTTTTTGGATTGTATGTGAAGGCTTTTCTTCTCTGTGCATCACACATGACCATTATTACCTGGAAATACAGTCTAAGTGCTTTGACTACTTTCTAGAAGCTGAAGGAAATGGTGAGAGAGATGAAAGTGCAATACAAAGCACTTGTTTCAGAGGAAATCTGGTTTCAGATGCTGATACCCTGTGTGATAGTGAAAGTGCTTTATTTGTATCTCTTCATACTCTGGAAATGGGAGTTGAATGCTGCTCCAGACATTGCATTTTAATATGTATATGCCTTGGTTTCCTAATCTAAAATATGTGCCACTATTTTAGAGGGGTTTAGAGGAGTACATTCTATTGTTAGTCCCAACTAATGTAGACTCATTGAATTAGTTGCTGAGTGGTATGTCAACAGATACATACATCCCATTGGAGTTTATCAGACAAGGGAAATTGGAAGTATAATCCGAATGCAATCATGGGGTTTAACGTTATTGCATGATAGACTACCACATGCAATTTCGGGCATTGGGAACTCAGTCTGAATGCAATCATGAGGTTTCAGGTTATTGCGTGATAGACTACCACACACAATTTCGGGCAATGGCAAGCTATTTTTGTGTAATGGGAAGTCAGTTTGAATGCAATTCGAATTCACATAAATTTGCTGAACTAGCGAATTCACGTGAATGCGTTCTGGCCCCACTTTCTCTTCAGTCGAAATTAAGAGAAATTCCTCCTGTGTGATAAACTCCATTGATGCTTGCATCTGCTCTAGTTGGGACTGTTGGTTTAGTTTTAGACCTGCAATTTAGAATCCAAAAATACACCTTTTCCAAGCTCTGGATGTAGAGCGTAGGCTGCATCCGCACAGCATAAATAATGGCTGTGTTGTGGAATTCTGGAAAGTGTAGTTTATTGTGGCACCAGAACACTGACAGAAAAGCTAAATGACTCACGAAACTACAGTTTCCAAAATTCCATAGCATTGAGTAGTAGCAGTTAAAGTGGTGTCAAACTGGATTATTTCTGCCATAGTGAATTCTCAGTTCACCATGTCTGTCTTTGGTGTGTGCCCTTATTAGAAAATATATATTGTTCTAACAAAGCCCTAAATCCTGATGTTATTCCTGACTAGAATAAACCCACTGAATTTGTGAAATTTAACTATATCTTGATCCGATGTTCCAAAATTGAATGGGTAGGTCTACTCTAGCCAGGACTAACCAACAGCATGCTAGAATATATGTACAAAGCAGGCCTGGTCAATCTAAGTCACTGATTTACACTTGAAATGAGTTCACATACATAAAATATTTTAGGGTCTTATAGATGCTGCAGGTTTGTTTGCTTGTTCAAAACAATTCTACTCTAGGTTTCAGTTAAAATGTTCTGGGTAGGGTAGGGGGGGTCAAATTAAGAATAGTAATTTAATAGGAATTGTAGGAATAAAAGTCTACAGAATAAAAACATGACAGGTAATAAAATTAACTCCTTTAGACAATTATATTAATTAGGCTGATTCATGTGGGGGAAGGCAATCCTTCAGACCTGTGCTTTGGTTGCTAAGGCCTGAGCAATCATCTCAACATGTCTATTATCTTTTGCCAGCTCTGGGAACAAATTTCAAAAAGGTTAAGAGGTATAATAATTTCTATATTGTGCTCAAGTTTATTCAGTATTTTTTTTAAAAAAAACCACAGTTGTATCTGTAGTTGCTTGTTGCTGTGTAGCCATGCAGTCTAGCATTGTGTGCATGCAGGGCATGAGGGTAGTGAATGCAGATGGGCCTTGCAGTAAAGATCCTGAACAACTGTTAGGAAAGGAAACAAAGCATAGTTCTGCAATTACACTTTCTGATGCAACGTACAATCATGTTTGTTAACTGGAAAATAGGGGAAACAGAACACAATAGATGCTTAAATACAAATCTTTCATCTTATTAGGACTGGCGGAGAGGTGCAATCAGTTGATGATGATGAAATTTGGCCGGATAGTAGATTTGGAAGCCCTCCTAACTCTTTCTGTTAACACAAACCTGGAGGAGCTCAGGATGAAAACGATGGAAAAAGAACAAGCTAATGCTATGGAGCTAAAGAAGTGGGAGGTAAGGACAAAATATATTTAAGCATATTTTGATGCTGCTGGGCAGCCTAGAATAAGTATTGCATGGAGATGGCTTTTGAGAGTTGAATAAAGTTTATAAAAGGAGGATTTCCTCTATGAAAGCTGTCTTCAGCAAAGGGAAGCTTCAAATCCTGGTTAGGAGGAAGATGCCAGAGCAGCACCTGTTTCCCAATTCCAGCTGTCAAAGTAAGGAGGAAAAGAGGCATTTATGCAGAGAGAGCTCCTGGGCAGGTATTGCACATCAACTGGCATTTTGTTAGTGACATGCACATGTGTAAATCCAGTTTATGCCCATATATGTCTTCTTTTGATTATTGTGGAGATTGGAAGTCTCTTCCCTCTCTTCTCAGTGACCAAATTACTCTTTCGCTGCAGAACAATAGCTGTTGCTAAACATCCAGAGATTGATAGAGAGTGTATGGTATCTGAGAAGGATCTGGCTCTATAACCAGACACAGAACAATGACATCATCATCTGAATCCACCAGAGGACCCCAGTGAATCTCTCCATTCATTCCTTGATTGAATGGGGCTACTGTAGTTTGGACTAACTAATAAGATTCCAGTCAAATTGTAGTCAGGAGTCAGCAGGAGGGAGAGACAGGAACCAAAACAATCTGGGAGACTAAGGTTCAAAACACATCTCCAAAAATAATCCAGATTGAGACTGCTTTAACTGCCCTGGAGGGGGAGAGAGGCAGGCCAGCAGCAACAGGCCTCGGCAGAAAGAAGAGCCCTCCTTCCGACCACCGTCTTGAGGGAGAGAGAGGCCTATGTGAGAGAGCAGATGAGCTGGCCTTCCCCCTTCCCTACTGTCATTCCCTTCTCCTTTTGACCATCCATTAAGAACCCAAGCCCTTCCTCCATTCCATCTGCCTTGGTCCAGGCCTCGGAGGTAGAGAAGAACTGCTGGACCTGATCCCCTTCACCACCACCTCTCCCTTCTCCTTTTGTGTCATATCTTTTTAGATTGTAAGCCTTCGGGCAGGAAACCGTCTAACTAAAAGGTTGTATGTACAGCGCTGTGTAAATTTACAGCACTTTATAAATAAAGGTTAATAATAATAATAATAATAATAATAATAATAATAATAATAATAATTGTAGTTTATTGTGGCAACAGAGCTCTCGCTGACAGAGAAGGCTAAATGTCTCACAAAACTATAGTTCCCAGAATTCCCCAGCATTTAGCCAGGCCAATTAAAACCATCTCAAACTGGATTATTTCTGCAGTGTGTTTTGGACCTAAATTTCAAGGGACATTGGAAATTAGTAATGAATTTTCCATTGGGAGCGGCTACCAGGGCTTCATTAATGGTGGCTAAAAGGATTTGCAGGAGGTTGGACAATGCCATGTATGGGTGAACCATCCACACTTCTGTGGCTCTCTCCATGGCACAGAGTCCAGGCCAGCAATCCTACTGCTGGTCCAACTAAAAGATGCATCATCTTCATTTAAAAATGATTGCCAATATATTAAATATTTTTCCTCTTATTTCCATACACAAAAGAGCTGTGCATATTTTGTCTCTTTAAGAATCACATCTGAATGACTGGGAGAGGCTGTGCTTAAATCAAAAGAAATAATAATTATTGGAAATTTGAGTTTTGTTATTATGTAATAGATTGATGAGGACAGATGTTTAACACATCTTTAGGCGTTCTGCCCAAGCTTTACAAGCACACACACACACACATCCTTTGCCTTGAGTCTTCTACATGTTGTCTGTCACTTCTATAGTTCCTAGACTTTAACATATCACAACTTCTTGTATCATTTACATCAACCCAAAAAGTCTCTGCTCTCTTCCAGGATATAATCCTTGAGATGCGCCAACAGCTGATGGCAGTGACAAAAGAACATACCAGTAAGCTGATGCAAATGAATGCATTTTGCACAGAGAAGATGAGACTTGAAGCTAAATTAGATGCACTGCAAAATAACCTGGTATGTGTACTGCTTCAATTATTTATTCATGATTAATAAGCACTTTGGTTCACATAGAACACATATGGAGTTGGAACAGTAGGCTAATCATACCAATTATTCTGCTTTTATGCGTATAGCCCATATTTCTCAAATTAGCTGGTGCTCCTTTCCCCTTGATTTATACCCTGTGTTGATTTTAAATCTGCATTTCAGTAATCGCACTTAGTCAAATGGGATTATTTAGAACAGGTGTTCAGAATATCCAGATGACATGTACTTTCTCTCTGGGCTTGCCAGTAAAAGTAAAAAGTAAAAAAAACCCCAAAAAAACAACAAAAGTAATTTCTGCTGCATCTCCCAGAAAGACACTAGTAAAGTTTATGTTTTGAGAATGTTTGAAGTGGAAAGCAAAGTGCATTGTTTCCCTTGCCCTTTCCTCCTATTCCATTGTTTCTTGTGAGATTAAATGCAATTCATGGCTTTTGTTTCTGTAGGGAGCAGAATTCCAAGGGCCTCGCAAAGCAGATATTGAGGAGAAAGAGAAGCTGATTGCATTAGTTCAGCTACAAGCCGGAGAAGCTGAAGTTCTGAAAGAAGAAATAACACTCCTAAGTAGAAAGGATGGGCGCATCTTCCCACCATCTCAGTCCCTGTACCAAGCAGATGAGATGATGGATTAAAGCCCTCCAATTAAGTTCCTTGGGTCTATTTTTACATATAAATCCTAATGCATGAAAACAACCGACAGGCTAGTCTTGAAGTTTTAGCTTCTGTAGTTCACTTCATGACAAATTATTTGCACATTTTAACAGTTATAGACCACATATAGATTTAGCAATGATTTGGAAATAGAGTGAGTAGCAAAGTTTATACCTCCTAAAAAAATTTCTTGCCTTTTTTACAGCTGTGAAACCACAAGAAAAATTGATTAACAGCTGTATCCATCTCATACTTTCTCCATAACCAGTTGATTTTGAACAAGTAGTAGATCTCTGATTATGAGTCTCTGAAGTCATTTCATTTCTTGATGCAAAAGGTGCTGTATATGTCAAAAACATGCACACAGACAGTACTGTGTAGAGAATAGTGCCTTGCCCTTTCAGCTGGCTATTAGTACCTTAACACTGACCTACATGTATATCCACAATGCACTACTAGTGTACAAAGTACTAATACCCAATGACTTTTTGCACATGACTGTCTGGATGAAGCCAATTTATATATTTATAAATAAAGACACCATATTGATCTCAAAACTAAGGAAGATGAGCATTTATGTAAGCCTATTTCACCCTGAAATTGTTTTCGATAAAATATTTTATTGGCTGTGTTGGTTTATGATAAAAAAATTCTAATGTCATGCTTGTATTGTTGTTAACCCTGTAATCTCTGCCCTGGAATGCAGCAACCCTTCAGATGCCGTGTCAGCCATGTAGAAGGAAACAGTCTTTTAGTTAGTTAACCTAATACCTAATTATTATCACTGGAAAAAACAGTCCTCTTTCCAGATTTGAAACTTCTGCTTGTCATACTTTGGCAACATTTTAAAAAATTGGCTGAAATCCTATATCACCCTCTATTGTAATGTAACTTTACAAACATTTAACTGTGTAGCAGAGGCACCAAGAAACCTAGTTACTGGATTGCAAAGATTCCTCCTCAAACTTTTTCTGTCATAGAGGGGAGAACAAAGACAAGGAGAGCACTTGGAGAAGCTGCCTCTACCTTAGAGGAGACGGAGAAGGAGAGCAGGGAAGCTATCTGGCTCATGACCTCGGGCAGGACCCATCCCAAGCCACAGCTGCTTCTTCCTCAACACATCCTATTCCTGTAGTTCTCAGGGCAAGACACTACTGCCTGCTCAGTCCAGGGTGCCCTAGGCCAATGCCCACAATGGCCTCTGGTGGAGAAAGGCCAGCAGTGCCTCTTGCCATCACTGTCAGTCACCTGGCTCTGGCTGGGCATGAAAGAATATGTGTAAAATTTAGACATCTAAGTATTGAATTTATTTAAATAAAACTGTTTGACTTTGAATTATGTTATTTCTTTATAAAATGTTTAAATATTAATATACATCAATGGGCAAATGAAAATATACACACAAAATATTTTCATAAAATACTATGTGAAGTGGGAAGCATGTTGTTCGCGTGTGGATGTTAAGGGGTTCACAAGGGTAAAACATTTCAGCATCACAAACTGATTTTGATGGAAACTGCAGTTGAGAAACCAATTTCATTAAGTATCATGCTGGCAATTCTAGTTTTAAAAAATGGAATACAGCAGTCAGAGTCTGTCAAAGGAAAGAAGCACTTTTTATTTACTTGATGAAGCATGGCAATTTTTTTTTTATTACAGGCACAATCTCAGAATCTGTGTATGCATATATTGCTTGTTAATGCAGATAAGTATTGTACTTTGCTTTATATCTGTTTCATTCAGCATCCTGCAGTGAAGATTCCTCCTACAGGGAGGTAAGAAATAATCCTTGTCCACAATATCATCATTGGAGATACACCTTCTTGCTGCTGGAAAATGGGGCTTTGGTCCCTTCTGAGATGGAAACCAGAAAGCTGCCTTTTCTTCAGTGTGATAAAGGCAGATGCTATTGTTCCAGCCTTGATTTATTCTTCAACTTTCCCTTATGATGCTACTTCTCTCCATGTATTTATAGAAGGCACATATACATCTATTTACAAATGTATAAATATATAAATAGAGTTGTAATACAAAAATAAATAACTATTTCTCTGTTTAGAATAGTCTTTGTAAGGCAGTATGTCCCCTAACTGGTGCTATGAAGAGTATCTAAGGGGACTTGCAGTGGTAGGTTGTTCACACGCGTCTCTCGGCTTTCTCCCAAGCATGTGTCGGTTGGATTTTGAGACCACATTTGTCTTCTGTCCTGGGAAAAATCTGTCCTCTCTACATCTTCAACTGGTACTAAACCAAGGCAGCAGGTAGAATCTGAAAATGCAAGGCAGAAAGTATATCCTATCAGAGGTCATCTTTCTCTAAACTCTTAAAGGGAATTTGCTGTGAAAATGCATAAATCCCTTTCTGGCCAGATGATCTTAAATGATACCTTCTTGAAAGATTACAGCTTTTCACAGGGCCATAGGAAAGAATGTATGGGATTCCACAAAGATCACAGCATTGTGCACTGGAAGTAAATACTTGGCATTTACAGACAAAATTAAAACAGAGAAAGTAATTGTTTAATACTCAGTGAAACCAAATCTATTCACAGGCAGTTCTTGGCTGATATTAGGGGATTGACACTGGGATGATAAATATGCTTTATTTGCTGACTCCATCTGGCTACTTATTTTGCTTATCTACAGCATATGCTTGAAAATTACCAGGCTACATACACTAATACAATATGCCAATACAATATGCTTGTATGTTATAGAGCTTTAATTGAATAGAAACTTCCAGGGTTTACTAATCTCTTATTCCTCTTGCTGCATCACAAATAGGTAAAAGGGATTCCTGTGATTGATGCTTCATATGATGCTACTATTTTTATGTCATGGCCTTCCTTTCTCTGCCTACTCTAGATTTAGAAAGCAACATATTTCCTCTGAAGTGTAATGCATATAAAGGTAGAACAAAACTCGTTCTAAAATCTCTGTCATGCTGACCTGTATGGAAGACAGGATTCTTTATGTCTTCCACAGTGGAGTTGCCCTTCCTTTGCGGGACCGAGTTACACAGGCCAACAAATTGTTCATGATGATGATGACGATGATGGAAGTTGTTACTTTGCTGAAGCAGCTGGTGCGTGGAGTCATCTGGAAGCCCATAGAGTAAAGAATGGTTATCTGGTCCAGGACTGGGTGACCTAAGTGGAAGGAGGAAAAGAGAGATATCTTGAAGAAAGAGTTGATGTCATCATAACTTTTAAATTCACCTGTGATTAACTTCCTCACATTTGTTGGTTAAGGAAACTGAATCTGAACACAACTGGTAGAGTTCTCCGTTTTATTTTCATTCTCAGGATATAATCTTATGCAACACTAATTATCTCTTGTCCATTGTATTGTGTCTGCTCACTAAGCCTCATGGCTGCAGCCATACCTGTTTAATTATCTTTTTCTGGTATAAGTAATGGGTTTTTTTTGGTTTTGTTTTTTAGTTCTATCTGTTTTTAATCATGTGAGCTGCCTTGGGTCCCACTATTGGATGGAAAGCAGACATTAAGTGCATACATACCTTTGGTGTTCAGCTGAAATATTTCCATTTTGCAGCACCATCCCTTGCAAAAAAGCATTGGTCTCATTCTGCTAAAATCACAAATAAATAAATAAATAAATAATATTAGAAAAATCTAGAAGACCATTAAAAATATAGTCTCATTTATGCTGGAAGAGTTCAGTTTTACAAAGTTTTACAAATTTACAACAAAAATATAAATATAAAAACCAAGCAATATCCGCTTAAGGTGTGGAACTATGGAATTATTTCTGTTTGTATGAGAGAAATGGAAAGAGCCTCAAATTCTGCATTTTCAAAGGACAAAGTACTTTAATATAATTACAGCACAATACGGTGGTCCCTTGGTATCTGCTGGGGTTTGGTTCCAGGACAGTTTGTGCATACCAAAATCCGTGGATGCTCAAGTCACATTAAGTAGAATGGTGTAGTAAAATGGTGACCTTTATATAAAATGGCAAAAATTGAGGTTTGCTTTTTGGGCTTGATATATTTTTTAATATTTCCAAGCCATGTATGCTTAAATCTATGGATAAAGAATCTGTGGATACAGTATTTTAAACACACAAGCATTCTGTTTCATTCTGTCATTGAGAACCTACAGGTATGACACCACCTGTAAGTTCAAAATATCTACAACAAGCACAGAAGACCTTCAGGTTTATGTCTTAAATCAGCCTTTCTTAACTTTTTTACCCTGGAGAAGCCCTTGAACTAATGTTCAGGTCTCAGGGAACCGCTGCATAAAATTATATCTACAACCTCAAAAAACAAACAAAAACATTTATTCTTTTTCAGTCATGATATCTCAGGGAACCCCTAATGACCCCTTAGGGAAACCTAGGGTTCCAGGTTTCTCGGGTTGAGAAACCCCAAATGTTGAAAGCTGGATGTTGAAGAAAAGCATTTTCCTACCATATGAAACAAAGAGAGCTGTAGAAGCATCGACCAAACCGCAGGGCATGGGCAAACAGATATGAAAAATAAGATAACCAACATATTCAAATATTGCTAGAGAGATTACCTGATGAACTTCATCTGGGCTGTAATCATGTGACTTTGCATTAGGATACCTAATTGTGGCTGAGGGGAAATGGCCATTGGCAGCCTG
>NC_056524.1:42057648-42153680 GCF_019175285.1 Sceloporus undulatus
TCTTCTGAAAATGTCCATTAGGGAATGGAGACCGGGAGGCTTCTCAAACATCCTATTTACACTAATTGGTTACCTTTGGTTTCACAGATCATCACATTACTGAATTCGCTCTCTCCACCCTTGTTGAAGCACTGCATTTTAATGTCATAGGAAGTCTCTGGCTGCAGATGGCTGATAGAATGCCAGTACCTGTCACCTGAATAGGAGGCAACAGATAAATGGTCACCTTTCTTTTTCCTCATCATCCCATCCTAAGGCCATGAATGGCTCTCTGCATTATCAAAGAATAACACTATTTACTTATTTACAAATATATATTTAAAATAGCTTGTCTATACTGATTTGAAAAAGTTGAAAAATACACTCCAAGCATTAATTTATTGCACTATGACTCATCAGACATTCCTGCAATTTGGTATCATTCAGCATAGGAGCAACCTCTTTTTGTTTCATTTTATTAATAAAGATTTTTATTAGGTCCATAGACATAACATATGTTTGAATAGGTGACAGACAAGACGCATGTTATGGGAATTAACACAGTCAACAGGTTATTTCCTACCTTCTACCTCCTCTTTCTTATAGTCACTGTCGTTATCACTGTCTGTCGGTCGGTAATAGATGTAAAAACCATGAATTGGTGTATTGTTATTGCTGGCTGGGATATACTGCAGAAAGTAAAAGGTAAAAATTAATAAAAGCATAGGTTCTCATCAAAATAGTTTTCTCTATACAGAGCCTCTAAATCAGAAGTGAACAGACCTACCAGGTTTGTGGAATGTAATTTGTTTTTCATTACCAGAATGCTAAGGCCCACCAACTGCAAAATATTTGCGGTGGGCTGGGCCAGATGGAAAGTACTGGCTTGGAATCCAGCAGTCATAAGACAAATGTTGTGATGATTTCTGTCTACCAATACAAATCTGCATCCAAGTTTCAAATCAAGGATTAAGAGGAAATTATAAAACCATAAGACCTGCAAAAAAGCTCAGGTCAAAATAACCAAATAATATTGCTAATTTACAGGTGCAAAACACAGAGATAGAAATAAATGATTAGATTAAGACCATTTTCAAATACTTTATTTTAAATCCTAATATAAGTTACTGTGAATCAGAAACATTTGCTGAGCTACTACAACTTATCTGGAAATTTACTAGTATTGCTGTTCAACACATGTAAAGAAACCTTGCCTACAAGAACTGAACAATAATACTGCTAAGTCATTCAGTCCATTCAACATTTTTCCTACCCCATTTATTTTTGTTTTCATGCCAATTTTACTACTAGAAATCTTTTTGCTAACTGTGCCAGATACTAAGGCGCGTTACAGACCGCCCCTTTGGGGCAGCCTGTAGGCGCGCCTTTCCCCGGTGTATCGGGGCCTCAGCGGTTAGAACGGCAGCCGCTGAGTCCCCGATCCGCCGCTTTCCGGGCCGCGGGGAAGCGGCAAAAAGCCCCTTCCCCGCAGCCTGGAAAGGGGTGTCCTTGGGGCTTCAAGCCTCAAGGACACCCCGCGGCAGCGGGGAGGAGGAGAATGGGGCCACTTGGCCCCTTTCTCCTCTGCGTCGCTGGGTGCAGCCATCTGAAGGCTGCGCCCAGCGATGCAAAGCCAAGAAGGAGCTCCGAAACAGAGCTCCTTCTTGCGCTGCGTAAAGGGCGCTCTAAGCGCCCTCGCGTGGCGCAAGGACATCATGTCCACGCCGCCTTGTTTGGAGGGGGCGCAGTCATGAAGTTGTCATGGCGGTGGCCGTGTGGAACGTCCGCTGCCATTTTGTGCGCGCTCTGCGCATGCTAGGGTTGGGGGCGTCTGGAGAGGACGCCCCTTTCTAACCCTAGCACGCACGGAGCGCACACTTTAAGGCCCATCTGTAACAGGCCTAAGTTTGCATTTCCAGGGATTTAGCCAGAGACTTTTATACATGCATGCAAACTACATATGTATAGAACAGGTGCTCTATCACTACAATGTGTTCTCCTGCATCCCATCATCATTCATCCCCTTTTCCTACTGAGTTACAAAGAAGGCTTCTTACAAATGAAGACGTCAAATGCTCAGCATTTTAGGCCAGGGAGAAGCTGGATGCAAATTTGGACCTAACATTGGATCACTGGTTGATCAGTAAGAATTCATTACTCTCAATTATTTAACAACAGCAGCAACAAAATGATTCCCTACACTTGCTCTTAATTAGATCAAGTTAATTAATTAAATGGTGAAAGTGTGGGCTAACTTGAAGTGTCAGACTGTTCATTCTCTTCATGTTGCATCTAACAAATTCTTAGGCTCCATACTCTTTAAATTTAAAGTTTGATTCTTTGCACCAAACTATAGTTGTGTGACACTTCGAACGTCTAGGGCAGAGGTGTGCAAAAAGCAGCAAATGGGACTGCTATAGTCCCTGAATGCCATTATTGGAGACTGAGCTATTCTGATGCCTCTATGTGGTGGGGGGAACCACAATTTTTTTTTTCTGGGCCTGAAGACTCTCTACCTGGGCTTTCAGCCTCACCTCCCCCAGAAAGGTATTTAAAAATGAAAAGAACATGGACACCTCCCCCCCCCACTCCATCTACCTCCATCTTTAGTTTATAAAAACATTTTTCTGCATTTCCAGTGGTACTGGGGATTAAAATTTAGCACCAAATTATTGAAAATTGCTTGCCCTAAATTCTAAGTGCATTTGGAGAAGGAGAAATTAAAAAATGCAGAAATTAAATAATTATTAACAATATCCAAAACTAGTCAACATTGCCCTGAATGAATTCTATTGCAAATTCAAAAAATCCCCTTCCATCCTCTGTCCCCCTTCAGTCCCAAATGTATTTCCCACTCCTTACCATCCATTTCAGCATGATGGTGGTCTCATTGATGGCATCTGTGAAGGTGATATATGGGCCAGCAACTGGGCGCTCATATACACGGTTGTTGTAGCCTGAGACCACATAAGGTTTTGATGCAGCACTTGGTTCACTCTCCCCCAGTATGTTCAGTGCTCGCACCCGGAATTTATAAGAGGTGCCTAAGAGTGGGAATGGAGAAACAATTGAGAGGAAGAAAGGGAGGGACATACAACCCTGTTAATCTCTTCCTGCAAAATGAGACATTCCATATTAACAGGTGGCAAAGTAATACCTTTTATAAGAGGTTTTTTCCCTGACTACACTTCTACTGATGCAGCCTAGAATCACATTTGCCTTTTTAGCTGCTGCATCACATTGTTGACTTGTGTTCAACTTGTGGTTTACTAGGACTCCTAGATACCTTTCACATGTAGTCTTGTTAAGCCAGATGTGCCCCATCCTATATCTATGCATTTCATTTTTTCCCAAGTACAGTACCTTACATTTCTCCCTGTTGAAGTTCATTTTGTTAATTTTGGCCCAGCTTTCTAATCTATTAAGGTCATTTTGAATGTTGATTCTGTCCTCTGGAATATTATCTACTCCTCCTAATTTGGTGTCATCTGCAAATTTGATAAGCATGCCCTCTATTCTTTTGTTCAAGTCATTGATAAAGATGTTGAATAGCACTGGGCCCAGGACAGTACCCTGTGGCATCCCACTGGTTACTTCTCTCCAAGATGAAGAGAAGCCATTGCTGAGCACCCTTTAAGTTTGGCCAGTCAACCAACTACAAATCCATTTAACGCTTGCATTGTCTAGCCCACATTTTGCTAGCTTGTTAGTCTGAAAGGTGCTACAAGATCTCTCTACATACTAATTCCAGAGACTAGCATGGCTTTATTTTTGAATTACTAAAATCAGTATATGCTATATCCACAGCTTTCCCTTCATCTACCAAGCTGGCAATTTTATCAAAAAAAGAGATCAGATTAGTCATGGGGGATCTTCTTGGCACATATGATTATACCATCTGGCACATGAAGCCATTACAAGAAGAACAGAAATTATGTGTGGCAGGAAAAGCAGGTCTTCTACCTTTCTCAAGCCCTGTAATTTCTACTGAGAGACGAGAAGGAGGAATGTCACTTGTAGCTAGTACCCAGTCCCCAAGCTTCTTCAGTTTCTTATATTCCACTCGAAATGACTGAATGGGGAAACCTCCATTCCCACGTGGAATCCATGTTACATAGACAGAGGTCTCCGATGCCATTGAGATGGTGGGCCTATCTGGAGCCTCTGGAGCTGTAAGGAAAAAGAGAATTTTGTTAATAGGCACATAACACCATCCATGCAGTTTCTGAATAGAAAACAGGATATGTCTTGCATTTCAGCCTTCTGTCTAGGAGGAATTCCAAAATCCATTTTGAGCCTGATTAAAAAGCACGAATTTACATTTATATGAATGTTTTTAGCTTTTATTTTGCAATGTCTCCATCTTTCTTGAATGTCCTGCATTTTACAGCGGCTTCTCCTCCTTTGTGGCTAAGACATCTGGTCACTTTGGTATAAGAGAGATGTCCCCGTTTTTAAAAAAAATACTTGCATTCTTTAAACAGAAACTGACATCACAAATGTATATGTCTGGGTTTTTTAAAAGTTACATCACACTACAGTGTTCAATTCTTTTAGTTGAACAATGCATCCCTGTGGTGTGCATTGGCTTCAACCTTGTATCCAGATTGGGTTGAAGCTCTGGTTGAAGTTCTGGTAGTTCTTTTCTCCCAAATGACAAATGAGCAATTTTCTGTCAGATTAACCTGTAGTTTTATTTCTATTTAAAAGACAACTTTCGATTTTAAAGATTTTAATAATGGTGAATATTTTTTCTCTCACTGATATTTACAACTTGAAAGAGTTCATCTGGCATATACTTATTGTGAGAAAGAGTCACTCAGACTTTGGAGAGAAATGTGACCTAATAAGGACTTTAAAAAAAGCAAGAGAGTTGCTGCTGCTTGTGTCTATGTTTGTTTTTTTCTCATTCCTACAACAAATCTTTCTCACTTCCCCCTCCTGAAAATAATTTGGCCTCTCCCCCCAAATAATCTGGCTTCTGGACGTTTTGGCTGCAAATCCACTGTGGCCTTACGAGAGAGGCGAGTGTTGTCTGATTGGTTGTTGTTCCGAGAACTTGTGCCTGGGTCATCCTTCTGAATCTGTTGCTCTTTACTGGCAATAATATCTGGTTTTGGTCTTCGTCCTAAAAGAGACAAAAGTAATTAGAAAAAACAAATTAACAAAGATGGTGAACAACAGTGAGGTTTGGCTAATGCTGGTCATACAGATACATTTTCCCACTGTCATGTAGAAACTTGCATTCCAAGTGTAACATAAGCAAACTGCTTTACTAAACAATAATATGGAAAGATACATGATTAGCCTATGAGAAAGTCTAACTTTTGGTGAGTCTGAGTTATCCATTTTCTTCTAATGATGATTACTGGTTTGACTATTTCCTTACTAGAGAGAGAACTTTAATATACTGTATGTTTGATACAACAGAGGGAGACAAGATTCATAATTCTAACCACTATTCCAAATCATAACAAGACTGCTTTCTAAAAGGTATATTTAATCAGTAACTGTAAAGGAATTTGGGCTGTCAGAGAGCTACTGCTAGCCAGTCATCTCAATTTTGATATATTATGCTATAAATTATTTATTGTATACTGTGATATGTACTGTAACACACACATTTGAAGAAAGGCAGTTTTTTAAAAAGTTTCAACAGCTAACCCTCAGAATAGAAAACCCTTAGCATCAGGATGCAGCCAGCTGTCAGACCTCCTGCTCATAAGGAAATAAACTGCATCTTTAGGAGAAGTGATTTGATTGTTACCAGTTCTGAAAGTAACCATGGCTGTCTGGCCTTCTCCAGCACAGTTGTAAGCAGCCATTTCCACTTCATACAAACTTCCTGGATCCAGTTTTGTCAGAGTAAGATGATGCTGGCTGGCAGGGACATCTTGGATTGTCCAGTTGTCTGAAAAATTCATTACCTGTTGAAAAACAAGGATGGTAATCTATGGCATCCATGACTTCTTCTATATAAAAGGTAATAGTTTTGGGCTAAAGCAGGATAGAAAATAACAAGCCTTACGCATGTGCAGCTCAATCAACTGTGTATTGATCAGCTGGTTGCCTCTGCTTATGCTTACTTTGCTATTTTCTCTAATTCCCCATGGAAGGATATCCATGTAGGCAGAAACCATTCCTCCCCTTTGGCCATGTAGGCTCTGGGAGACCAAGATTTAAATTCCATTGGCAACAATAACAAAAAAAGAAACCTACTTTGAATTCCAGGTTGCTTCTGTCCTGTGTGGGTTCTCAAGGGAGATTTCTTTTTGTGTTGCTAATAGATTTTAAATTTTATTTCCTGGATTTTGCTACTCTTTGTTTGTCAGAGCTCTGATGGCCAAAAGGGAAGAATGGCATCTGCTTGTATAGATATCCTTACATACTATGTTAATTGAGAACAACAATAACAACAACTTGACAAAATGTAGGCCTGTGATTCTAACATCGTCATTTTCTTTCTTTTTTCAGTATATTTTTAACACCTTTGCCTGATGAAGAAACCACTGCAGCTTCAAAAGCTTGCATCATGTGTTTTCTGGATTTTGGTTGGCCCAATAAAAGTATAGCTGTTTTTAAGATTTTGTATGTTATTGTACTTTGCTGTATGGCCAACACAGCTATCCCTGAATATACTTTTTATATACTTTATTTTAAAATTATTTTTCTTAGCTTGACTTTATTTCATTTACTATTATTATTTATAACCTTCATTATGATTCTATCAATGGTGCAAAAATAACCATCAGCTTGTCTGTAATAAAACGGCTTAAGTCCCTTGTAATACTCAGCATTCCCATAACAGAAAAATACATATATTCAGAACTTTGAAAGTATCAGCTCCCAGTGTTGCACACATTATACTGCACCAGATTGAGCATTTTTTAGATTTGTTAACATCACACTGTCTCTAAATTTCTTTCAACTTAGCCAGTGCAAGCAGAAAGGCTTTAGGAATTGCTGCTTCTTCTATCATGGACATCTCCAACCACTTTACAGTTCCTCTATGAAACGTACACAGAAAAGATAATAAACAAAAGGCTACAAAATCATAACTGAACAGTTAGCAAGATTAATCTAAAAGCTACCAAAAAACCAAAGGTACACAAAGAATGATAAAACAGGCTTTGAGAAAACCTGTCTGGGGAAAGTATTCCACATGTAACGTGCCACCACCAAGAAGACCTTCTTTATAGAAGTAAGTCACCTGTCACCTCACTTCACAGGGCAGCAACAACTCCAAAAAGCTCAAGATCTATTTTTCAGGAAGAGCTGAATACTTATCCACCATTCACTTAGCTCCCATACCTCCTGGTGTCGTTATTTCCATCTTGCATACGTATGTGTGCATGCGGCCATATAAACCCACAGTCAAACTCTTCCACCATCTTCAGTCTAGTAACTGAAGATGTACTAAATGTGAACACATTGTAGTTAAAATTTTATAATTGTGCTGAGAACATAGATAGTTGGTGCTAAGTCAGAGAATTCTGAGGTAAGCTGGTGTTTACTTCTGTGAGTATTCAGAAACAACGTTTAATACAATTTTGTTGTGATTTCTATTTAGATTGTATGTAGTGTAATTAACCTTGACACAAGCATGGTTTGTTTCATAGTTTTGCTAAACTAAGCTTCTTCTGTAAATAAACCCCATTTCAAATTATCTGGTTACCAGCCATGTAAATGGCAGTCATGTAAGTGTTAACAGGAACAAGCTCCATATGTAAAGACCTTTAAGACATAAGAAAGAGTCTCCAGCTGAGAATTTGCTCTGTGCTGGAAACATATTAGTGTTAAATGCAGTGACCCATTGTGACTCCCTCTGACCCCAAAAGCTTCCAGGTGAAGATTTTGGGGGGGAAAGACAGTTCCCAAACAATCAAAAACCAGAGAAAGGATAAACTACATGCTCAGATTAGTACTCATTCCTACACATGTGATTGGGCTCAATTTTCCCCCCAAGAGATTTAAATACACTGTTCTAAAAAGTAATGATTTGAGCAATACTTCTAGAGAGAAGCCAGGATTTTTAGCTATTCATGTTACATATCACCCACTTAAGAACTTCAGGAGGATCAGGCTGCCAAGAGAGCACAGTGAATGGAAATGCCACAGCTAAGTAAAATATGCACATAACCAGTGTCAGATATATCTTTGTCAGCCCTTTCTACTGATAACCCACTCTAACTGTGCAAGCCCACGGCATTGACCTCCACCTTGTATTCCACCACTGCAAACCTCCAGTCTACATTTGCTCCTTAGTGACATCTGCTCCACCAGCAGACAGAACTAGTGTCTGTCTATACAAAAAAGGAGAAGGGCTGGTACTGTACAAAAAGGCAAAAAACTTCAACAATCCCCAAACCTGAAAGTCATGTTTCCACAGAAATGGTTATTTAGCAATGTCATCAGGATAAATGGCAGATAAATACAAATACAAAAAGAAATCTGGAATATGCTAACCTTGCGATGTTTCACAATATAGTAGAGGACAGGGGCTCTGCTGTCATGCCGTGGTTTCCACAACAATTCATATGAATCAGTTTTGGTTGTCCGGGGAGAGCTAAGGATGACAGGGGCCTCAGCTGGAGACACTTGATCTTGGGTGGTGCACTGGACAGAGACTGCAGGTGTCGTGGGCCTGGGCTTTAAGAGGACAGCTTTGTCTTTCAGCACTTTTTCACTATTGCTGAGCTTGGTAGGTGACATGAAAGAGTGAGCAAAGTCCCCAGCTGGGAAGTGCTGTGGCTCCGGTGTTGTTCCTGGAACGTAAGAAGGAAGACCACTGCCATTTTTAACACAGGCACAAATAGAAAAACAGTGAAACAATTATCAATCTTCTTACAACTGACATGCTGTTATAACTGACAGCCAAGAAAAGTAAATCTTAAATAAAAGCTGTCACATGGACCCTCATGAGTATTAGACAATGTGCTCATTGTATGACACTGGAATCTCAGTTTATGAATGGAATCAGCAGGGAGATCAGCACTAGTGTGTTTACCAAATAAAGTCCTAAAGTGTCAGGGATTTTCTGCAAGATTTTCACACACACACACACACACACAACAAAAACAAAGTTTTTCCAGATACTGTGCATTTTCAATTTCATTATACTCTGTTTCTTGCAAAAGAACTCAGGAAGTTTTCACCAGAAGTCTAAAATATTTTTTAAAGTAAAAATATACTAAAAATTGTAATCTCATTCAGAGAAAAGAAACCTTTTCAGTTTTTTTTCCTCATATGTGAAGAGTTACATCTCTATTCCAGATTTATCTGTAGTTTTAATTCTTCTTTTGAAGACAGAAAGGCTGCTTTAAATTGTTAGAGAGAACAGCACCAAGCACCTGGGATTTTGGTGCAAAAACTGACTTTTCCAAATAAAATCTAACCGTTATCTGATGGATGCCTACATTCTGCATTAATTAAAATGTATGTCCATAGGCTACAGTGCCTTTACAAATTATGTTTTAGTTGGACAATTTGGATTTGTGCAGATGTTTTGATAGTTCATGTATAAAGAGGATCATTAAAGGAATAAAATACAACATTAGAAAAAAGGTAAAATTAGTCACAACTGTTTCTGTCTCATGATTTTACCAGTTCTATTGTTTGTTTGATTTTTATGAACTTCTTGTAACTTTAACTTTAGCCATGTCACTTTTAGTACTGCAGTTGTATTCAAAGGGCAGAATATAATTTTGCAGCACCTCTGAGACTAAATGAAAGGTAGAAGTTAGTATGAGCTTTCATAGACTTAAGCCTACTTCCTCATATGCATTTGGTGGAAGTCGGCTCAAGTCTATGAAAGCTCAAGTCTATCTTTTAATTAATCAATTTTCAGACTAACAAGGCTATGTTTTTGAACATAAATTTTGCTACTGATCAATAAAGTAAAAAACATAAGTATTCAAGAGGCATAATCAAGGAAAGAGAACTATACAGGGAACACAACTCTTCCTTTGAATTACTGGAAGATCTGCTCAAGGCCAGTTTGGTTTGTGAGACAAAGCAACTCTCAAGTGTTCAGTTAGCTCCATAAAAGTTCCTGAATAAGACTGTCAGGAAGCTTCACTCTGGATCAGAATGTCATAAACATGAAATACATGCACAGTCATATATATTCTTATATGATTCTCAGTAATTTCACTGAAGACTTACGAGGCTGAGCAGTTCTTAGTTGTACCATAGCCTGTGCACTACCAACTTCATTCTCTGCCATGCACTGGTATATCCCTTCATCCTCAGGTCCCACACTAGAGACCCTTAAGGCTCTGCGAGTCAGCTGCATTCTATGGCTGGAGAAGAGAGGAACTGCATTACGCAGCCACACAACTGATGGTTGAGGGTTCCCTCGAACCTTGCAAGTGAACTTTGCACTCTGACCCCATGTAATGATCTGCTGGGATAATTCCATGCTAACCTCTGGAGGTTCTGAAAAGGAAGCAGAGTAAAATTAACTTAGAGTAAGTTAAGCTATAGCAACGTTCTTGCTTCAGCATGCACATGCACACTAACGTTCCCTGTAACTTAGCCTCCTTTGCTGTTCATATTGAGGAAGAAATTATGAAAGCTCTTAGAAGAAAGTAGTCATGATACGGAAAAGTCTTTGGGGATTACACTAAGGGTCAGACAGAAATAATCTGGAGTCAAAATTTGATCTTCTGCTTCCTCTCCTCTGTCTATCATTGTTTAAGTAGATAGGCTCTTTGCAAGTGTTAAAAAGTGACCCAAAATGTTAATGGCTATTAGATGAATCCCTTTCTGCTGCATGCAACAGATGGAAAACATGTTGTTGTTAGACAACAATTATCAGCATTTCTCGTCCCTGGTTATATGCTGACTATGGATTGAGTTGTAGTTCAATAGCATATAGAAAATCACATAGAATGGTGGCAGATATTGGAGTTAGACCTGAGGTGAAATCTAGCTGGCCTATTCTGACTCAC
Organism: Sceloporus undulatus; assembly: GCF_019175285.1. Classification (NCBI taxonomy): domain Eukaryota; kingdom Metazoa; phylum Chordata; class Lepidosauria; order Squamata; family Phrynosomatidae; genus Sceloporus; species Sceloporus undulatus. The sequence continues at coordinate 42,068,580 of NC_056524.1, forward strand.
GAATGCTAAAATTCACATCAAAACAATTCTGAAAAAGATAAGCACACAAGATTACCCAAGCCGTCTGTAGACCATGCTTCTGGCTTCTGTGACTAAAAGGAAAGAAGAGGAATAAATGTGCAATGGTACTCACCAAACACTTGAACACTGTACAGTATGACTGCCGCTGCAGCCTCACCCACTCCATTGTCAGCCATACAGCTGTAGGTCCCTGAATCTTCCTCACCGATTGTATCTATTAGGAGGTTGCTGAGAAGGAACCGAGTCTTGTTGTAGCCAGAGACACTGGAACCATCCTTAGACCATGTGACTCGTGGAGGAGGAATCCCACTAGCCACACATTCAAGAATGAGGCTTTGACCCTTGGTGACAATGATGGTCTGTGCTTCAGGGGGATAAATTATGCGAGCTGCCTCAGCAGTTGAGCCTAATAGAGAAAGAGAAAAAGAATAAGTGAAAGAAAGAACAGAACAAAATAAAAAAATATTCAGAAAAACCTATTGTTGATTTTAAAAAATCCAAGACTATTACTGCATGAAAATGAGTCTGAGTAATATCACATTTTGTGGTCACATAAGAAAAAATCCAAGAAACAATGCAAAATGTATAATGGAGATGCATATCTGCTACTAGCACTAAAGAAGGCTTCACATGAAGTAGTCTCAATACAAAAAGATAAAGGTTGGCTAAGTGCTGCCTGTGGCCATGTGTGCCTCCCAAGGCTAGTTTGAGAGCCCCCAGGGACCCACTAAGCCCCCCATGTGCCAAAAATGTTACGTCTTTAGCCAAGGCAGGTTTTTCCTGCTCTTGGAGGGCTCTAGCATTGGTGTTTTTTGCAATGAAGGTTTCAGCTCCCTCAAATCAAACTGGAATGGGTGGGGGTGGGGGGTTAGGGTACAAAACTGGGTGCAAATGGGGTAGAAAATCCACACAACTGGTGGAAGTTTGTGTTCAAACTCCTTTATAATTCTTACATTGTATAACTTCACAAGAACTTTGTGAGGAGTGTCAAACTGTAAAACAATGGCTAGAGAAGACCAGTCAGCCACTTGCATCACTAACAGGGTAGGAGTTGAGATAGGAAGAGGGAGAACTGAAATATGAGTGATCAATGTCCAAACTTGAAATTTCACTCAGAACCCCTCCTTTCCTGGCATGTGGTATTTTATAAAACTGTCACTCATTTTATGAATATGATTGGAAGAAATACCTCATTAAAAACAAATTCCTAACTGAGAAATCTTACATGGGATGAGCTGACAATGAAGTCATGAATGATTTTCCACTTCCAAAGTCCTGCCAGTTCACACACTGACCAAGGCATCTGGTTTTCTCAAAGGTCTCTGACAATTATTTCTTATGCCTCACTTTTCACTGGTAAAAATGTGGGCAGGGGAGTAAAAGATAAAAGGACTATACTGAACCACATTCCAACGGAGGCTAGGTTGGCCTTACCATTGTAGTGCTTCTAACCAGCATCCCAACACCTTTTTATGCAACAAGGCATTTGGCAACTGATTAGTTGCTACAGAAGGGGCTTTTCAAGGGTGTATGTTTTACTGATGTGCATTTAAATCACTTTTAATTCCACTGCATTTTAATATAGTAATTTAAGTGCATTTTAATGTTACAATTTTACATTATTATCTATACCTTTTTAATTCTGTAAAGCCTTTTGTATGCCAGTTTGGAAGAAAGGTGGGATACAAATAAAAAAAATACATTTAAAACTACAAGCAAATAACTTTCTTTAGAAACTGATACTTTAACATTTTTGAACATAAACCATGTGATACACATGAAAGATCTGCATAGAACATTAAAGTCACTTAATATGGTTGGTGATACCTGCAAAAAACAAACTTTGAACCAAAATATTCATCAGAGATGACTTACGTCTCACACGGAGTCTCTCACTTGAGACTGATGTTTTTACTTCCTGTGTGACAGGATTGTAGGCTGCACATTTGTATGTTCCTTCATCATCCTGGCTTGCATTGACTATTTGAAGATTCCCTGATGGCATGATTAAGTAGTTATCTGATAAGATAAAAGAAGAATCTTATAATTGAGAATCTCCATTGTTCGGTTTCTAGCACATCACAGATACTAAATGAACTTTATATAGTAATAATAATAAGATATTTCAACCCACTTTGGGAAGAATGAGAAGGGGGAAATGAACAGTTTTTAAAAAAAATTAAGTGGAATAGAATTAAATTTAGAATTAATTTTTTAAGAAAGCTGTAGTACTCCTGGCAACAGAATGATTTCATAAAATGTTTACAATAAGGAATTACTAGTACAACTTTACAGGTGTTTAATCAAAATTACCTTTCCGACTAAGCCTTATGTAAATGTGTCCCTAGAAAGTGTGTTCACAATATGAAGGTCAAGGCAACATTTTTAGTATATGCAACAGATAGCAGATGAGAAATGTGGCCCACAGCTGGGGCAATGTGGTTCATCTTAATTAAAAGTTGGTTTAGCTTTATCAAATGAATGCCTTCTGCTTTTTATGCCGCAAATCAGTTCCATGTTGGTGTCAGCAGATACTGTATCATGCAGGCCAAGTAAAGGCTCTGGAATTAGCTAGACAGGAAGCCCAGTGGCACGGAACCGGAGCAAGGGAAAACAGTACTCATGCCACTGAGGTAATTTATGTCTTTGGCCTCACTGAAAAGAAATAAAATAATCAAGTTCCAGCTCCAAGCCTTTCAGACACACTCACATGCTAAATCAAATCTGTCTTCATGTTCCTAGTTACACCTGGCACACAATTTAATGTTAGGGAGGCTAACTTGACTTGAAGCAGATTCAAAGAAAAAACAAAACAAAAAGGAGAGCTTGTAAAAGGGGGGTTTTTTTTGGGGGGGGGGGGAGAATTCAGGCTAGAGAATTCTGGCAGTAGTTAAAAAAGTAAATATGTCCAAAAATACTGTCCATCATCTCCAATCTCCCCATTCTTTCTCCCTTTTAAACTGTAGCAAAGGTATGAGATGATGCATATCTAGGGTGATTTGCCAATACCCACATTTTCCAGCAGTCAGACCTACCCTTCACAGGTACATTTTCAGCACTGTGACTAGAGAAGAAACGTGGCACAATAGTTCTGAAACTGGAACTGAGTGAAGGACAAGAATGTGTCAATGAACTGTCCTATGCACAATATTCACAGAGTCCCAGTACTTCAAGAACCGAGAATAATAAATCAGACAGTAAACATAAGACAGAGGTATGGAGCAGACAGGACAAAAGGTCCGTGCTGGGACTTCGCTGCTGCTCTTCACACTGGGACTGCAGCAACAATGTACAGCTGGTCCCAACCTGGCTGCCACCGATGTCCTGAACTGGACTGTCAAAAAGTAGTGGGTTTTTTCTGCTCCTTTTTGGCCTGGCTCTTCCAGGCTGGTGGGGGCTTGATGTGGCTTCCAGCTGCGTTCAGGGCACACATTGTGTAAATGCCACACACCCCAATGCAGTCTGATGGTGGCCCTTTTGACCTGTCTGTTTCAGGCCATAGACCTCTAAGAAGAAAAATGAAATAAATAAATGGTACCCGTTTCTTCTCCTTCCCTAGTCAGTCACAGCTCACCTCTGGAGGATTCCAGCCATTCTTGCTTTACACTGTAACGAACTTGGGCTTTTGGATGGCTTTCAGGAAGGTCACATGCAATTACTGCGGTATTTCCTTCATCAACTTCTATCACATGTTGGCCGTCATATTTGAAGTCTTTGAGATCTATTGAGAGGATGGTAGAAGCATCTGTTAGAACTATAGCTTTACACACAAGTAAGAATCAAGGGAAAACCTTTACCTTTAACCTAGGATTGTAGCAGTAGTGACTTTCCCTCAGTAACTATCAATTTTAAAGCATATTTCTTCAGCCAAGTTCCAAAATTAGAAATGAGTTTTTCTGAGAGAAAGATGGCATGGGTAATAATAATAATAATGATGTCAATTCTGTAAAATAACAAGTGAGTAAGGAGGAATTAAGCAACCTTCTGGTCTGTATGTCACCTGCCCAACCAACGGCTCACATTTGCTCCTTAGCAGTTAGGGATATAGCCCTTCTGCTCTAGATTCCATTGATTTCAATGGGTAAGTGTGCCTAGGACTGCAGCCTCTGTATAGGTCAAGGGCAGGTTTGGAGGGCTAAATTATGGATTTTGATATGACCTGTGGGTAAGTTGAGGGTAAAACTTTGGGGCATATAACAAAGAATGCAAAGAAAGAACAAACAAAAGTCATGCCAAAAAACTTACAAAATTCTAGTAGACACAACTGTTTGTGCTCATCCAAAAGGCTGGATGGGTGAGAGAGTAAAGAGGGGTGGTGCTTCTTTTAGGGGCTCTGAGTAGGGTTGCCATCCTGGGGGACCTCAAAACTGGGAAAAATGTAGGACAAGGCTTAAAATGTAGGACATTTTTTTTATAATTCCCTGGCCAGGAAATTAACCAAAAAAAAAGGTCCTACATTTTTAAACCTTCTCCAAGGCCTTGCTGGGCCTCTCCCAAGCCCCAGCAAGGCCTTGGAGGACTCTAGGGCCCCGCTGGGGCCTGGGAGACTCTGTAGGCAAGAGGTGCACCATGTTAAGAACTGCATTAAGCAAACTTAGGCTGCTGCCACACTGCTTTCACTCTCATCACTCCATCCTATGGAATCCTGGGATTTGTAGTTTGTTGTGGTGCCAGGGCTGGGCTTTGAAATCTCAGGCATAAGAGAGGCAAAAGGCTTGGGCTGCATCTACACTGGAGAAATCATCTGGTTTGAGACCACTTTAACTGCCTCGGCTGAATGCTATGGAATTCTGGGAATGGTGGTCTGTTCCAGCACCACAGCAGAATGGCAGTTAAACCCCTGGAAAGCTATCTGATCAAGGTGACCAATGCCCTCACCCCAAAATGTAGGGCACCCAAGCAAAAAAATGTAGGACATGGCCAAAAATAAAAGCTAAAAACACCCATGTAATTATAAATCCATGCTTCTTAGCCATGATCCAAATGGAGGACATGTCCTGGAAAAGGAGGAGGATGCCTGGTCACCTTGTCTCTGGTCCAAAATACACTGTAGAAATAAAACAATGCTGGGCTGAAATGCCCGGAGTTCCTCACCAAAGCTGCATCCACACTGAGGAAATAATCCAGTTTGAGAGTGACGTAACTGTCCTGGGTTAGTGCTGGGGAATGCTGGGAATTGTAGTACACTGTGGCCCCAGAGCTATCTCTGACAGTCCCATAACTCTCCAAACTTAGTTGAACTGCAGTGCCCAGAATTCCTCCCCAGGTGCATCCACACTGAGGAAATGGTCCAGTTTGAGACTGCTCAGTGCTGGGGAATCCTGGGAATTGTAGTCTATTGTGGCACCAGAGCTCTCTGACAGAGAAGGCCAAATGCCTCAGACACCAGAATTCCAGAGCATTGAGCTTTGGCAGTTAAAGGGGTCTCAAAGTGCAGGGGGGAGGGGGAGAGAAAAGCCTGGGAGTGTGACTGAGCTTGGCTGTCGGGCTGCTCCGAGAGGAGGAGGAGGAGGAGGCGGAGGGAGGGAGGGAGGGAGGGAGCCAAGGGAAGTGCCAGGACCATCCGGAGCAGCCTCCTCTCTTCCACCGCTCTGCCCTCCTCAGGCAACGCCTCCGCTGTGGACTATTCAGCCTCCTTTTGTCAAAAGAGCTCTGGTGCCACAAGAAACTACACTTCCCAGAATCCTATAGCACTGAGCCATGGATGTTTAAGGGGGGGGTCAAACTATTTCTGCAGCCTTTGCTACCCCAAAGCCCTTCCTATTTACAAGCAAGGCAAAAGCTCTTCCTTTACCAAGCCATTGAAAACCAACCCAAGTGGAGGGCTGGTTGCTTCTTTCCCATTGGTCAGCTTCGGGAGAAATTTGCATATTACAAGGAAAGGTGTTTAGGGCCCCAAAAACGATCCTGTGATAAAGAATTACAAGAATACTGACGCGGTTTACATTTAAAAGATGAGGCAATTAAACTCCCAGTGAAACATGAACGATTTATGGCCTTTTTTTCTTTGCTCACTGTAACCTGGAAAGTAAGGCTTCCTGAGGGTATATATACCAAGTGGGCTCACTTGGTATATAATAGCTCTGAGTGGCAGATGTTTTAAAGAGCTGCTCTCTAGGCTACGCCAGTGTGCCAGGTGGGGAGAGTGGCGCACAGCCGCGCGCAGGACGACGGGGAGGAGGCAGGGGAAGCCCGAACCAAGGGCTAGGGGCCAAACCATACCGGGACCGGGAGGGGCCCCCCCAAAAGCGGGTTGGTCACGGGGGCCACCGGGTTATGGCATCCCTAGCTCTGAGGAAGGATTAAGCTCTTACCTATCACCAGGAGATGGTTCCTTTTTTGGTAAGAGTTAAGGTACTCTACTTAAATTGGCCTGTGAATGAGCCAAGCTAGTTTTTGGGGGACAATTTTTTAATTAAAATTTCTAGATGTATACATGAGTACATATAGTGAATCCTCCATATTTGATTGGGTCAGGGGTTCAGGAAAAAATGGAAGTGGAAAAAACACAAAAAATAAACCACTAGGTTTCTCAACCTGAGAGAACACATCTCTAGGAGTCTCTGGTGCAACTGTATGGTCAACACTGTGGGAATTTTACCACAGAATTGTGTTGGAGGACCTACACATGCCTAGAGAAGTGTTCTCCCTTTGGAATCTCTGGGTCTGCCAGCATGACTCTATGGTCAGATTCCAGAAGAGTGGTACTGGAGGATTTAGAAACTACCAGAGAGAACATAGGAATGAAAGCCATGAATAATCAAATCTGCAAAAGTCAAAGCCACAAATGTGGAGGGCAGACTATACAGTAAGTCACTAGCTTCATGCAAAAATGCACATTGTTTCTTCCTTCTGAGCTGGAAATCTGTTTTTAATGGAAACAGATTATATAGCCCAGGTGAATGTTTTACTACTCAGCTTATTTTCCTCGTGATCTTCATTGTTCTTTTTGCTATCTAATTTCTTTACCAAAAGAGAGGGAAGAGAGCAGACATCTTAAGTACAGTACAGCCTGCTATTGATCACCCTTTAAGATTAGAGAAATTTCTAAAATTAGCTGTTATATAGCTAAATAATTCCAAACTAGCTGAGCAGAACTAAAGAGAACACTTTGTAAAATAAGCTGCATTTTTGGACAAAAGGAATTCCTGCTCTCAGCACTTTTTTTTTAAAAAAAAGTCTGTATTTGATGCCATTTTTAGCATAACAGTACAACTACAAATTAGCATTTGCATAAAAGAAACTAAATTCTGAGTTAATCTGAACTCAGTGTTAAAGGTGAATAAGGAGGTGATTCCATTAAAAAACTTATTTTCATTTTATTATTGGAGTATTTATTACATTTTTATACTGCATCTTTATAAAAAAAATCAGTGATGTAAATAAAACTTCATTAACAAAATTGATTGAACGCTTACAAGATTTTTTAAAACAAATAAAATTAAGACAATTTTTAAAAGTGTTAAGAAGATTAGACCATATAACCCATTTAAAACATCTTGGCAGGTAAAAAAATTCTTGATCTGATGTTAAAAATCATACATATATGGCAAGAGACTACAACGATCTTAAATGTATCACATTTGAATCTTAATCCTAATCACACTCCTTAGAACTATAGCCCACTGCTTTCAACTGAATTTACTTCCAAGTAATCATATGTAATCTTGCATCTTTGACCTCATAGTGTGTTAATCACACACTATGATTGTAAACACATATCTGATTGGGATGTCCATATATTTGAACATCATTCATTTATTGCAAAGTGTGTGTTTGTGTGTGAGCACATGCATGCACACCTTTGACAACCTCATACATTTCATAGGGTTTTCTTAGGCAAGGAATACTCAGAGGTGGTACTGCCAGTACATAGTGAAACATAGTGTACAGTGTGTAGTGGTTTGAGCATTGGGGCATGACCCTAGAGATCAGGGTTCAATTCCCCACTCAGTCATGTAAACCTATTGGGTGACCTTGGGCAAGTCACACTCTCTCAAGCCTTCAAGGATGGCTAGGGCAACCCCCCCCCCCCCCAAAAGAAACTTGCTAGGAACACCTTAGGGTTGCTGTAAGTCGGAAAGTGATTGAAGACACACAACAACAACAACAACAAACTGGGGATTGGCAATACCTTTCTCTGAGGCTGAGAGAGTAACTTGCTCAAGGTCATTCAGAGGGTTTACATGGACTAGCCAGAATTCGAACCTTAGTCTCCAAACGCATAGTTCAACCCTCAGACCACTACACCACACTTTCTGTAGGCCACCATTTATATATACCACAGTCTCATTAAAACTACTGCACTCGATCAATGGTTCCAAAGTTTGCATAAGCTTTCACCACAACCCATCCTCCAACACAAATCAGCCTTCCTCCCTTTTTCTTCCCCTTTTCTATTGTTTCTGTTTGCACCATATACACAAGGGTTCAAGAGTCAAAAGGCCAGATGGTAACGTCAAAAGATCTTTTCTCAAAATAACCTTTTCTTTAATAGCCACCTGCTGTAGCAAGTCTTGTACCCAGTGGAACTCACTTTCACCAATAACCATGTTCATGAGGACAATATTTTTAGGACTTGAACAATCTCTACGTACAGTTATAGCAGTGATTTCCAACAGTGAGGCAGGATCCATGAGCTAATCATGGGTGTTTGAGAGCATCTCACCTGCTTTATTACTAGACAATGGGGAAATGGAAAAATTGCTCTTCTGACTATAGGGTCACAGTGGGTTATAAAACTCTGCCAATAAATCCCACCCTCAAAATATTTCAATACTGGGTATAAACGTTTCTCAACAAATAGGAATCAAGTCGAATAACAGAAGAGGAAAGGATCAAATAAGCCCTAAACAGAAGCAGCTGAGTGACACAGCCACACTCAAGATGAAAGTAACCTACAGTAGATAGTATTGTTGGTGCTATACTACCATTTCACAATTACATAGTGCCAACCCTGTGCTCACAATGCAAATACAGTACCTCATGAATCTTCAGAAGATTACAATTCTTTTATTTTATAAGCAATTTGCTAGAGGTCTTCTAACTAACATATACACAGTACTGCCTCATATAGAATCATAGAATCGTAGAGTTGGAAGAGACCACAAGGGTCATCCAGTCCAACCCCCTGCCATGCAGGAACTCTCAATCAAAGCATCCCTGACAGATGGCCATCCAGCCTCTGTTTAAAGACCTCCAAGGAAGAAGACTCCACTACACTCTGAGGGAGTGTGTTCCACTGTCGAACAGCCCTTACTGTCAGGAAGTTCCTCCTAATGTTGAAGTGGAATCTCTTTTCCTGCAGCTTGCATCCACTGTTCCGGGTCCTGTTCTCTGGAGCAGCAGAAAACAAGCTTGCTCCCTCCTCAATATGACATCCCTTCAAATATTTAAACAGGGCTATCATATCACCTCTTTAACCTTCTTTTCTCCAGGCTAAACATACCCAGCTCCCTAAGGCGTTCCTCATAGGACATGGTTTCCAGACCCTTCACCATTTTAGTCGCCCTCCTTTGGACACGCTCCAGTTTCTCAATGTCCTTTTTGAATTGTGGTCCCCAGAACTGGACACAATATTCTAGGTGGGGCCTGACCAAAGCAGAATAAAGTGGCACTATTACTTCTCTTGATATAGACACTATACTTTTATTGATGCAGCCTAAAATTGCATTGGCCTTTTTAGCTGCCGCATCACACTGTTCACTCATGTTCAATTTGTGGTCTACTTGGACTCCTAGATCCCTTTCACACGTAGTTTCATTCAGCCAGGTGTCCCCCATCCTATATCTGTGCATTTTATTTCTCCGCCCTAAGTGCAGTACCTTACATTTCTTCGTGTTGAATTTCATTTTGTTAGCTTTGGCCCAGCTTTCTAGTCTATTCAGGTCATTTTGAATTTTGATCCTGTCCTCTGGGGTATTAGCTATTCCTCCTAATTTGGTGTCATCTGCAAATTTGATTAGTATACCCCCAATTCTGTCATCCAGGTCATTGATAAAGATGTTGAATAACACTGGGCCCAGGACAGAGCCCTGTGGGACCCCACTGGTCACTTCTCTCCAGGATGAAAAGAAGCCATTGTTGAGCACCCTTTGGCTTTGGCTGGTCAACCAATTACAGATCCATTTAACAGTTACTTTGTCTAGCCCACATTTTACAAGCTTGTTTGCAAGAATATCATGGGAAACCTTGTCAAAGGCCTTAGTGAAATCAAGATATACTATATCCACAGCATTCCCTTTATCTACCAAGCTGGTAATTTTATCAAAGAAAGAGATCAGATTTGTCTGGCATGACTTGTTTCTCTGAAACCCATGTTGACTTTTTGTGATTATGGCATTGCTTTCTAGATGTTCACAGACTCTCTGTTTAATGATATCATGCTTTTGGGAGCAATCCGAAAGAAACCAGGTGTAGATCTAAATTTTGGACATATACACCTGTAAATCTGCCTGGAAGAATGTAGCAGGGCAAGTTCATAACATGTAAAAATTATTGTGTCACCCCAAGAACATTTTGCTCATCTTTCTCACAGGACTCTTTAAAACTCAAAAGTTCAAAATAACATGTTATACATTGTGTACTGTATCTTACTGACAATTCATGTTTGGAAGAAGTGTAGTATTTGCAGAAATCAATAACTATAACATCTTAGTGGCTTTGCTTCTTGCATTCTTTCTTCAAATAGTTTTGAAGACAATTGCATATATAATGGAACAGCCATCCATGATGCACATCTGATCTTCGTAAGTCTTTATGGTAGCATCTTGCCAAAACAACAAACACCAGGGTAAACTGAATGGCATCTAGCAGTGGAACCATACTTACCCACAGGGCATTTATCAGGATGACAGCACCCTTTCTGCATCCCAGTAGGATGAGGGGGGTGGGGAGAACTAAGAAAGAAATACTTTCTTACTCCTTCTGTATGTTGCTTTTGGAGGGAATCTGAGATATCTCAGTCTACTCTTATGACTATATGCGATTTCAACTCTAGTCCACATGTCTTTCAGTGCAGCATCTGGATGTATACACACAAGAACGGGCCTTCCAGTGAGCAACTTATGTCTGATTGTGTATGTGTACATTTGGAAAGGGGAAAATATATGATGAATAACAGGTGTAAATAGCATCCTACACTCAAAAGAACTCTGCAACCTGAATTCTATTGTTAATCTCAGCTAGAGGGAAAAACCACTGAATTAATGGGATTTATCTGCATGTTGATTCATGGTTCAAGAGTTGATTCAGTGAGTCTACTCACTGGTTAAGAGGTGATATGGTTAGCCCTGATTAAATATTTGAAAGGATGACATACTGAAGATGGAGCAAGTATGTTTTCTGTAGCTCCAGAGATTAAGACCCAGAGCAATGGATTCAAAGAGGAAAAGAGATTCATTCCACCTAAACATTAGGAAGAACTTCCTGGCAGTAGGAGCGGTTAGACAGTGGAATACTCTGCCTTGGAAAGTGGTGGAGTCTCCTTCTTTGGAGGCTTTTGAACAGAGGCTGGATGGCCATCTGTCGGAGGTGCTTTGTTTGTGTATTCCTGTATGTCAAGGGGTTGGAGTGGATGACTCTTGTGGTCTCTTCCAACTTTATGATTCTATGACTCTTATGATTCTATTCTACTCAGGGCTAACCAATGGGATTTAGGTGTGTGTTTCCCAATGCTTCATGGCAGTTCTAAAGATTAGCAGCTTGAAAGTCTAAGGCTTTGTTCTTTCACCTTTAAGCTTTGGAATCACAGAGTTGTATGGAGTTGTCTGAATGACAAGAAAAAGGGGTCTTTACAAAAACGAAAAAGCTATTTTCAAAGAGTTCATTTTTCCTTTTTTAAAAATACACAAAGCATTTGGGCTTTGAAATTTTGAGATCTGGTAGCCAAGAGAGGGCATACCATCTACAGATCAACTGAATCAATGCAAGTATTCATACAGCTGAGACAGAAGAAACTAAAACAGCCTATGTACTAAAACTATGGCCAAGTGTCTATTGGCAGACTAGAAGAGTGGAAAAATATGTTTTCGTTCTCTGGGATTTATACCAGCTCTCCAAGAGCAAAAGATAGCTCTGGCTCCAAGGTTCTCCCACCCACGCTCATGGAAAAGTGACATGAAATTTCTCAAACAGGCTAATTAAAGCAAGATTGCTTCAAAAACATTTTTAAATAAAAACAGCTCCCTTGGCAGCCTGGCAAAAAGGCTTCCCAAATGTAAAATGTATTAGCTGTCAGAATATTTCAGTACTAGTGCTTGGATTCATGGGAAGCAACAGGGAGACTTAACAAAGACATGAAAATGATTTGCAGCAAACATTTTTAATGCTTCAGGAATGCCTTGGCATCATAAAACCAAAAAATAATTAAAAAAGGGAAAAGAAGGTATAAAGGGGTGAACTTCAGGAAAATGATAAATCCTTTAAAGGCAAGTTTGAGAGAGAGAACTATGTTTCCACTGGGCTTTGCAAGCAGATGAAGGTTAATTGTTCATTTGCAAAGTTTCTATGACACATTCCATTCCTCATGCTAAAAAAATTGTGTCTGAGAAGAAAATGATGCTGATTTTACTCTCCCATTTCTTCTTTACAGAGTACAAAGAGTCAAGGAAAATATGGAGGAGGAGTGAATGAAGAACTTGAACAAGAACTGAAAGCTTAGCTGCTCATGCCACATATTTCTCTGATCAACAAAATATAAACTAGAATCAGGAAAAATTAATGTGCATCTTGGTGGTCCAAATTCATCACAGCAGTATTTGTATCCCACAGCCAAGGAAAAGGCTCCAAAACTGTTGGCAAAAGATGTGTATGCACAAAAGCAGATTCCAGGCTTTAAAAAAGCTTAAAGTCAATGAGTGAAGAGAAAGAACAGCCCAACACTTCTGCAGTCCAACCCACTAGGGAACAACTTTCCATGCAGAGGGAAAACAACAACGGTTTCAGCCACTGAAGGATCTGTTTGTATTTGGGGAGGCGTGATGAACAGAGAGCACAAGACTCATAAGGTTAAAAATGTACTGTATTTATGAGGGTAAAACAAAACCAAGTGGCTTGGTCATGGGTCCCAATGGAGTTATTTGTGTTTGGTCCTCAGGAAGAGATTTTGCTATTTCATCATTAAAACAAGAAAAGGCTACAGTACAGAGAATCTGAACAAAGCTACAGACAGAAAAGATACCAATTGAAAACTCTCTGGGGAAACATCTCATGCAAAAATTAAAACTTGTTTCTCTCTTGCAAAATACTTTATATTCTTCGTCTTATTCTGCGATATATTTCATCATTTCTTTTCACTGGAAAGTGGATATATCTGAGACTTGAGAAAAGCCACCAAAGTTTATTGCCCAGATTAACACTTTTGGCCTTTCTATTCAGTGATATCATCTTAAGAGTTCACAAGAGAGTAAAGTGAAAGTAACTACAGCCACGCCTCCATTTTCGCGGACTTGAGATCTGTGTCCCTTGCATATACACGAGGGGAAAACAATGTTCATACCATTATACCAGTGGTGACTGGTGGTTATCATTTCACTGGAGCAGTGACTCCTCCAAGGTTTTCATCTAACCCTAACCCCCAAAAGAGGTTCAGCAGCACCTTGAAATAGTTCCTGTAAAATTTAGATTTAAACCCTGTGCAGAATCACTGCCCCCTTGGCATGGAAGATGCTAATCACTATACACAGTTATTAACCCTGAAGAAGAAATGTATGCATCTTTCATATTACCATTTTATCAGGTGTGACCTGGAAGAGGGCAGCTATTTGTTTAAAAATGAATATAGGAAGGTATCAGGGCCATTTGACACAGTTAAGATTTAGTGGTTACACCATGTATAATTTGTAACATATTAAGTGATTATTTCAACACATGTGCACCATATATGCACATGGCAGGAAACCAGAGCCAATTGTGGTGGTAGGGAATACATGTGGTGGTAGAGGAATGTGCATCAAACCTCACATGCCACAGAATATCATGCTGTACGTACAGTACATCTGCTGAAGGCAACTTCTCAACTAGCATTCACTGTATGTATAAGCAAGATTTTAAGTCCACACCTACATCTAATGCTTTGTGAATGGCCAGCATAGCTTTTAACTGTCTCTTGAAAATAAGTTTTATAGACTGAATCAGAGGAAAAAACGAGATATTCTTAAACTGAATCAGAATGCAAAATAAGGAAAAGCAGATGTCCGTTTGCCTTTAGCTCCATTTAATAGATCGCTTTAAACTGGCACTGCTCCCTATGCAGTTCCTGTCCATCTTGCCAAAACTGGAGGATATTAACAATGCCTGTAACTCATGAGGGACTCAAGTCCTAAGTGAAGGTATTAGACTGAGGTAGAAGAAAATGTACTTGGTAGAGTGAAGCACTCCTCGGAAATGAGAATAAATGAAATAAATAAATAAATAAATAAATATCAAATCTTCAAATATATTGACATTGCACTGAGTTCAGCCAAGGGGCTGCTCTGGAAAGGTGCAGCTTATAAGAGCAGGAAATGAAAATAAGTTAAGAACCTGTTCCAACACAAAGCAGGATATGAGATATTTCACTGTAATCCCCATTCAAGCTCGGGGTACAGATTTTTTTTTTTTTTTTGCAGTGACTTGGTTGCTGATGCGCTTCATACAGGATGGAAGCAAATCTCCTTGAACTAAAATAGCTACATTGTCACAGGATGTATCCACACATCACATGGAACAGTGATAGTATAGGACCAAAGTAGCTCAAAGAAGGGGTACTTCCTACTGCAGCTGTATAAACAGTCCTTTAATATGTTCTGCTGTTGCTGTTTGGCCCAGCAGTCACTGTGCAATCATACTTATTCTACTAATGCATGTGAGCTAACAGAAATCAGCAAAGGCTGATGCCCTGAATAGGAGGGGTGCAGCTGACTGAAAACAACATACATGTAATCACTCAGATCCCGCATAACCACAATTTCCCCCATTCTCAACTGCCTGCACCTGTACTTTCATGCTTCTCAAATGTATTTTCTATCACAAGTGCTTTCTTACCCTCTCTCTATTGTACCCAAACTCACATACATATTACATAACTATTAACCAATACTTCTTTACTTCCCTTCCTTGTGTCTCCTGTCCAAACCTATTCATCAAATATTTACTATCACTTCACCTACATGATCATGATAAACCCAGGAACATTTTTGTTTTCTTTTCCTTCTCCCCTCACTGCAACTCTACCCTAAATGTTTTGGAGGAGGAAAATGGCTTTTCAACATGGAGCCAACAGCTGTATCAAGGGACTTATCAGATTAGAGGCCCTGACAAAAGCAAAATGAAGAATGAGGCTTTTTGTTGTTGTTGAGAAGACAGCTGCAAATACCCCCAGGTCCCTAAAGATGTCTCTGAGTAGGGGTCACTGCCCACCGGCACTTTGCAAAAAGCTGATACCCAGGTGAAGACTTCTTTTCTACCTTAGTTTTCAGAATCTCAGAAATGAAAGAAGCAAGTTAAGAATGTTTATGTAATCTAACATGCATATTAATAAATAAGGGGTTGTGCGTTTCTCACAGAATGCTGAAAAACAAAACTTTTTTAAAAACTGACCCCCCCCAACTTTGAATTTTACATAAACAGACAGACAGATATTCACACAGAGCTATAGTCATCTGATGTGAATTAGAGCAACCCATTTTTTTCAGAGTTAGCTGGTCTTGCTTATGCTAAAATTGGTGCTCTTAACATATACTAGCAAAAATGTCTGTTACAAATTTATTGAGTTTGCTTAAGTTTTACCATACTTTTCTTGCCTCTACTTGCATGATTTCAGGTAGTTTTGCAAAGGGATAGATGATAAGAAATGTTCTAAATAGTGTTTTTCCAGTCTAGTTAGAACCAATAAAAGATACAATCTGGAAGGAGGGTGATCCCATTGAAAATACTGTCTGAGGCTGAAAAATGCTGGGTCTTAGAGAACAATAAATGAAAATACTAGGAAAGAGTTACACAGAAATGGAGCAGATATCATGAAAAAGAAGTGGAACTATTCTTAGTTGAAGAACTCCTACATGTACACTCCTGGAAATCCCTTCTAACCCCATCCTAGTTCTAAACTCACAGCAAGTTTTCCTCTGTAACCATCAGAGCCACAAATATTACATTTTGGTAAGGAAAAAGGCAATGAAGTTTTCCCTTCATGAATAATACAGCTTTAAAAAAGAAATATGAAGATGGCATGAGTCTCCACTTTGTTGTAATTACATACACTTGGAAGCTGTGACACATGTCTTTCTCAAAGGTTTACAGTATTTTTTAAATTGGAACTTCCAGAATCCCTCAGCCAATATAGCCAGTGACCTTATAAACTGGAAAATTCTGTGAGCTGTAGTAACTTTGTCAAGCTCTGATCTTCCTAATATACATGTTGGCAGTTGTACTGCTACTCATACTTTTTCATACTTCCTTCCTTCCATCAAGTGCTATGTTAACAATAACCAATATATCCATTTATCTTTGTCTTCTTCTGCTTTAAAAGAGTTCCTGACGGAATTAACTTCTAGTCTCAACTAGCTCTCATGCAGCCTTAAGAGAAACCAGCCCAAGCATGCCAATCAGCACCTTCACACTAAAAAAAGGCACGTCCCAAGGCCAGAGTTCAACTGCCAACAACATGTCAAAAATATTGGCAGGGATAATCTCTTTTAGACAAGGTGCCTCTAGGTAAGAGGAAAGGTGATGTATATTATTTGGTGACATGTAACGTTTTTATGAACAGACAGATCTGTTCCCCAACAGCCAACAGTTTTAACACAAGCTTCCCCAGGAACCAAATGTACTTGTACTCTGGGCTACAAAGTGAGGACATAAGGAATCAGCCAACTCTTGGAACATACTGAATAATGACCCAAAGGTTCTTCCCAGCCTTCCTCTCAAATGCATCTTCACCAATTTCTGCTCATTTCTTTCTCTTCTTATAACTTCTCTCTACCTTTTTCCTTCCACAATGGAGCCATCAGCCACGCCTACTTTGAATACTGTTCCTAAAGGAAGACTGAGCTTCAACTTTAACTTCTTCCCTAGCTAAATCCCAACAGGATCTTCAAATGTCTGGAAAAGTATTTACCTTGCAGTGGCTCTACGACAAAGGAAATCTTCAGCAACCTTAGCTGTCTCTGTAATAGATGGCTATCCTTGTTTATCTTTTCTGTCAACACATTTATTTAGTTAAAGGATGTATATGTCATATTTCAATCAAATGACATTCAAGGTGACTTTCAACAGCTTAACAAAATGACCTTGTTGTTCTAGCTGGGGGCACAGCACTTCCTCTACTTCTGCATCCCCAGAGCAACTGAAAATTGGAAATCATCTTTCAGACAAAAGTGTGCATCCTGAGGGATGGAGGAGCAGGTTTCCTACATCTGCTCATTGCCTGCAAATGGGAATGGCTGGAATCATCTTGCCCTTTCCAGAGCACTCTTCCTTGCAGGCTATGCATGCAACTGGCTAAAGCGTGAGCCCAGTATCCTTCCTATTGCTGCTTAAGCTTCAACAATTCCAGTGCCCTTTGCCCAAAGATGTAACATAAGTAACTGCATTATACCAAGTCAAAGCTGGGGAACTATGGTTTGGACCAATTTTCACTTTCAGACCACTCTACCAGTTATAGCTGAAAACTGACCAAAGTACAATGCATAAGTAGTTGATAGTTAGCTTCAGTAGTTTAGGACTCCCCCTTCCCCCCAAAAATCAATCAAATGTATGGTGGGGAGGACTCTGAGGCTGCAGAAAGTGGGGTTGAGAAGCTGTGTGCAGCCTGCTGAGCAAACTTTCCCCACCTCCATATTGACAACAGCAAGTGAGAAGGGATCTCCAGGATTTCAAGCATTTCCAGCCCAACTGGCTCCTCTTCACAGGTATTTAGCTTTCTTCCAACTGCGTGTCCAGTCTGCCACCAGCCTTTTAGTAACAATTTACAAGTTACTGAATAATGTAAATTACATTCACTCTCTTGTTATTAGCTTCATAAATGTAGGCATGTAGTCCTGTGCTCTCTTTTAATTAAGCAAATTTCTCATGTACACAAAACACAGCAACATTAGAGCAAAAATCTAAAGGTAGCAATCCAAACTCAAGGGCCACAGCTCAATGACAGAGAACTCTCTAGCTCTCTCTAGTTCCCAGTTCAAGCTCTGACATCTCCAGGGAAGGCCAGAAAACCTGTCTGAAACATTGGAGAATGCTGCCAGTCAGTGCTGACAATAGTGGGATAGTTGAGCTAATAGTCTGACTTGAGTATAGTGGGACCTTGATATCTGAGGACTTGCTATCTGCGGATTTGAGCATCCATAGACAGCAAGCCCACACTGTCCTCAATGGTGGTGCATGCACACAGCCGAGTCACCATTGGGGACAATGGGACTGAAGTCCTCCCTCCCTCCCCTCCGAGGCTTTTGCCTTGGGCTTGGCTTTCGAGGTAGAGGCTGGAGCCCCATTGGCCAGAGGGAGACAGATTGGGGGCCAAGGCTTGGATCTTAGAGCCCCTCACCCCACCCACCCCCGTCCCAACACCCCAAGCCTCTGCGCTGGCTCCGGCTCCCTCCATCAGCCCTTGGAACAGATCCCCCATGGATTTCAAGGGCTGACAGTATAAGGAAGGTGATTATGCTCCTGTCTGTTGCATATCCACTCTTCATATTTAGATCTACACAATCACAGGCTGCAAACCTACACACTTATCTGGAAGAAAGTTCTACTGAGATCAGTAGCACTTACTTGTGAGTGTATTTGTCTACAATTGCTTTGTTAGTGAATTAACTTTTCCTCCTACCAGGTAATGCAAATTTAAGCCACTTTGAAGAAAAAGTAAATCTGGAGTTAAAAGAAGTCCTTGAAAATGTAAAGTTAAATTGTTTTCAGATGTTCTTCCATTCAGTCAAATACAAACTGACAGTTGTAGAAAATCATATACAGCTTCAATCATAGATATATCTCTACATTATGCATCATACCATAAGATTAGGGAGGGGATCTGAAGCCATACTTCTTAGAGATTGTTTTCCTTCAGTAACTACTGCTGCATCATACATTCTGTGAAACAACTTGCCATTAGGCAGTGCTACCATCATTCTCTTTTAAAATCATGAAAAACATTTAAATGAGGGGTGGGGAATGGAAGAAAGAAGCTGGATCGTATACTTTATGGGTACTAAGGATATCTTCTAAAAGCCTAGAAATGAAAGCTAGTCTTCCTGCTGAAGAGGAAAGTCATCAGCCAGGTAGGCTGAACAATGACAGCTTTGTTGAAATAAAAAACATTTGAGAGAACACTAGGGAGGCTCATAAGGAAAACAACTGTTCTAAGAGGCAGAGCAAGCAGCACTTTCCCAGTCCCTCTTAAATGCAAACCATGCTCTGAGTAATCCCATCCACCTTTTCGCTCCCCTCCCCTGTGAGACCACAAGCAAAACACAGCCGCCATTCTGCTCTGGAATGCACTCTGCGAAACTTAATCTAACTGCAGAGCTCAATCCAAATCCCCCAAAGGCTTCAACCCAATGGCAGACCCCTCCCACAGAGTCTTGGAGCTGCTTTTACTTCATTTCTATTCTGCTTCTCTTTTCTGACCCTGCCCAATCTAAACATTTCACTTCTGATTAATATCTTGATGACAAGCCAACAATTCTTGGCTTTGAAACAGAACCAGCCCATTGTGCACAAATGTATCTCCTTCCATTTTTTTTAAAGGCATATCTCCTTTCTATATTCTCTCCACACCTTGTGGTGCCCTGAAGAGGGAACCCTTCTGTTTCTAGCTAAAACAGGTTGCACAGCAGTTCTGTCCAATGATTAATAAAGATAATAAGATTTACCTCATGGGCTTGCTCTGTCAGAACTCTTGATTCTTAAACAATGTCAGTATCACAATTTGATTACACTGTTTGCACCCCAATGGGAAATCAGATATGCAGTAAGTTACTTTCTCAACCAGTCTAGCAGGGATGTGCTTCAAAATTACATTCGTAGTCAAACTAGAGCATGGAAAGGTCATCTTCGGAGCACAGTTCCCAGAATTCGCCAGTCAGTACAACCTCTTGTCATCCTGGCAGCGGGATTCTAAGAGATGTCTTTCAGGAAAGTAATTTGTTTGTGCCAAAATAATAATAATAAGCCTCTCTGAAACAAAATATATTGTGAAAGGAGTACCAATCTATCGAAAAGGCCAGACTCCAAATAAATGGTATCTCTATGTATGGGAATAAATGCCCTCCCCTACCCTTGCAGAACCAATTAAAACTAGAAGCTATGCATTGAGGTTTGAAAAGAAAAAGCAAAGCTACTCACTAGCTAATGTCACCATGGCTGGAACACTGGCAACAACACCTTCAGGCACATGGGCTATGCACTGATATCGTCCCACTGTGTGGTTGTTTAAGGCACCAATGGTGAGAAGTCTCTGATCGATACGGATCCCCAGAATATCATCTGATGGAGGCACTTCCTTTCCATTCAATCTCCAAGTAATGTTTACTTTCAAAGGCTCAGGCACACATTGCAGGGTCACCAAGCCACCATGCTTCTGGACAACAGAAGCAGGCTGAATAGTGACCTGAAGAGATTCACCTGCATAGAAGAAACATCCCAAAATCATTTTAAGTGCTGGTTTACTAAGGGGAGACTATCTAGTCCACTGCAGGTACTCTCTAATCCAGTTATCTAAAGCCTAAATATCTTCAAGTTCTTTAGGCAGCAAATTATTAAATCAATAACTCCCCAATGTTGGTCTGGGATTCATAAGCTGTCAGATAGTAATTTGGGTATATAGCCAAATAACTAAAAGTTGTTGAAAATGATGCTATGAAAGGTATGCAATATGAGGTTAACCAGAACATAGGAGCATAGGAACAGGACAAGGACATTCTCTCTGTTGTTACTTTTTTCACACGGAGAGTAATGCTTTGAAAACAAGAAAGGCTACACAGGAAGGCTCTCTTAGCAATCCAGAACCCTGAAAAATAAAGGCTTCTACTCATGTAGAGCCTCTCCTTTTCAAACTATTCCTCTTAATAATTTATTTTAGCTACTTTTGGATGCCTGAACAGGGTTCTACTACTACCTAGCAGTAAGAGCAATCTATGCACTTCTTCAGCCACTGGACCTTTTTATGGCTTTATTCTCTTAATGTTTATAGTATTATTTATTCTTCTCAAGTTGCTGAAATATTATAAATTTTGAGTTTTCTTTAAAATACTGCTTCAGTTAGATATGGCTGCTTTCAAGTTTGTGTTCTTGACATTACTAATGATATGTTTAGCTGTCCACACAGTTTAGTTTAGTTTTTAATTTCATGCTGTACACATTACATGAACACACAGTTTTATGTTCTTAATTTTTCTCTAATTTGTTAAGAGAGAAAAAATGCAGAGGCAATTCTGCATGGGTTTGCAGAACATGATAAACAAACCATGTTTTGGTCTATTTTTTCTTTGGCTGCTCCCTCTGCAAACAGGAACAATTACACAGCATGCTTCAGTACACTGCTAGCCAATGCTAAGCCAGGGTTACCATAGATAATCCTGAAAACATTTTTGTTTATATAAAAATATAACGTATGAATTTGAATAAAATGATATCTCTTTAAGAAATAAAATATAAAGAAATGTAAATAAGATACATGCCCTAAAATGCTGGGTAAAATGAAAAACAAAATACAAAACAGAATACTCACCCAAATTTGCAATGCAGCCAACAGATGCCAACAGCAAATAGGCAACAGCAGTCATTGGTCCCTTTTCCCCTGGTATCATGGTAATCCCATGCAGAGGAATCTGGAGCAAAAGGTACCAAGTGGATTTCCCATATGCTGCCCCCCAAGGACTTCAAGTTGGAGATTCAACTTTGTGGAACACCCTGGACAACTGGAAGAGGTGGGAGCAGAGAATTAATCAAGATACAAGGTAATCATGCTGAACCAACTATAAGACAAACACAGATGGCCCCTAAATAGGTGCCCCTTAACACTAAGAAGATATGGAGAAGGAGGGGGGCAATTGGCAGGAATATGCTAAAAATGTCATGACCCTCTGACTAGAACCCAGAACATGAGTGTTCCATACTTCAAAATTTTGTTGTATATCCTGTTTGTTGAATTCACTGGAGAAAAGAACCCTTGAATAGGTTATAACTGCACAATTTATGACTGTTAGTTGCTAGGAAAGCAATTAAGGTGAAGAAACTAGGCAGTTCTGATCCTATTGCCTTTGCTTACAAAAGGAAGTCATCATAACCATGACTGCTGCAGCACAATCTATTTGTCTGCCTTAGGGCTAACAAATCTCCTAATTGCATTAATAAATGAAATAGTAAGATCCACAGGGAACAGCATTTCTAACATGCTATTCAGAAGCTGAAAAAAGCATAAGTTCTCTCACCCAGAGGTCAAGAAACTGCAACTAACAACATATGACTAGAGTGAAATCATGAGCATTTTAATATACAGTCTTGCAGCTACTTGTGGAGTTAACAGAAATGATTACCTTTTTGAGCAACAGATTTGGTAGGTAAAGCAAGCAGAAGCCTTCCGTTTGCCGCTGCCCCAAGTTACAACTGTACCTGAGAAAAAGAACAGCAGAACATAAGTCACTTGTGGTACAACTAGTACCCATGCTATCTGGAGGAGTATAGGAATTTTAACCCAAAAAAGTAACTTTTCTGAGCACTGACTGTACAGGTGACATATTCATTTAAGTGAGCAATAGAATTGCATCCCTCACCACATTCCAATGGTGTTCCCTTCAGGATTTGCAGGTTTTTATAAATTTAGCTCCCATGGTATGAATTCTACCTGCCACAGATGAAATATCCCAGTGAACAAATGTGCTATAAAGGGTACTTTCAGCACATTAAAAGAAGAAGTAGAACACGTCCAATCAACTCCAGTTCAATTAGTTTGTTTGCCAAGTTCTGTTACCTAGTTATTTGGCTGTGGTTATAAAAAATATTTTGGTTTAAACAGAAAGACAAATGAATAGATTTCCTTAGCCCTGGGGCTCTTTTTTTATACAAACAGATTCTACTCTGGAAAGGAAAGAGAAAAACAGGAAAAGAAAAGTTTTGGAAAGAAAACTATCTTTATATGAAGGAGACACAGAAAAGAAACACTAGATACTAAACAGAATTCACTCACATACTATAGTAAGCGATTTTCCTTGTTAACAAAACCAGTCCAGTGAATAAGCATTCAGCTGTATCCAAACAAATATACCATATACCAAATATACCAACAAGTATACCATATATATGTATACGTCAACCTCATGGTCAGGTTTTGGGGCCAAAATTATGCATGTTGAGCTATGGATATATTGAGGATAAAATTAGGGGCTGCCACTATTTTCCCATTCAGGCATTCAAACAGGTCTTTTACCAGTCTGCCCAGAAAAGGGGATGTTTCTCTCTTTTTTGGTAAGAGTTAAGGTGCAGTATAGGTGTCGTCCACTTTACAAGAACCTGCTTTTTCAACCATTCCAAATTAATGCCCAGTACTGCATATTCAATATGTGGTCCAATCTTTTGACTATGTATCAAATTAACGGGTTCCAGTTTCCTCCTCTTTTCCTTCTATATTCTCCTCCCTTTTCACCCCACCTCAAACCTTCCTGATGTGAACCTTGTTGTATCCAAAGACCCAGTGAAATCTCAGCCCTTCTTTCTGGCCCCCGAACTGTTCTTTTGACCCTATTAAATTAAATTAAAAATTATGGTGGCTGCTTGGGTTGGTCCCTTGGTTGGGTTGCTCTTGCTATTTGTTGATGCTACTGCTGCCAAGGCCTTGGAATTACAGGAGCCTTGGCAGCTCTTTCTAGTGCATCCTGGTGGTAGCGTCAAACACATTTCTCCCTCATCATGTCTGTATTTGTGTGAATATGCATGCCACAAATGAGTGACCTTCTACCAGCCTCTCTCCCCTCTGTGGCATCATCTCCTCAGAACTAAACAGTGTGCATTGATAGCAGTGCCTTCCTTATCACTTTCCTATGATAATTCCCCTCCTTTTTCATCTCAGCCCAGCTCCCCTTGAGGTCCAGGTTGTTGTGCCCAAAGAATTGACAATGCCTGGGCCCTTCTCTCTAATCCCAGAAATGCTTTTTCAACCCTTTTGAATTATAAGTAATTGGAACCTATTAAAAGACCAATGGACAGGTCAATTCAGGGGTTTGGGGCCAATTTTTGACTAAAATTTGTTGACTTATTCACAAGTATATATTATAGTAGAATTTAAGGTCCAATGAAAAGCAGTAGGACAAGTTTGGGCGCATCCAGACTTATTAAAAAGATCAGGATTTTTGTTCCTGTTCTTTCCAAGACCAGGCAGGTCCAGCTCCATCAGGGCTAGCCTCGAAGAAAGAAGAGCCCTCCCTCCAATCCATCTGCCTTGGTCCAGCCTCAGAGGGAGAGAAGGACCACTGGACTTCATCCCCTTTCCCTCCACCATTCCCTTCTCCTTTTGTGTTGTGTCTTTTAGATTGTAAGCCTGAGGGCAGGGAACTGTCTGATTAAAAATAATAATTGTAAGCCGCTCTGAGTAGGGTTGCCATAATGGAGGACCACCGAACCGGGACAAATGTAGGACCAGGTTTGAAAATGTAGGACTTTTTTTTAATTTCCTGGCTAGGAAATTTTAAAAAAAAAGGCCTACATTTTCAAACCCTGTCCTCCTCCTCCTAATCCCGGCTTCGGAGGACGCCTAGGCCGGCTCCCAAGCCGGGAGGAAGAACGGGGGCCGCTTGGAATCACGGCGATTGCCGCGGTGCCAAGCAGCCTCCCCCTCCTCCCGGCCTGAGAGGAAGCCTAGGCCGGCTCTCAGGCCGGGAAGGGCGGGGGGGAAGCTTGGCATCGCGGCGATTGCCGCGGTGCCAAGCAGCCTCCCCCTCCTCCCAGCCTGAGAGGAAGCCTAGGCCGGGAAGGGCGGGGGGAAGCTTGGCATCGCGGCGATCGCCGCAGTGCCGGGCTTCCTCCTCCTCCTCCCGGCCTGAGAGGGAGCCTAGGCCGGCTCCCAGGCCGGGAAAGAGGCGGAGGCTGTTCCTCATCGCGGCGATGGCCGCGGTGGGAAGCGGCCTCCTCCTCCTCCCTGGCCTCGCGGAGGCCTTGGAGGCCCCCGCGGCCGGAGCATCGACCACGGAGGCGCCTCAAAGGCCTCGCTGGGGCCCGGGAGGGAGCGTCTCCGCGGCTGGAGCTCCAACCGCGGAGATCCTTCCCAGGCCTCAGCAAGGCCTTGTAGCCGCCGCGGGGCCTCGGTGGGCGGGGCCGTTCCGGTTTTGGCGCCAAACCGGACCGGGACGGCACCGCCCAAACCGGGACTGTCCCGCCGGGGGGCGGGATATGGCAACCCTAGCTCTGAGAGCCATTAGGGCTGAAGGGTGGGATATAAATACCTAAATAAATAAATAAGACTACTAGTTCTAATTTAACTGCATCATATTCAAGAAAAAAAGACTACTATTTCTAGTTTAACTGCATCATATTAAAGAAATCATCCATAATTAAATATTTCCAACACCCCCACCCCCCACAAATCTTCTCTGTACCTGGAAGTTTAATAATCTATTATTGCATAAGCTTTGTCAATTAATGTCCACAATTGTAATGTTAACAAAATCTGTTCAAACATCATAGACTTTAAAAACTCTAAACTGATATAGGTTTCTAGTAAGATAACTATAGATACCCACTCAATTTGTTTTCTCGGAGCCTATCCCAACTGTGTTTTAACATTATAATATTGAGTGCTTGCATTTATATGTTGCCTTTCCCCCAAAATGAGGATTTGCTATGTTTTAATATTACAATTTTCACTGCAAAATGTAATTTAAAGGTAAATATTCTGAACATGGTACAGCCAAAAATTAAGCATTTTAAAGTTTCACTAGCTCCAATGGAAGAGATTTTTGTCTGTGCTTCATTTTTCTACTCAAACTGTTTAAATTTGGCTGGATTGTGCCAATCCAGTTAATTGTCACACCAATGAAAGCCTGTGAATCTCTCACATTGCTTGTCAAAGCTACAACACCTTTACTGGACTGAGGAGAAAGAACAATTTTGTTTTTATACTTTCTTTCCTGTCAGGTTAAAACAACAATTTCCTGTCCATGGACAGAGAGCAAGGAAATAACTTTCAGTAAATCAAAGGACTGAGCTATTAGCAGAGCGAGATTAAGGAGGGATGAATCAGATGCTCAGGGTGTAAAAATTAACAGCAAAATTCCCCATTCCCCATGATACTCAAGGAGGGGGTGCATACATTGCAAGGAGTAAGGTGAAGTAAGGGGGATGAGACAAAGGGAGATGGAGTCCTACAATTCTAACATTGGCAACTACAGAGGTGTTTGTTGATGGTTTTATTGAGGAAATGCTGCCTGCAGCTCCAAACCCCCTGCTGCTTAAATAAGGCCCAGCCAAGCAATTCTTGTTACTACCACACCATCTGAAATTTATGAGGAGGGTCTTAAATGAAAACCAGTCCTTTTTTCAGCTGCTGGGCATGAAAATTCCTTTTTATTGCATAGGGAGAAAACGATGAAGGAGAGTAGAGGGAAGAAGGTGTCTGGGAGAGCAGAGAT
Source organism: Sceloporus undulatus (assembly GCF_019175285.1). Lineage (NCBI taxonomy): Eukaryota > Metazoa > Chordata > Lepidosauria > Squamata > Phrynosomatidae > Sceloporus > Sceloporus undulatus. The sequence goes on from NC_056524.1 coordinate 42,095,192, forward strand.
GAAAAGAAAACTCAGACAGGGAGGCAGAATTGTGAAAGCCTGTAAGGTGGTTTCCTGTGTAAGGGCAACAGCAATTCTGCCAGGTCTTCAGTCAAATGGATTGGTTCATCAATGCTTTACAGTTGAGTGACCTCATTTGTAATCTTATGCACACTTACTTGGGAGCAACCCTCCCTGGATTTCTGAGTTAATATGGATTGACTGCAATAAATTCAGCCAAGAATAAAAAATACTAGGCTTTCATTTCGGCTCAGTTATAGCCACTGCCACTCTTTACATGGTTTGAGATCTAAGGAAAAGCATGCTTGGCCGGCAGCCTTTTAGAAATTGTTGGACTGTAGCTCCCAGCATCCCTCACCATTAGCTAACTTGGCAAGTCCAACGACAGCCCAATATATATACAATTTCCAACTCTGGCCTACATTCAATTGCCAGTTCCACCTTGAGAAGCCCCATTCAGTTGATGTATGGAAAGTCAAGCCAGCATGGACTAGGACTCCAGAAGTTTGGGGGCCAAATCCCTCTTCAGCAACAAAGGAGGTCTTTAAACAGAGGCTGGATGGTCATCTGTCATGTATGTTTGATTGGGAGTTCCTGCATGGCATGGAGTTGGACTGGATGGCCATTGGGGTCTCTTCCAACTCTATGATTCTAACAAAAACCTTAGGTATGTCACACTCTTTCAACCTCAGAGAAAGGCAAAACCCCTCTGAAAAAAATCTTGCCAATAAACCTCAAAATAGGTTTACCTTAGAGTTACCATTAAGTCAGAAACAACTTGAAGACAAGTTAACCTTTAATAAATTCCACTGATTAAAATGGTCTGTTCTTGGACTAGCAATTAGATTTAGGGCTATGTTTCTTTTTTTCCCCTTTTTTATTATTATTATAAACTTTATTATATAAGAAAAAACATATACAATAAAACACATCTACATAAAACATAACCTATGTTTCAGTATCATGCACACCTTGGCACTGTGGAAGGTTAAAAAAAAAGATGAGAGAAAAAATGAAGGATTTTTTGTAATACTGAGGAAAATAGTCGGACTTGTAGAATTTCTGTAGTCAACTGTTCAGACTGGAAGAGCTATCCAAGGAAAGAACACAATTAAAGATACACCAAGGGGAGTTTAGAACAGGTTTAAATCAAACTTTCAATGTATGCCTGATTTTGGTCCCTCACTGTTGTAAGGGACCAAATAGAATCACTGTAAGAAGTTAAAAAATAGTTTGCTTTTATCGTGCATTTAAGGTCTCTCTCCATCAACAACGAACTGTTGAACTAGCCATAAACAACACCTGACATGTTTCAGATTGGATTTTACATAAAACTAAAACACAAGTGATGTTTCATTTCTATCATAAATACAAGCAAAGGATTTTGGATAGAGAAAGTATGTCATGTGCTCTTAAGACTGTTTTTGAGAGGGGGGAAATGCTAGAAGAGAAACCGGGGGGGGGGGGGGGTGAAAAAAAGGCAAGAGTGTAAAGGCACCCATTCATCTTCTCTGCTTTTTGGTGACATTTATAAGGAATATGAAGCCACAGACCAGCTTATAATGTGTATGTCTGATAAGCCCTAAGGCTGACTTTAAAAACAAAGCCAAAGAAAAACTGCACCAAATATACAATTTGAAATGTGAAACTGATTCAAATTCCCAATGTAACATTAGCTCACATAAACTTGACATTTCAGGTTTTTCTTCTGAATCATATATTCCCTCAACATTTTATGTTTTAATATGTTGGTTTGCCTATAAAAAACTGCTCCTAATTGTAATTAAGAATAAACAAGCTGCACTTCAGAAATCTGATGAAAATCACTGTGGTGCTCCTCTAAGAAAACAGCTAATGCTTTCAAGAGATCAAGAGGAGAATTAAGAGCACTGGCTTAATTTGCATGTTCTAGAAGGCTATACAACAACCCTGTGAGGTAGGAGAGTAATAGCAATATCAAGTATGTATATTTCTATACTGCTTATTAGTGCACTTAAGCACTCCATAAACGGTTTATAATGTGTAAGCTAACAGCTTCCAACAAGCTGGGTACTCATTTTAGCAACATCGGAAGGATGCCAGGCTGAATCAACCCTGGTGTCCTGCCTGGGATCGGACTCACAACCTTGTGGCTGTGAATGACTGCAGTACCGGTATTTAACAACTGTTCCATCAGGTGAAATAAGCTGACACACAGTAATCTGCCCAAATCAGCACAGTAAAGAGGTAGGTTAGGATGTGGATCTAAATTTTGGTCACCAAAACACTAGTCTACCAAGACAGACTGGTGAGTAAAGTGGTAGCAACATCTCAGATATGGCGCTCTTTCCCAATGAAACACACTCTGGCCCCATTGCCTGTTTTTGGTGAATACCCAAGAGCACAGGGATTTAAATAGCATATGGTCCTTAATGTAGAATTTAGTTTTGGACTGTATGCTTTAAAAACTCTTTTTAAACATTGTTCTGATTTGTTTTTAAGACAACTACTTCTCTGGTTTTTCTTCAGATCATGTGCTCATCATAAGACTCGCTGTACTTAACTGCTTTGCTCAGTTCCTATAAATTCAAGCCTGTGACCTTCCTGATTGAGTCTATTCATCTGGCATGTGGTTTTCCTCTCTTTCTGTGCCTTCTACCTTCCATAACATTATTGCCTTTTCTAGTGAGTCATGCCTCCTCATGATGTGGCCAAAGTACAACAGCCTCAGTTTCATCAGCTTGGCTTCCAGGAATAGTTCAGGCTTGATCTGTACTAGAATCCATTTGTTTCTTTTTCTGGCCATCCACAGTATCCACAGCAATCTTCCCCAACACCACATCTCAAATGAATTTTATCTTAGGCCTGGTACAGACGGGCCTTACGTGCCGTCCTCATCACGTGCTAGGGTTGCCTCGGGGTGCTCTACCCACATGCGGCCTAACCCAAGCATGTGATGGGGTCATAATCATGGCAGCCTCCCGTCCACACGGGAGCCGCCATCATTATGTTACACATGCGCACCATGTCCAAACAGCGTGGTGCATGTGTTACATTGTCGTGCTGTCCCAGGCTGCTTAGGGTGGCCTGGGCACAGCGTGTGAAGGAGCTCCGAAACAGAGCTCCTTCTGAGGGCACACTTCGTTCCTGCAGCAACCAAATGGCTGCGGGAACGACGCCGGGGGAAAGGGGCCAAGAGGCCCCTTTCTCCCCTGGCTGTGGCTCCCGGGGTGTCCTGGGACATGAAGCCCCAAGGACACCCCCTTTGCCGCTTCTCCCTGGTCCCAAAAAGCGCCGGATTGGGGCCTCTAGGCTGCCAGTGTGGCTGCCCTGGCCCCAATACATCCAGTAAAGGGGCGCGTGCAGGCCGCCCCAAAGGGGTGGTCTGTACCCCGCCTTAGATTGTTGATGTTCCTTCCTCCTATCTTTACTTCCTTTTTCTGAGTCTCAGGCCCAAAACACACTGCAGAAATAATCCAATTTGAGGCCGCTTTAATTGCCCTGCCTCTGTGCTAGCGAATCCTGGGAATTGTAGTTTATTGTAGCACCAGAGCTCTTTCTGACAAAGCTAAATGTCTCACAAAATTCCAGTTCCCAGAATTCCCTAGCACTGAGCCAGGGCAGATAAAGCGGCCTCAAACTGGATTATTTCTGCAGTGTGTTTTGGACCTAAGCCTGTTCTTCCTATATTTTTTGTGTACAATTCAAACAAGTAGGGTGATAGTACAAGAACCCATACTATCAATTGAGTTTCCAAATGTAAAGATAAACTTTGGTTTCAAGCTGCTGGGCTACCCTCTTTAACAGCCCAGCCTCTAGGGACAATTTGCTGTGATAGTAATTGTCAAAGATTGTCAAGTCAGGTATCAAACTAGCTCATCCTTCACATAAAGTATGCTTTGCAAGCCTAGTTCAAATCATAGTTTCTACTTCTGGTTTTCTGAATAATCACAAATCAAGGTTAAAAATATGAGTTTAAGTACAGCTAGTATCCCTTAAGAAATCCTTGATTATCTATGAATGCAAATTTTTATTAGTAGAGCTTATCTGGTCAGGTGTGTTTCTATAAAATGAAATAAAGAAAATATTACAGGTGGTTACTTCTTGTGTGAAGAATAACCCTTGGTTTTTTATTTTATTTTACACTGTCTATAATTTCTAAAGTTGACACCTATATTGAGATTTCAATAACCTACAAGTTAAATAAACTTTCATTAGTTCAATGGCTGAAAGGCAGATTAATCAACTAAATATTTAAAATCTGCTGATACACTTATTAATGGTACAAACCAGTATGTGTTTGTTCAGACGTAAGGCCAATGAGTTCAATGGAGCTTAATTTTTAGTAGATATATTTAGAATTTCATCTCAACACCCATTTGGATCTTACTGGAAAATGAAAATATGTATTTTAATTCCCTGACTAGGGCCAATCCCTTTCATCTCAGTACATTTTTTTTTACTAGATATGAGTATTTTTTCTCTCTCCAGGAAGTAACTACAGTATATAATTCAGTTGGTTCCAACCGAACAGTTGGAATAGGTCAGTTTAGATGTCATGATTTATGGGCCCAGAGTACTATGAAAATGAGCCACATAGTCTCCTTTGTCATCCAAAATTATTAGGAGTTTAAGCTCTCAAACCCATCTTTACTTAACCACAGATGCTTGTAGTCCAAAACACACTGCAGAAATAATCCAGTTTGAGACCAATTTAACTGCCCTGGCTCAATGCTTAGGGAATTCTGAGAATTGTAGTTTTGTGAGACATTTAGCCTTCTCTGTTAAAGAGCTCTGGTGCCACAATAAACTAGAATTCCTAGGATTCTCTAGCGCTGACCCAGGACAGTTAAAGCAATATCAAACTGGATTATTTTTGCAGTGTGTTTTGGACCCATGTTGCCCAAGCTCAACAAACTGTGGTTAATCTGAAGTATAGTTTCTTTGAAAAAAAAGCTAACTTCAAAGAACTATATATCATGAGCCAAAAGACGATGACTGCTGAGAATCCTAGAATCTGTGCTCCATTGCCCCATGTAGTGAGCTACCAGATTGACAATCCTTTAGGCTGTAAAGGTGACTACTTACCTAGGCAGCCTTTTTGTTCAACCTAATCTGCATGGACTATAACTTTTTCTAGGTCAAACTGAGCTTTTATATCAGTAACATCAAATTTAACCTTTCATGGCCAGCAGCAGGATAGTATGAAGTATCCAATATTTAGTTTTCCTCAACCTGTTGGCAACAAACGTATTGGCTGTAGATTATGAGAACTGTAGACCAACACTTCTGGAAAGTGGAAGCTTGGGAAATGCTACAATACATGTACTTACCAGGAGCCAGTAGTGAGAATCTAAACTAAGATTTTAGTAGCACAGAAGTGTTGGGTTTTATTATACAAAAACACAGTTACCCTGCAAGAGATCTGCACTACTCAATGTGGTGGTCCAGAGACTGGTGCCAATGCACAAGACATCAGTTGCCAGTCCCTAGCAAGTTTCCAGGAAACAACGAAACAACTGTTGCCAACAGGCATATGCATGGTACAAGTCTTGACACACTGGGAGAGAAAACTGCCAGTCCCCCAGTCTGAAGCACTAGACTAGCACCATCCAATTAGTTTGTTGTGAAGTCAAAGGCTTTCACAGCCAGCATCCATAGTTTTTTGTGGGTTTTTCAGGATACTGTATGTGGCTATGTTCTAGAAGATTTTTTCCCAATTTCCTATAATTAATTTGTTGTTAACCCATCCTCAAGTCAATCTTGACTCATGGTGACCCTGTGGATGAGACATCTCCAAGACCCCCTTATCTTCCATTACTCTTCTTAGTTCTTGCAGATTCATACTCGTGCCCTCCTTAATAGAGTCCATCCATTTAGCATGTGGTCTTCCTCTCTTTCTACTACCCTCCATCTTTCCTAACATTATTGTCTTTTCTAATGATTCCTGCCTTCTCATTATGTGGCCAAAATATGACAGATTCAGTTCTCCAGGGAAATTTCAGGCCTGCTCTGTTCTAGGACCCACTTATTTGTTCTTTTTGCTGTCCATGGTATCCTCAGCACTCTTCTCCAGCACCACATCTGAAATGAATTTATTCTCTTATGTTTCTCCCAATGATGTGATACAGTGGGCCCTTGGTATCCACTGGGTTTTGGTTCCAAGACTTCCCATGGATACCAAAATCTGTGGATGCTCAAGTCCCATTAAATTACAATGCATAATGAGATGGTGTCCCTGGTGGCGCTGTGGTTAAATGCCTGTCCTGCAGCCACTCACTCAAAACCATAAGGTTGTGAGTTCAATACCAGCAAAAGGGCTCAAGCTCGACTCAGGCTCGCATCCTTCTGAGGACGCTAAATTGAGTACCCAGATTGTTGGGTGCAATTAGCTTATAGTTGTAAACCACTTAGACACTGCTAGTTCAGAATGAAGCGGTATATAAATGAAGCTGTTTGTTTGTTTTGTTTGTCCCTTATATAAAATGACAAAATCAAGATTTGCTTTTTGGAATGTATATCTTTTTGGAATAGTTTCAAGCCATGAACAGTTGAATCCATGGATATGAAGGGCTGATGGTGTTATATCCACGTTTTTATATTATTTATATTATTTTAATTACAGTTGGCCCTCTGTATCCATGGGTTCTTTATCCATGGATTCAAGCATCCACGGCTTGAAAATATTTTTTTAAGCATATAAATTCCAAAAAACAAAACTTTATTTTGCTATTTTATATAAGGCACACTGTTTTACTATTCCATTGTATTTAATAGGACTTGAGCATCCACAGATTTTGGTATCCACGGTGTGTGTGTGTGTGTGTGTGTGTGTGTGTGTGTGTCCTGGAATCAAACCCCAGCTGATACCAAGGGCCCACTGTATATTTTAAGGTGACAACAATATTTTATATCCCAGACCCAAATTCACTCTGGTATTCTTCTGATACCAAGAGGGACTTAATCAAAAGCAGAGGTCAAATTTTTCTGTCTTGTTTCATAATTTTAACCGTATTCTGTCCACCTGACCAAGGGACGCTCCATTTACTCCTCACACCGCCTGCCTTCCACAACTCTGGAAAGCGCCACAGCCCTAGAAAGGATAAGATCTCTTTTCCAGAGTGGGAAGGAGCAGGGGGAGCATTTCCTTTCTTCTTTATATATCGTGCCCCCACCCCCCCCAACAACCCCACACACTTAATTTTCACTCCTCTTTCCCCCTCCCTCTTCAATTCTGTATAAATTCAATTTGACAACCCTGCTAATTGGATAAACGTCGTTCCCTATGCTCCTTTAAAGCAGTTCTCTTTTCTTTTCTTGTTTTTGGAGGGCGATTGTGGCTGTTCTTTAACATCAATTCCATCTGCTTTATTTCTCCTCTCCCTATTCAATGCCCTTCCCTGAATATTTATGAAGCGCTTGCCATGCCCCTTCCAACCTTCTCCCTTTCCTATCTGCTTTGGCTCCCTCTCATCTCCCTTTTCCCCCTCCTCTTTTAGCCAACAGGCATGGCTCCCTCCATCCCTCCCATGTTCCATGTTCCTCCTTCTTTTCTTCCTTCTTTCCTTCCTTCCTTCCCATCTTGGCCCAGTTATTCCCCCTCTCCTATCTCCCATTGCCCCGGACAATAACCTCCCAAAGGCACCCCCTTCCCCGCTTTAGATAAACACAGGCAGTGTCAAGTGTGAGGAGAAGCGGAGAGGGAGTTCAACTGCCAGTCAAGCCTCAGGCCTTCAATGAAGCCTAGAGGCCTACCCTAATCTGCTGCATGCTTGCCATATGGGAGCTGTGTTGCCCTGGGAAACGCTAACAGGCAGAACGGAGCTTAATAGAGTCCATATTCATTGTAATGCAGTGAGATGGCTTGAGGGACTATTGCCCCTTGGGTCTGTTTTCATTCTTCTGCTCCCTCTCTTTCTTTCTTTTTCTCCCTCCCCCCTCCCTTTTTTTCTCCTCTTTCTTTCTTTTTCCTTTTTTCAAAAGACAAGGTCCCTGGAGAGCTCTAATCTGGAGAGGCTGGGGCTCCATGAAGGGACAAAGTTTGGCACTGGTAGAGAGGGAAGAAAAATGGCTGGGAAGATAAGGAAGTGGAGAGGACAGTAAAGGAGCAACTAATAAGCATGCCTTTGGGACAGCTGTCAAGATGTAGGCAATGCTTACTCTTCCTGCAAAAAAACCTGGGTGCAGAGGTGGCAGGAGTCCCTTCCACTGTAAGAAACGCTGCCCTAACATGTGAACATTGCAGGCATTTAAACATGGCTTGAGGAGAGGAATGAGCTTTGTTCTCAACATGGGAATGTTGCAGACATTTCAACATGGCTTGAAGAGAAGAATGATGTCTGCCCCTCAACATGGGAATGTTGCAGAAATTTAAACATGGCTTGAGGAGAGGAGTGAGCTCTGCCCCCAACCTGGAAATGATGATACATATATATGTACTTTGTTGTTGGTTTTTTTACTGTTTTATGCAAAGGCCATTGGCCAAAAGCAATACAATTTGACTGACTGACTGACAACCTGGGAATGCTGCACATATTTAAACATGGCTTGGGGCGAGGAATTACCATTATGTATTGCATGAAGGGTGACTAGATGGCCTAACCACAAAGGAGGAAAAGGCACTGCAAAATGTAGGGCTGTGAAAAATGTAATGCATTACAAAATAAAAGCTTTAAACACCCATACAAAGATAAATTCATGCTTCTTAGTAATGTTCAAAATGCAGGACATTTTGAAATTCCTTCAGAAAGTTGAAATGTAGGACATGTCCTGGAACAGGAGGACATAAGGCCACACTTCCTGAGTGGTATCCAAGGCATGAAACCATAGGGAAAGCCAATTGCCTATAATAACTAGCCAAATTACAACCACATTTTTGTCTGTTCCATATTTATGTCCTGGTGCAGTGATGGAATGTGTGCTGTACTCCCCTCACCTCTTGGCAGGATTTTTGTAAAATACATTTTGTTAAAGGAGTTTAACTACATTAAAAACATAAAAACAAAACAATTTTAAAAAACAGTGCAAGAAACAGAGTGGAAACGAGTAAAACAAAAAACAAATCAACAAAAATATTTACATTGACTTCCGGCTTTCCTTGTGATACTCATAATTCTATATACCAAAGCCTCACTTCTCCAACTCTCTCTCTCTATATATATATACACACACACACACACACACACACACACACACACACACTTCTACCACTTAACCAACCTATTAATTATCAAAACCCACAGTTAACATATTATTTTCATTTTTCTATAAAAAGTCAACTAGAGGCTCCCAATCTTTCATAAATGTCACAAAAATTTTTTCCCGCTAAGAGCAGATAAACTATCCATCTCTGCTAGATCAGATACAGTACTTTTAACAGCTAGTCCTCTTTTGTTAGAATTTCAGTATTTTCCTTCCATGCCTGTGGATATAGCAACCTTACTACTGTAATCATATACTGCAATAGTATTCCATGTTCCTTTTCAATCTGGCCACCCATCAGTCCCAGTAAGAGCAATTCTAGTCTCAACTGAAGATGGATCTTCAGAATCATTTGTATTATGCCATGCATATAATCTTTTAGCTTCCTCATAGATCCACCATATACAGTCCGTCCTTCCCTTACGCGGGGGATCCGTTCCAGATCCCGCCGCGTAAGGCGAATTCCGCCTATGCTCGAGCCCCATTGGAAACAATGGGGCTCATGCGCGGCGGCACGGGGCACAACGGGCGCGCGCACCCATTCAATTGAATAGGATGCACCGCCCCTTCCGCTCCACGCGTGCCCCGCGGCTTGAGCGCGTATGCTCAAGGCTGCGTATGGTGCGGGCGCGCTGTATAGTAAAATATCTCAACATGTTGTCTGCACTTCCAGCATATACTAGATGTACCCTTATAGATTTTGGAGTCAATGCCAACGATACATCATTTAATAGAAATTCTCCTTATAACACAATCTAAATTTCAAACCATATGATCATATTTTCCCACTGCTCCAGCTATATATTATATCCAAAGTTTTGAGCCCATTTTATCATGCAGTCTTTAACTGATTTTTCTTCCATCTTGCATTTTAACAAAAGCTTATACATTTTACTAAGCAGATGCATCAGTACATAGCTGAACTTCAAATTCAGATTTATTATACTTAATTTACTTTTATACATTCCTGGAACGGAGGGACCTGGAAACAATGATACATGCACTGGCAACCTCACAACTTGACTTCTGTAATGCACTCTACATGGGGCTACCCTTATACCTAGTCCGGAAACTTCAATTAGTTCAAAACATGACAGCCAGATTAGTCACCAGAACAGCTCAAGGTGAGCATATAATACATATCCTAAAATCCCTCCACTGGCTGCCTATTAGTTTCCAGGCACAGCAAGGTGTTGGTGATGTGCTTTAAAGCCCTTCATGGACTGGGTCCAACGTATTTGCGGGATCACCTTCTTATATATAATCCACACTGTGCACTTAGGTCCTCTGGGAAAAATCTACTGCAACCAAAAAAGACCAGGCTGCCGGCGGTTACCAAGAAGGCCTTTTCATCTGCTGCTCCCAAATTATGGAATGACCTGTCAGAAGAGATCCAAAGTATTACCAATCTGGAGGGCTTTAAAAAGCTGTCAAAGCTGGTCTCTTCTGACAGGCCTTCCCTGAATAACTCACTTGGTCACCTGCTGACATGATCTACCATATGGAATACCCCAGAACTCCCATCTCTCTATCACTGATTGATTGTTTTAATAATTTTAGATGCAATTTTACTACTGTTATTGAGATTTTGTTGTTGTTGTTATGTGGGATTATATTGCTATTGTTTGGAGGCAGGGATAATGAGGTTTAGTTTGCAATACTATGGCGCGTTACTGATGCGCCTAAAAGTACGTGCTCAGCACGTACTAGGGTTAGAAAGGGGCGTCCCTTCCGGACGCCCGCAACCCTAGTACATGCTCAGCACGTACAAAATGGCAGCGCCCGTTCTACATGGGGGCTGCCATGAGGACATCACCACCGTGCCGCCTCCAAACAAGGCGGTGTGGTTGTGATTTCGTCACGCCGTGCGAGGGTGCCTAGAGTGCCCTTTCCGTGGTGCGAGGAGCTCCGAAACAAAGCTCCTTCTGAGGTTTGCATCCCTGGCGCAGCCTTTAGACGACTGCGCCAGGGACGCAAGGGAGAAAGGGGTCGAGTGGCCCCTTTCTCCTCCTCCCCGCTGCCATTGCGTGTCCTTGGGGCCTTTTGCCGCTTCCCCGCGGCCTGGAAAGCAACAGATCAGGGCCTTGGAGGCTGCCATTGTGACAGCTGAGGCCCCGCTCCGGCGGGGTAAGGGCCACTTACAGGCCGCCCCAAAGGGGCGGTCTGTAACGCACCAATATTTTGTATTGTAAGCCACCTCGATCCTGTGGGAGAGGCGGGATAAAAAAAATTATTATTATTATTATTATTATTATTGCCATGTGGGTTTTTAAAAATCTAATTTAAATCTTTCGAAGATTTGACATAAGAATGCCATTGTAAAATAGCTCTGATACCAACTTCTCATTTAACTCTATAAAGATCTTGATCACATTTTAAAAGTTGATAAGTTAAAACACTTTTTTGCTGTAAATTTTGTCTGAAAAATGCTTCTTGTGTTGAAACTCACAAAGGCATCTTTGAACATAGCCTATGTATGTATTTCTTCCAAATTCTTAACATGGCACACCTCACAAGGTGATTATTAAAATCTACTTTAATTTTAACTTTATCATACCATAAATATCTGTGCCAACCAAACCTTAGGTCATGACCCTCTAACTCAGTATTTCCCAAACTTTGGTCCTCTGGGTGTTTTGGACTTCAGCTCCCAGAAGCCCTAGCCAGTTTAGCCAACAGTCAGGAATTCTGGGAACTGAAGCCCATAACATCTGAAGGATCCAATCCTGTTTTATGGCCAGTTAACGAATTGCACTGGGGAAAAATAATCATGGCAATGATTGCCTCAAGAGGAGGAACCAACAGTAAAACTCTTCCAAAATGGATGGATTTAGGAAGTAGTCACTTCAAGCAAATTCAGGACTGCAAAAGTTCTTTCAGTACTCAAAGTATATAAAGGAAGCCATTAACTGAGAACTAGATTGGCAATAAAATGTTCGATATATTTTTCTATCAATAGTCTCTTACAACCAAAGCACTTCCTGCCAGTATTTGCCACCAAAAAGGAAATCTACAGCTACAGTTCTTTCTTTTCTAATGTCCTTCTGTTTTTCAACCTCTAGCTAACGTTCATGTTACTCAACAACAATTCTACAAAGAATACAGAGCCCTCAAAAGATGTATTTGAGGGATTATGAACTCAAAAAAAGAAAAAAAGAAATGCAATTTCTGAAAATTTTAGCTATGGTTTGGAAGCTGTGATGTAAGGTACCTTTAAGACACAGCCCTTAGTGATATCAGCTGCAGTCTATATATACTATTAAGAGTGTTGGAGAGGGATTGATTGCTCTCTCTTCCTCATCTCACTCTCCTGGGACTGGCTGTGCTCAGTAGCTCATGGGTGAATAAACTTACTGCTCTTACTTGAAGACTGGACTCTGTGTGGATTCTTGTAAGATTGGATTCCAACAGCAGACATCACAGAAGCATTATTTTTCCACTCAGGTCTCAGAATCTTACTGTTGTCTGGGAATTCTGGATAGTGTTGTCTCAGCTACAGAAAGTAACCTTCAAAAGATCTGATTTTAGGTTTAAATGTTACCTTAAAATCTTTTTTGTTTTGTTTTGTTTTGTTTACTGATTTTAGCTGAAGAATGGGAAAGTTTGAAGACACACGTTAAAGATTAGATACTTTTTTGTAAAAGAGGGATTAAATATTAATTAATTGATCAATCAATAATTCAGTAAGTTGGGAATTTACAAAATAGACACCATCAAATAGAAAAGAAAGAATTTATAAAGTCTTCAAGCCTTTTCTACATCTAACAAAGAACTTATTTCAGGCCAGGCTTAAAATCTATATCTTTACTGATGCATTTTGGCATCTTCATCTCAAGTGGTGTAATAGCTACATATTAAGTAAATTAAAACCATATTCACATATTACAAAACTAAGGGCACAAACAGACAGGTCAAAATAAAGCTGCTTTGGGTCACTTTGGAAGTATGCTGTTTAAATGATGCATGCATTCCAAGAGGACGGAAGCTGCGCCAAAGCCATGCTCCAATCCTAAGGCCTGGAACGCAGCTTCGGTGCAACTTCTGGCCTCTTAAGCTGTGTGTGTCATTTAAACAGCATACCTCCAAAGTGAACTGAAGCAGCTTTATTTTGGCTTGTCTGTTTGGGCCCTAAGTGTAGATCAGAGATGGGAATGTGCATACCAGCTGGGTCCCTTTCAAATCTTTATTTATATGACTGATACCTCACCTTTCTCCCAAAAGAGAATTCAAAACAGTTTACAACATAATTCATAGCACTGTGATTCCAGTTTAACTATCATGGCTACATCTCATGGAATGCTGAGATTTGGAGCATAGGGAGAGATCTGAAATTTTCAACCAGAATACTCTAGCATCTCACCAAACTATAAACCTCAAGATTTCACAGGATGCTTCCATGGTAGTTAAAGTGAAATCACAATCCTGTAATTGTGTAGTTTAAAAATGATCCAGCTTCAGCACCTCTCACCCTGATCTCATCACGTTGACAGGGAAACTGCAGCGAGGAGGGAACTGCTTTCACTCAAATACATTTATGATCCTCCACAGGTTTGGAAACCCTGATTGCCCAGTTGGGAAGGGCATGCTTTGTAAGGCCTGAATAGGGTTTCAGTTTAGGGAACATGTTTAACTGGGATGTACATATTAAATTAGTTCATTATCCATGGTGCTTAGTTTTAATATAACCTGGACCTTAAACACACACACACACAGTACAGTCATCCGTCCATATCCAGTTGGTATATCCGGCAGGCCTTTCCAGACTAGGTCCACCTCTATTTTCCTGCCTTCCCCCCCCCCCCACTATGTTTTTATACTGGGGGAGGGATAGGGGTTTTAGACTTTTAACTGTACCGCTTGGATTCCAAGTGATTAAGCGGAATAATAATAATAATAATAATTACCAAAATCCATGGATGCTCAAATCCCACTGAATACAATGGAGAGGTAAAATGGTGCCCCCTTATATAAAATGGCAAAATCAAGTCTTGCTGTTTGGAATTGATATATTTTTTAACATTTTCAAGCCATGAGTGTTGAATCTGTGGTCATGGAAAGCCAATTGTATATACATCCACTGATCCCTTTAACCAAGGTCAACATTAGTTTATCATGACCTGCAACCAATGAAGTAGAGAAATATCTATTTTCTGGTACTTGTACATTGTGAATGATTAACAATACTTATATCACACATGTTCTATATTGTCAATTGCTACTAGTACAATCATGTCAACAACAAAATGAGATTTTTATAAGACTGGAAGTAATCATTGTCCTCTGAGACTGTCTTCATAAGCTTGGTTTTCTTAATGTAACACAGCATGTCAGGAATGTTTATCTTACTGACACAGATGCAATACAGATAGTAGTTGAGATTATTTTTACTGTTTTAACTGTAGCATTCCCTCATTTCAACAGGGAATTTCCTCATTTCAAGAAACACTTGAAATGTTTGTAATTTTTTATCTTTTCTTTTCTCTCTCTGTCTTGTATGTACAGCCATGGTGTCTTTTATGTCATTCTTTTCTTAAAAAACAGTTTTCATGCAGAGAGTAGTGACTTCCTGATAGTAACCGCCATAAAGTACATACAGTGAAACTAGTCATGGAAACACACTGAATGTGGTTTTCATATGTGAATAAAGGCTTCTTCTCTGCCACAATGGTATACACAAAGCAGAAGTGATTTCTACCTGGGTAAGAGTGAGGGTTGGAGCAGAAATGGGAAACACACATTACCTTTTCCGGAAACAAACTTGCATGCTGGAAATTAGTTGTAGTTGTTGTTGTTGTTGTTGTTGTTATTAAACTTTATTTATAAAGCACAGTTATGGCTGGTCACCTGTGCAGTAGGCAAGAAGTGCAAATATCTCCAAGAAAAGGTGGTTAAAATGGAATGGATCATGCCCACTGTGATTTTATATTGACATTTTTCCTACTTTGTGGTTCTCTTATAGCATTTTTAGGATAACAGCAGCACAATAAAAGTTTATAATCAGTATTATGTCCTATATACTTATAGCAAATTTACTCTCTGAACACAGTACCTTACGTAGTGAAAACAAGCACTGCACAAACAAAATAGGAATGTATCAAAGGGCTTGGGAGGACTCTAAAGTTGAAAAAGTGAAAATAAAAACAAAAGAAACTTAAAAGCATCTTAAGGAAGTGGGTGGGGGATGGCAAAAGCTCATTGAGGAGTGAACATGTTCAGAGACCACTGGATTCTGGGGAGGAGGGGGGGGGAAATAACAGGGCATGGCTGGACCATTAGGCCATTGTACAAGTTCATACCATTTTGTAGCAGTTTTATGTAGGTTCCACCTGTAGCCAAATTGGAGTGTGTTCCTCTTCTGAATAGTAAACCATAAACTGTAAGCTAATATAGAATTCTATAGCTGAAACAGAAAAGTAGTGTTTTGATGCACTGTGATCAGATCTTTGCTTTAGAAACTGAGTACTTTAATAGCCTGTTCTTCATTCCCCTTTCATTTAAATGGAATTCTTACAACATTAAGGTAATACATTGCAAATAAAGACCTAATTGTCTTAGGTTTTGTGGATATATTAATTCACTGATACAGCAAAATCTCTAAAATTTCAATGCATACGTACTAGAATGTCACAGGCACACACTGTAATTGCAGTTGTCATTTTTAACATTACTAGGTTCATAGCAATGTGAAGCATTTACTTAAAGCTCTGAATAAGATTAGATTTACTGGTTGTTACTATGGATAGTCCTTTTTCATGGTAAGTATGTTTGGAGCAGCTTTATTCTTGATATACAATTTGACTAACTTTTCACATTCCTGAAGCCTCAAGGTATTTGGGTGTAGCGATTTAAATTATGGCTCCCAATAATAAAAAGTTAAGACATATTTAGCACAAGGTACTCAGGCATACGTACAAATATGCATACACCCATCATTTTAATTATTTTACATACTCGATAAAATGGTAAACCCATAATCAGATACTATCTTAAAACATAAAGCAGATTTATTGTTTAATTATACGCAAAGAGAGTATATAATCAATACTGAAATCTTCAAAACATACTAACTGCATATTCCTCTTAAAGCAGGCTTAGAGGTGGGGTTTAGAGATGGGAATATAGACTCAATGAAGATTATCGCATCGATAATCGTTCCCCGGTGCATTCTAATGGGGGCGTGCATGGAGCGTGATGGGAACGCGATGGGGCCTGGAACGCCATTTTACTGCACACCGGAATGCTGCCTTTGCCTCCAGGCGTTCCCATCATGTTCCCATTGAGTTCCAGGAGACGCCATTTCTGGGGACGCTCAATGGGTGTGCAGTAAAATGGTGTTCTGGGCCCCATCGCGTTCCCGTCACGCTCCGTGTGCACCCCCGCGCGGGCATGTTAGAACACACCAGGGAACGTTTTAACCCCAGTGCGATAATCTTCAATTTCTTGGTGGACAATTGCCTCTTATAGTGGTAGACAACATTAGATCCTACAGGCTTCAGCCTCTGAATTTTGAAGACCCTTCTTGTTTTCTGTGCTGCCATGACTACATCTGAATCCAATCAGAAGTTTCACATGGAAACCAAGAGTACTGTGTTTTTCTTCTTCATATGTCAACTAGTTCTTCTCAGACCTCCAGGCCAAGCAAGCTGTGAGGAGTTGACCTACAACCACTTTGCTGATTGGCAGAAATTGATGTTCTACTTCTTCAACTTACTAACCAGTGGTCTAATCAACCTTGATCTCCCAAGCATACTTTTAGATGCAACTAAGCTGGTCTACATATCTGATCTTGGTTACATTACTTTGTCCCACAAGCCCTGAAGTATTGTGGCCTCTGATTCATGCTTATTACTCAGTTGGGCTTCACAATATGCAATGATGCCATCAGTGACTTGTCAAATACAAGCATTTTCAAATGTAAGTGGTAGCTCTGAAAATAATTAAAATAAAATAATAAAGTGTATTACATTTATTAAAAATGAGAACCTGCAGTTACAACCGTTCATACAGGGTTATACCAAGGTTGAATTTTTGGAAATTAGATTCCCCCACTACAACTGTTTGCTGATGTAACTATTTGAAACAAAATTAGTGCTAGACATAAGATCTGCAGGAGAGAGCTTTCTCTCAGCCCTACCACCTTTGCAGGTGTAGTTGGTGAGCACTCAAAGGACTCCATGGCTGCTCTTAGACTGTGGAACTCCCTGCCTCAGGACGTTTGGTTGGCTCCCTCCCAACTCTCTGCCAGTATGTGAAAGTGTTTTTATTTAGGCAGGCTTTTAAACTGTGAATTTTGTGAAACTGTAGTGTATATGTACACTAAGGGTGACTCCTAACAGAAATGGAGCCAAAATGAGACCAAATCAGGTGGGGAAAGGAAAGTATATCACCATGCCTGGAGAAATATCAAGATCAACAAAAGTTCAAAAAGCCTACGAGGAAAAAACTTTTAAGATGGCAAATGTACCAAAATGCAGCCCAGTGAGGACTGAGCTTGCTCATCAGCTAGTGAAGTGAACACTGAGTGTCAATGGAAAATGAACACAGAAAATTGAGGTGAAGGAATGGCATGCTTGCACCCTGAACAAAAGTTCAGCAACGAACATTTTGTTGTGATCCCACTCTTGTTTTATAGATTTGAGATTCAGCATCCTAAAAAGTCTCTCTTCTCTGAGCTCTTCACAAAAGCAGCATGAGCAGCTCCAGCTGGAAAGTTTGCTTGCATTGACACAGTTTACATTCTCCATTTCCCCACTCCCTCCCCACCACTTTCCCTTCACTCCAAAAGTTCTCTCAAACAGCCTTTAAGCTTTAAACAAATATGAGTTTGTAAAGCAGCCGTCTCCCGGTTTCTTTCTGCCACCCTTCCATCCTGCCTTCTCCCCCAACTCACACCAGCCAAAGCCCAACAGAGTTGGCAAGAGCAGCACGTGTACAGAAAACAAACATATGGAGCATAGCCAGCAATGAAGCTGGATTTGGCATGCTCTGTTTACATAAGTAATAGGAAGAAAAGAGGGCAGCAAAGTCGACTGGAATTATATACCAGTCAGAAAAAACATATATGTACAGAGAGACTGAACAATGTCTGAACGTTCCCATGAAGTTAGTTTTTCTGTTTTGTTTCAAGTGATTTTGCCTTGTAGATTCTTGACTACATCCTAAATTAAAAACACAAGCCTTATATACTTTTTATCCTCAAGGAAAAAGCCAGAATCACATTTTCTCAAGTAGTCTGCAAACAGACTATTGCTGACCTCAATATATCCTGCCTTTGAGCACCAACATAAGAATAGAGAAATGGGCATTCCCTTCAGAAGGGTCTTGCACAAATTTCTTTTTAATCCATGTGGCAACTTGCACTCCCTCTGAACTCTACCCCCACCCCTTCCGATAGGTCTGTAGGGTTCAGGGCAGGAACATTGCGGAGTGGCCTGCTTCCATGTGGTTTCTACCCCAAACCATAATTCTGACCAGTCTTGCTCAAAAGGGTTTCAGCTGTGTTTGGGACAGCTGCAAAATCAGATGCATCCTACCTTACCTTAGGGTCAAAAAGCAGACTTTAAAGTCACAGCTAGCAACCATGGCACTTCTTCTACTTTTTGTTTTGATCTACTCAGTGGTCCCCAAACTGTACCCTTTAAGGGATTTTGGACTTCAGCTCTCAGAATCCCAGATTATTGGCCAACATGGCTAAGAATTCCAGGAGTTGAAGTCCAAAATCTCTTAAAGGGCACAGTTTGGGGAACACTGAGGGTAAAAGTAGGGGCCAGGATTTGTCTTCTATCATGACAGTAAAAGTGTTGCCCCCCCCCCCCCCTGATCATGAGTTGAATTAGACAAACTGCAACCTATAATTATTTAAATTTCAAAACCAAATACTTGACTATTTTGGAGGAAAGATCTACTTCATACACCAAGCCTTAAATAGCTAAATAAATAAATAAACAAATAGTTTCACAGTTATATGGAGGGGGAAAGCAAGAAATACAAAGTGATTCCTAAAAGATTACGAGTTCTGTTACGTACCACAACTAGTTTGTGGATCAAAAGCAACATGATTCTGTAATCCCATGAGATTGGTTATTAATTTATACAGTGGACCCTTGTTATACGCTGGGATTTGGTTCCAAGATCCCCCATGTATAACAAAATCCGTGTATGCTCAAGTCCCATTAAATATAATGACGTAGCAAAACAAGGTTTGATATTTGAAATTTATACTTTTTTTGGACATTTTTAAAATGTGTATGCTTGAATCCATGTATAAAAAATCCGTGTATAAGAAGGGTCGACTAATTACAGACATAAGAATACTATTAAGATAAGATCTGGCACTTTTTCTGATGCTTCAATTACTTCTTAAAATAAAATACTGCTATGCTGGTGGGGAATTCAAGGGAGTACCATACATTTAAAAATGTGTATAAGAGCAAATCAAGCCAGAACTCTCCCTAAAAGCCAAGGTAACTAAACTAAGACTATTGTACTTTGGACATATCATTAGAAAAGATAACAATGGTGCAAAACACGCTGCAGAAATAATCCAGTTTGAGACCACTTTAACTGCCCTGGTTCAATACTAGGGAATTCTAGGAACTGTAGTTTTGGGAGACATTTAGCCTTTTGTGTCAGAGCTCTGGTGCCAGAATAAACTATAATTCCCAGGATTCCTTAGCACTGAACCAGAGCAATTAAAGTGGTCTCAAATTGGATTATTTCTGCAGTGTGTTTTGGTCCAATGTTTGGTAAGCTACAAGGCAAGAGCCAACATGGATGGTATAATGCTTTGAGTGTTGAACTAGGACTCTGGGAGACCAGGGTTGAAATCTCTGCTTGGCTATGGAAACCCATGAGTGACCTTGGGCAAGTCACAGTCTCTCTGTCTCAGAGGAAGGCAAGGGCAAACTCACTCTGAACAAATTATTCCAAGAAAACCTTGTCATAGGGTTGCCTTTGTGTCACCCTAAGTCAGAAATTATTTGAAGGCACAAAACAACAACAAGGTACAACATGATAGGACAGGAGGATGAACAAATTAGAGATTGATAGACTCAATAAAGGAAACCTATGGCTCTGAGTTTGCAAGACTTGAGCAGGGCCATGGATTACAGGGTGGCTTGGAGGTTTCTCATTTATAGGGTTGCCATAAACTGAAGCCAACTCGACAAAAATTAACAACAAATTCTAGAAGTCAGAACAGTTCAGAATACCACATAGGTACCATACCTAACCCTGCCCAAGTGATTTTTATACCACTGATTTCAGTGACAAAAATGTCTGTCTATCCCTACCACATTAAAAGGATATATCAATACTGTGGATGCTAAGAGTTCCACTTACTTCAGAAGATGAACTCAACAGACCTTCTCAGTAGCTATTTATAAGATTAGAACACACATTGATGAAGTTTTTCAAGATATTTGCAAGATCTTTCAACTGTTCCTAAAACATCTCAATTTATTATAATTATTGCAATATTTAAAGTTTAAAGGAAAAGTTTCAATATCCCCAAAGACATAAAGGAAGAATCAGAATCACTATGTTGGTTACAATACTGCAATTTACAGTCTGCACAAAATACTGTGGCTAAAGAAAAAAGCAACTGTGCCAAACAATGTGGTGAGATGTTGGTACAGACAACAAACAGCAGGATAATTTTACAGGAACATATCAAATAAACCTGCTCAAAATCACAGACTCCAGAGAAAATGTCAAACAAACATAGAGGCCTAGTTTAAATTTAAGCATCAACCCTAAACACTGCAACTTCATGATTATGTCTTGGTGATCTCAATGAAATATGCTTTTGAATATGTAGAATTTAGGACTGAGGGCTTGTGTCAACAGATATTCCTATCTAGCTGTATCTGCAAAAGCGCCACAGAACTATAAACTCTAAAGAGAAACTGTGAACCATCTATACCAGTGGTCCCCAAACTGTGCCCTTTAAGAGATTTTGGGTTTCAGCTCTCAGAAGCCTCAGCCATGTTGGCCATTAGTCTGAGATTCTGAGAGCTGAATTCTAAAATCCCTTAAAGAGCACTAACATAAAATGATCCATCAGCCTCAACCTATTTCATACTACATAATACTAATGAAAATATATATATAAAGGAGATATGGCCATGTTCCAGAAAAGTTTCTTCCTGATGTTTTGCCAGCATCTGTGGCTGGATGCCAGCCACAGATGCTGGCAAAACTTCAGGAAGAAACTTTTCTGGAACATGGCCAAATAGCCCGAAAAAACACAAAAAACTATGGATGCCGGCCATGAAAGCCTTCGACTTTACATATAAAGGAGATAAACAAAATGTCTGTTAACCCACTCACCAACCCACCCATCCATCTCTTCCATTTCCTATGAATTATCTTGGTGGCTGCTGTAACTGTACCCTAGGAAACTGGTCTGTTACCTTGTCATATCTCGATTTCACCCTTCCTCCAAGTAGATCACAGAGGTATAGATGATGATGCTGTATTTGTCTTTAAGGAAACCCATAAAGCAGTGGTTCCCAACCTTTGGTCAGGACCCCTTTGGGGGTCGAACGACCCCTTTCACAGGGGTTACCTAAGACCATCAGAAAACACATATTTGCATGTAGCAATGAAAATAATTGTGTGGTTGGGGGTCACCAGAACATGAGGAACTGTATTAAAGGGTCGCAGCATTAGGAAGGTTGAGAACCACTGCCATAAAGCAAGTAAAACTTGAAGTGAGTTATTTGCCCATGATCACACAATAAGCTTCACAATTCCAGTATTCTATCCACTGCACCTCTCTTTCTCTGTAGCAGCCTTTCCCAACTTGGTGTCTCCAGATGTTTAAGACTGCAGCTCCCACCAATCTCATCAACCCTAGTTTCATGTGATTTTAAGCGATCCAATCAGGTTATCACATGGTCAACATTAATAAATTGTTACTCTCAAAACATCAGCCAGTGAGCCAACAAAGAAAGCTAGGGCTCAAAAAGAAAAGCCTAATATAGCTGCTAACCATTTAAACAACACACATGAACTTAGAGGCCAAATAGTATGGTTTATACCAGCCACACTATGCAGTAAATGGCATAGCTTGTCAACGTCGTGCCAAAGACATATAGGCGGGTTACAAACGGCCCTCAAGGGGCCGTTTTCCCGCCGCCGCCATTCGCTGCGCAGGGAAGCCCCAGCTGCCAGACCGCGAGGCTTCCCTGCGCAGCAAAAAAGGAGCAGCGAAATGCCGCTCCTTTTTTGAACGCGGAAGTGGCGCCGCGAGGGGTGGAGTGCGCCCTCGCGACGTCACTTCCGCCGCGACACGTCTGGACGCACAGCGTCCAGTACGTCAACATGGCGGCGCCCATGTGGATGGGCACCGCAAAAAAGTACGCGCTCCGCGCGTACTGGGAAGAAGGGCCGTCAGGAAGGTAAGAACCTTCCTAACCCTAATATGGCCCTTCCTAACCCTAGTACGCGCGGAGCTCGTACTTTATGGCGGTTTGTAACCCGCCATAATGAATAAGCTGAGCCTGAGCAGGTTTACCAGATCCAGGCTCCATAGATGACTATCTCCAAATTCAGGCTAGGAAATGGATGTTCTCATTGCTAATCCGTCCATCTCTGCCACATTCATTTTGTATTCATTTGGAATACATTTAGTGAGGCCCTTATGATGACTCAAACATATACAAGACTCAAGGCCTAATCCAATGCCAGCTGCTTTGATTATTCAATTGCTGCAAAGCAATAACATTTCTATGTTAATCATCTTTTCTCTCTTCTTTATTCTCACCTCATTCCCACAGACCCCCCCCCCCTCAATTAGAACAGCAACTTGGCATGAAAAATGAGGCTCTTGTCAGTCCCATCATGTCACAGTACAGTATGAGTGTACCTGTTTAAACAGCAATACTCAGCTTAAACTTCATATATTACATTCTGTGATGCAAAGCATAACATTCTACAAATCGTACAAATGAGGTTTAGAAGTATTGCAGAAGAACTGTTTTAAGGAAAATCACAACATGGAACTAATTTCAATTTCAATTCAAACTACAGTTGCTGTTGAAGTTGTTTTTGACTTAGGGCATTCGCAAAGTGAACCTATCAAGGATTTTCTTGGTGAGATTTGTTTAGAAATGGTTTGCCTTTGCCCTTCTCTGAAGCTAAGAGAATGCGTTTTTTCCAAGGTCCCCCAGTGGGTTTCCATGGCTGAGTCGAGATTTGAACCTGGTCTCCTGAGCAGTAGTTCAATGCTCAAATCATTACACCATGCTGTAGATCTGCATTAGCAATGAGATTTATGTGAGTGATGACTATTCGTCTCAGTGGGTTTGATCTAACTGGGATTCAGACTTGATTCAGCCAAACGTATCTGTGATAAATGAAGGAACACAAACCAACTATTCCTGCTTTACTTTGCCACATCTTTTCAAAAATAGTAATCATCATGAATGCATTTATATGAAAAAAAATCAAATTCTCTTCAGTCAAATAACTCTCCGCCAACATTTTTGAAAAAGGCTGCTAGTTATTAAATCTCATAAATGCTTTGGCCTGTCTATATAGCTTGGAACCAGCATGGTGTAGAGGTTTGAGTATTGGACTAGAACTCCAGAAGGGTTCAAATCCTCAGTCAGCCATGGAATTCTACTGAGTGACCTTAAGCAAGTCATACTCTCTCAGTATTAGAGGAAGGCTGGGGGGTTCTGGGAATTGTCATCTAAGGTATTTCCAAGCATTAATGGAGACTTGAACCAGATCTCCAGTCCAACATTCTAACCACTACACCACACTGGTTCCCTCATTCAGTATTGTTAATTCTCAACTAATGCAGTGCAACAGTTAAGGCAAACTTTACTTCAGTACACTTTCAAAGGCCACAAAGAGGTTTGCTGGCATAATTAACTGTTCTCCTATTATGGATGACAAAGGAGTTAACTCCAGGATAATGTCAAAATGCTTGCTTCCTTTTCCAAGCAAAACACATTTTGGCGCTGGGCCCCATCTGGGGAGCGTCATCCCTCTCCTCCTTTTTCTTCACCCGCCTTCTCTCTTCAAGGTTCAGAACAAATGAATCTCATTGCCCAACATGCTCCAGAGCTAGTTTCATCTTGCTCCAAGCTCATCGTATGTTTCAACTTCTGCCAAAAAGATTTTTTTTAAAATACAAAAAGAAGCTTGTATGCTGAGAGGGGGTTGAAAACAAAGAGTGGAGGAGAGGGAGTATGTTGATTATCCTCCAGACAAAACTTGGAAATACCAAAAGGGAGAGATTTTGCTCAGAGGATCTCAGATTTTCTTGAAGCCAGGATCAAACAGGCCACAAGAGACCATCCGTTACCCATATGATCCTTCCTTCCTCTACAGCTGTAACTCAGGCAGCTTGCAATCTCCACCCCACCATTCTGCCTGTTTTTCTTCCCCTTATTCAAGTCCGACTGTCTTCCAAAAGACAATTTAACAGAGCTAAACTTGTACACATCCTCCCCCACACCCAAAAGTCAGGAACACAGACAACTGTCTCTGTGGATCATTCCTGTGGCTGAAAACAAGAGGGTTGAGTTTCCCACAAACCCAGGATGAATCAGGAGTCATCAGAAGAAGCCAACTCTCTGGGTAACTTTTCTTCCCCTTTCCAACCAGCAGAATGAGAGGCAATCCATAAGCATGCAGCTTGCAAGGAGAGTTAACTTGAGGCTAAACATCTACAGGCTCCATTTTTTAAAAAGTTCTTTTCTTACCCATTTTAAGTAGGCCTATCTGTGTCTTTTACAACTAGTGATGCATGATTGTGTGTTATGACTCTCAAAACATTGATGCAATAGACTTCAACTGGTAGGAAGTCTTATTTAAAGCTGGATTGCAACTGCGGTAGAATTAGGAAAAAGTTACTTTGGGGAACAACTCTTCTTAGAATGGCCAGGTCAGCATGGCCAGTAGTCACACTATTCAGATGATCTTGAGTGTGATCAGTCTAAAATGTTATTTCCAAGCTCTGAACAACAATTAGTTTAGATGACAGCAAACAAGCAGCACATCTGTAAAAGACTGATAAGGCAAAGGAAGGAATCTGTAGGTAAGCAAATAAAAGCCTGGTCCATGTTACCCATACAGGCTGTTTATGGTTATGTTAGATCAGCTGAATTTTCAGGAAGTAAAAAAGGTCAAAATATATACGTCTTATGAATGTGAATAATGTGATACAGGACAACCAAGGGCAGCTACATATTTGATACCACAAAGATGCCATGGAAATAATTCAGATGCAGGAGCTTGGCTCAATTGCCATTCAACACACAAACTGCTGTTCTTCTATATCAGTTTCCCTGGCCAATAGCAGTTGGATTAAATCAACTGGTTTCCAAACTGGATCCCGAGATGTTGTTTGACTATGATTCCCAGAAACCCTTATCATTAGCCATGATGGTTAAGAATTGTAGAAGCTGTAGTTGAACAATATCAGGCAGCCTGAGTCTGGGAAACAATGTATTAGAATAACTAATTTGTGTTTGTGCCCAGGTGGCCTTTTTATCAAACAAAGAGTTGATAGATCCCTTAGGTTTAATCACAGATGGGCAGTTACTGAGATAATATTCATATTTTCTACAATATTGCTGTTATTATTATTATATGTATCCAATGGTTGTGGATCCCTTATAACCTTTGACAGAATTTGGATAGGGAATCAGACTTGTCCATTATGAATTGGTTTTAGCTTGAAATACAATGGGAAGGGTGCAGAAATTACAGTAATAACCATTTATTTATTAACATTATTTGATTTAATCCCACAATGATCCCTTAAACAACCAAAGCCCTACATCCTAGAATTAATCTCAACTAAGGCAGACCCATTAAATCAGTGATAGTTTAGTTGGTTAACCATTACATAAATTGCATCAATTCAGTGGGTCTAGCTTACTTGTCTTAATAACTGGATTCTGGGCTTGGACTGTAGAACAGTAAATAACAAAAATAAAAGATGGATTCAATGTAAGTCTTGATCCCTAATCACCAAAATTTGCTGTGCTGTATGTGGAATTATCATTTGCATAAGTCATTTTCAGTAGAACTCTGTCTTGTTGAGGACAACCTAATGTGCTGACTTCTCCTTTTTGATCACTTTCACTTGTTGGGGATGGTTAAACAAGCAGCTATTTGTAAAGTCGAAGGCTTTCATGGCTGGCATCCAAAGGTTTTTGCGGGTTTTTCGGGCTATGTGGCCATGTTCTAGCACAGTTTCTTTCTGACGTTTCCAACCCCCTGCCATGCAGGAAATCGAAATCAAAGCATCCCCGACAGTTGGCCATCCATCCTCTGTTTGAAGACCTCCAAGGAGGAGACTCCACCACACTCTGGGGGAGTGTGTTCCACTGTCGAATAGCTCTTATTGTCAGGAGGTTCATCCTAATGTTGAGGTGGAATCTCTTTTCCTGCAGTTTGCATCCACTGTTCTGCGTTCTAGTCTCTGGAGCAGCAGAAAATATGACACCCCTTTAAATATTTAAACAGAGCTATCATATCACCTCTTAACCTTCTCTTCTCCAGGCTAAACATACCCAGCTCCCTAAGGCATTCCTCATAGGGCATGGTTTCCAGACCCTTCACCATTTTAGATGCCCTCCTTTGGATACATTCCAGTTTCTCCACATCCTTTTTGAATTGTGGTGCCCAGAACTGGACACAGTATTCCAGGTGGGGCCTGACCAGAGTAGAATAGAGTGACACTATTACTTCCCTTGATCTAGACACTATACTTCTATTGATGCAGCCTAAAATCGCATTGGCCTTGTTAGCTGTCGCATCACACTGTTGACTTGTTCAACTTGTGGTCTACTTGGACTCCTAGATCCCTTTCACACATAGTTTTATTCAGCCAGGTGTCCCCCATCCTATATCTGCATTTCATTTTTCCACCATAAGTGCAGTACCTTACATTTCTCTGTGTTGAATTTCATTTTGTTAGCTTTGGCCCAGCTTTCTAGTCTATTCAGGTCATTTTGAATTTTGATCCTGTCCTCTGGGATATTAGCTACTTCCCTAATTTGGTGTCATCTGCAAATTTGATAAGTATGCCCCCAATTTTGTCCTCCAAGTCATTGATAAAGATGTTGAATAGCACTGGGCCCAGGACAGACCCCTGTGGGACCTCACTGGTCACTTCTCTCCAGGATGAAAAGGAGCCATTGTTGAGCACCCTTTGAGTTCGGCCAGTCAACCAATTACAAATCCATATTTGCAAGAATGTCATGGGGAACTTTGTCATGACATTCTTGCAAACAAGCTTGTAGAATGTGGGCTAGACAAGGCAACTGTTACATGGATGCAATCTGTGGTCTAGTCTCTTTGCCCTGATCTAGACCATCATTCTTTTTCAGCAGCAGCCAGTGACAAGAGGGATGCTCCTCAAGAGCACTACTAACTGGATGTGAACCATAGAACATTATATCTCATTTAGCACATGTACTTCTGTTCCTTGGAACATGATCGTGCTCTGTCTGGGAACTTGTTAAGGAGCTTCCTTTGAACATTTGTCACTGTCCTTTGTTTATTTTGGTTTTGCCCTCAGTGGCATGTAGGTGTTTTACCCCAAAACTGGTGGCAATTAAAATATGGTCATCCGTTATTTCTAGGCACATGCTCTCAATCTAAATAATCCAGGTTCTATCCTGGACATTTCTAATTAGGGCTGGGATGGACACCTGTCTGAAACCTGGAGAGCTGTAGTACACATCTGGACCAAGTAATTGGAACTCTTAGAATTATGTATAGAAATGGACATAAGTACTAGAGATGCATAAGCCAGCATTACAACTATCATACTGACTAATAGATACAACAACAGGAGTAGCAGCAGCAACATGTAAGGTGTCTCACAGAGGGATCTACTCAGAAGACCCTACAATGATAGAAGGATATATTTAAAAAACAACAACAATAAAATAGCACTTCCTTTAAAAAAATGATATCCCAGTATCTACTGTTGCATGTGCAACAACCAAATTCAAGTGAAAATTCAAGTGACAGATTTTAAAACTTGTATCCCAATTAAAAAAAAAGCACAAAGCACAGTGCTCTCCTGTGCATTGCCTTGCGGGGCTGAGAAGCAATATATAAATGTCAAAAATAATCAATCAAATAGGACTGGGATTCACAGTTGAAGAAACACTGCTCTCATTCCTATTTTCAAGGCTAACTGATCAGTATAGGGTTGTTTTGTTCATACATAATTTTATTCACATATATCAAAATTAAACACTTGGACAGATTCCTCCTTTTTTAAAACATCTATTGATGTTCAAATGTATGAAGTGCTTTACAATCAGCATCTTGTTTCTCTAATGTCAGTCCCACAGATGCAGAATGGGGGGGGGGGGGGGAGAAAAAACTGCCATAGACCACCCAGTGAACTAGTTGCTGGGCTAATATCCGAGGTCACCCCCCAGCCCTATACAACAATCCATTAACAGGGCTTTCATCAATTCATAACAGATATGTTCCATAAGCACCTACAGCTTGCAATCTAAATAATTCTTATGCACACCACAGTAGGGAAAAATGCCCAAGGAAAAGTCACAACAAAGGAAAACCATCAACCTCTAGCAAACACCAAGGTCCCAAACATGAGAGGAAAGCAATGAAACCTCCTTTTCACAACTGGTTCTAGAGAGGAAATATCAAGTAGAAGGGGGGAGAAGGACTACTCTGGGAACTGCCTTTGATCACCACAGACATTGCACTTGGGGATTCTGTCAAGTAATTCTATCCTTCTTTTAAAAATGATTTTTGCTATTTGCCCAAATTCCGCTTCCTTTTTCCTTCAGCCTAAAACATTTGTCTCCCCCCCCCCCGCCCTTTTGTATTTTTATTAAAGCCAAGTATTATTTGCATTGAAATTCAGTTAGCTTTACTATCCTTCTAAACTTTCTCAGCCTTGCCTTGGATTTTTATATACTGTCAGCCCTCCCTATTCACAGATTTTTTTATCCACAGATTCGTCCACGGCTTGAAAATATCCCAAAAAGATACAAATTCCAAAAGGCAAACCTTGAATTTGCTATTTTATGTAGGGGCACCATTTCAGTATCCCATTGTATTTAGTGGGATTGGAGTATCCACAGATTTTGGTATCCACAGGGAGTCCTGGAACCAAACCCCACTGGATACGAAGGACCCACTGCACTTCTTTTTCATTCCCTAGAATACCCAAGAGCCAGCACGGTGTATTGGTGAGCCAACAAGGTCTAGTGATTTGTGTGCTGGACTAGGACTCTATGAAATCAGGACTCAAATCCCCATTTGACTATGGAAACCCACTGGGAGACCTTAGGCAAGTCACATTCTTGCCATCTCAGAGAAAGGCAATGGAAAAAATGCTTAATACAAACCGTGCCCATAAAACCACATACTAAATATAAAGGTCACCATAAGTTGGAAATGACTTAAAGGCCAAACAACGATAGCACCCACAATCATAATGCAACTTGTATACAAGGAACAGATAAATTGTAGGCCATGTCAGTTTCCTAAATCAATTGTATTTACAAACTCAATCACATTATTTCAATCAATTTCACTCATGGTCCTCCATGAATGAGTTTTCATGGGACAAAATATGTTTCTGTGCTCCATCAATGGTTGCCATTCATCTAGATTAAGAAAAGGGAAGTTCAGCGCACAATGCCCTCATGTGCTGCATTTTATCTCAAAATACAGGTGAGGTGTGTTTTACAACCAACCCTCCATATCCATAGATTCTTTATCCACATATTCTACCATCCATGGCTTGAAAATAGTCAAAAATGTAAATTCCAAATAGCAAACCTTGATTTTGCCATTTTAAATAAGAGACACCATTTTACTACCCCACTATATACCATGCGACTTCAGCATCCACAGATTTTAGTATCCACTGGGGATCCTTGAACCAACCCCCAGTGGATACCAAAGACCCACTGTATTCCACAATATAGCTGCTACACACATGGGGAATCTGCCATAACAACCTGATTTGTCCAAAAAGTAACATTCAAAACAGGGCAATGTGTTTTGTCAAGAAGAGACAGTATTCTGAAGAAGGTATAAAGATTATGCAAATTTAAAATCAGCATAACCTCAAAGCTTTTCATTAGTAGCAGCCAGGGAAAGAATCACTGTAGTCCCACACTTAATGCCCTTTATGGCTGAAGGGTTTACAATTCTTAATGTAGAACTGGATTTTTCAAGCACAAGTTTATTCAAGTATGTTGAAAACATTTTCTTTGGCAAACATACTGAAAATGAACCAATGGATTTGACGTCATAAACCTTGCCTACTCCCTTTCACCTTCAAATTTTGGCATCTAAAATTTCTCTAAGGCCAGTTTTGCTTTAGGGAGCAGGAGATGCCTTCATAAAGCAGGGTTTGAAGGAAAAAATTAGGTGAGAGAAGAAGCAGGACTCAGCTGCGGAGATACTTACCATAGGATATTACAATGGTCTCTCTGTACCTCTATTGGCTTAAAGGACAGACCAGTTACAAAGCTACCACCTATTCTAGACTACCATTTGAGCACCCTCAGGGCCAATACAAACATTCATAATCCCCTCATATTTTAGTACTACCTTAGCTTTCACATTGGTAGTCACTAGTTTGGAAAAATACTCCTTCTCCTGAAACTCACACCCTATGCCAAAATATACCATCTCTTGAAAACTAGCTTTTTTTTTTTTGAAGTAGCAGATTTTGCGCTCAAGCACCATTTTCATGTGGATATGGGTTCAAACACCTCTTTACTATTTGAAAAGTAAGAATACTCTCCAATGAGGGACTGTACCACCTCAGATGCTAGATACCAGACTCTTCCATTGCTGAAGCAGAAAAAAGAACAGACAGGCTATCATCACATAGCAATACTATATCTTGCAGAAAGTTCTAATCAAGCTGGATTGGGGCTGTACCTATCCAGTTATTAATATAATTTTATGAAGAACCTGATATCTTGGTCAATTTGGAAAATAATCTGCACACATCCGCCTAACACTCAGAACTCCCATCCAGAATATTTTGGAATAATGTTATATTACATTTTAGTATTACACACATAAACATCAGACTCACATGCGTACCATCTTCCCTGATGCAGCTATTAGGAGAACAGTAGTTTGCTGTTACTGCTTTTAAACTAACCAGAGTTCCCTGTTATGGAACTCATGGAAATTATATTTAGGTTCAGCTACTATTACCACACATTCTGATTCCATCATTTAAAATAATCAGATTTCTATACTTTTGGATATAAAGGGAAAGTAGTTAGTTTAACAACTTGAGACAGAAGCTTCTAATCTCTTCTAGTAGTTTAGTGGAGGAAGGCAGTGATATGGAAGGCTAAGCATATGATTAGTACAGTTGGCCCTCTGTAGCCACAAATTCTTTATCCATAAATTCAATCATCCATAGCTAGAAAATATTTTTTTAAAAATATGAATTCCAAAAAGCAAACCATGATTTTGACATTTTATACAGTGCTCCCTTGCCTTACGTGCAGATCCGTTCTGGACCCCGCCACATAAGGAAAGTTCTGCATGTGCTTGAGCCCTGTTGAAACTAATGGGGCTCATGCACGCGATGCGTGTGCCATTGACTCTTTGTTGCATGGCTTTCAGCATAAGCTGAAAGCCACGTATGACATGGGCACACTGTATAAAGGACAACATTTTACTATGCTATTGTATTTGCTATGTCCAGTGGAACATAATGGTTGGACTATGGAGACCAGGATCCGAATCCCTGCTGAGTCATGAAACCCACTGGGTGAACTTGGGCAAGTCACACACTCTCTGCTTCAGATGGCAATGGGAAAGCCTCTGTGAAGAAGTCTTCCAAGAAAACCTCATGATAGGGTCGGCGTAAGTCAGAAACCACGTGAAGACACACAACAACAAAGTTATAGCAAAAGAAAAAAAACTGCAATTTTCTTTGAAATGTGGAGACCATGCCACTTCAGTCCATAATGATAGGCAGGTAATATATAAACAAACAACAACCACTATCATCATTATTATTTTAAAGCACAACTGTGTTCCTGGAAGCCTTGTATGGAAACAAGGGCCTGTGCATATTGTTTCAAACAAAAATGCTAGCTTTACCACTGCTGCTACCAGAATTCTACACTGCAACGTCATGGTGAAGCTACTGGTAGGATATAGGGGTCTGGAGCGCCCTCTCCATTCCCAGAATGTTGCTCACCCCTGGCCTATCCACTGAGAAAAAGCCTAACAGAAATATTCTTGCATATAAATGGGAAAACAGTCAGATTTGGAGCCTAGATACATCCCACTGACAGCATCACTGAGAATGCCTCTATCTGAGCCTCCTCACAGAAGCTGTGCATCTTTGAATTCCTTATGAAAGCCAGTCTTATATGGGAAAGAAGGATGATAAAGTTTACAACATATTTAAGGCCTTACTGTTCAAAATATAAAGTCCAAATAGTGTTTAGAAGGTCACCAGAAGTCACAAAGCAGACTCTTGAAGCAGTTGTATATCATAATATTGACAAGGTGGAAGGTGTTCAGGGTGGGGGGGAGTTGGTGACCAAGTTGGCAAAAGATCTGGAAACCAAATCCTATGAGAAAATTGAGAATGTTTAACTGGATAAAATAAGAATGAGCCATATGACAGCTGTCTTTAACTATCAGAAGCGCTGTCACATAGATGATGCAATGGGTTTGTTTCTGCTGTTTAAGAGAATAGGACATAAAGTACATTAATGGCTTCGACTTGCATGAAAATATTCCGATTAAGCATTAGGAAAAACTTGGTGGAAGTAAGAGCTATTCAACAGTGGAACAGCCTACCTCAGAAAATAATGGACCAGTGAAACCCCATGATTCACTATAGGTTTTTAAACAGGTATTAGATGGCCACTTCTCTGGAATGTTTTATTTAGCATGAAGTAATTCCTGCACGGCAAGAGGTTAGTTAGAGGCCTCTTGTACTCCTTTTCCAATTTTATGATTCTGTGCTCACAAAAAACATGTACCATGTTGCACTCTGGAGGATGGTTGCTGCATTGTGCATATGGAGAAACTGGATATCCACACCTGGTGAGGCTGCAAATGGAGTGCAATACAGTACTGGGCCTCAAAACATTCAAAAAGTGAATAATGGTTGATATATCTGAGATGGAAGGAAGTCCTGCAATGTACATATCAGCTTTGTGTGTTACCTTTATCAAAGATGTGGGGAATTTGGCATTGGCAAGACATTCTCTAAATAACATAATTAATTTGCTGAGCACCACATCTTAAGAATTCTGACACAAATTTAAGAAGAAAGGTATATGTTGCCACTGAGGTCTCCAGCTGTGCATAGACATGTGAACAACCAAAAGGAGGTGCAAAACCTTTCTTTTCTTTTTCTTGCTGTACTGTGAGCTCTGTCTTTGCAACTCAAAAGTTAAGCATATATCTTCCAAACAGAATGCAAATTGTTGCCCTCTGCCCCTCTGCTTCAGGAGAACTGACCACTTCTTCTTTTCTTTTCTGAAACATCTATATGGTACTTTGTGTTTTCTTCCTATTATACTTTTTATCTTTAAAATTCTGCTTCAAGAAGGGAGCAAAATGGTGCCACAATGGCAACACAGATGGCATCATAATTGACACTAAGGTCAGCCAATCAGTGTTATGCAAAGGTACCCATGCTGCTCAGCCTGGAGAAGAGTATGCCTGAACTGTGCTAATTATGGTTCCACAGCAGATTTTGAGATGCACTGATATACATCTGAAAACACCCTTGTACAGTATCATAATCCCATCCAAGTGTACTCTGAAACTGGGCCACAGAGAACAAGCTCAGGCCCTGGTGAAAAAAGCCTTTTGGGAAAGACCTCTCAACTGTCTGCCAGCAGTAGACTGGTTTGACAAGCAATATTGGGTGGGGGGGGGGGGATCTCAGCTTCTGGATCAGGATGGTGGCTTTGGTCTGAGAGGGAAAAGGATGGCTGCAGATGAAGAAGAGAAATCTGAGAAAGGGGCTCTGTTCTTGCTCCCCACCCTACTTGACTCCCTCTGGACCTGTTGCTGTAGGGGTGTCCTTCTAGTGGGCACATCCATTGAGGACAGCAGGACTCTTTAAGGTCCCTGGAATTTCCTTTCTGGGGGTGAGTGCACAGAAGTGAACCCCCATGGATATGAAGAGCCGACTCTACTAGGCACCTGAGATGCAATGATATCCTCCCAATGCAAATAATGCCTTCAGAGGAAAGATTCCACAACAGAGCATGGCAGGAAAGGTTAATATTTTTTGTGTGACTGTTATGAGCCCGATAGTTATCATTCTCACACTTGCTCTCTCACCTATGTGATCTGCATTTTGTAACAACTGTATGTTAAATGCAGTATTATATTCCACCCCAGAGACCCTTTCACACTACACAATTATGGAACTATGATTCCACTTCAACTGCCAAAGTACTATCCTATGGAATCTAGGGATTTAGTTTTCTTCTTGTGTGCCTTGTACTCATTTCTGACTGTTTCAAAATGGTTCCAATTGAGTTCTTGTTTAAATATGATAATGTGCTCAATGGCACACTGATATTATAACTTACTGTAGTGTTGTGTTCATTTTGAAATCTATTTTAGGTCTCTATACTTAGAAACAAGGTGAGATATAAATTAAACAATTACTGTTACTATACTATTACTAAAAAGTTACAAGTAGTCTGGATGCTTTAGAAGATTCTTCAGACTGTCAGATTAAACAAAAGTAAGAAAGGTAAGGGGAAAGTGCTTGAGAATGCAGTATGGGATAATGCTATGACTTCTGAAATGTAGACATCTTCAGAATTATTATAGTTTTTTCTTTCATAATACATGAGGCTGCATATAGTGGATAGGATCATGGTTATATGTGAGTAAGCGGTACATCTTACAAGGTTCTGTTGGTATCTCAGTAACTGATACTTGGAATGTAGAGCAGCAATAAATCCACTAGTAGGGACCATTTGCAAGCATGAAGTCCCAGATATACTTCTCAAATCCCAGTAGCAGCATATGACAGGACAAATTTCTTTCACCTACTTATTTTCAACTTGCCTCTCTCCCAATATGGAACCAAGGCTATTTTAGGTTCTCTTAGGATGAGTATAGTAGGCAGCTGTTTATATAAAGATGTATAAGCAGCAATGGAACCATTGGCAAACTGCTTACTGTCCTATCTGCCCAAGGGGCTTTTATACTATCTCAGGATCCTCCCATCTGTTCATCTCCACCTATCAGGAATAACTGTTCATTGGTCTTCTGTTGTCAGCCAATTAAATAAGACTCATAACAGTGGAACCAAAGGAAAGGCTTTCCACAAAGAGCCTGGGAAGGCTCATATACAAAGCAGCTTGTCAGATATATAAATACAGGTTGAGTATCCCAAATTAGCCAAAGTGCTTGGGACCAGAAGCTTTTCAGAGTCAGGATTTTTTTTCCCAGTTTTGGAATACACAAGTAACACAGTACATCGTATTTGAGTGGCAAGGCTGGAGAGAAGCACGAGGATCTATGAAATGACAAGATGTATGGATTTGTGCCAAGCACTATGCTTGGATTTCTGCCATTTCACAGTTCCTCAGCCTCTCTCCAGCGTCACATCTTTTTGCCTCCAGCCAACTGCTTCCACCTTCAAGGAGGCAGCTGTGGCACTATCCTGCTTGTCCATCTCTCTCCAGCCTTGTGTCTCTCCCTAGCCTCGCACCTCAATTTATTAAAATGTTATTATACATGGGAGCCAGCAGAAAGATTAATGTGCACTGAAACTGATGCATAGCAGGATTGATGCACATTACTACTTGCATTGTGTACACTCCCTCGGAGTGTAGTGGAATTTCCCTCCTTGGAGATCTTTCAACAGAGGCTGGATGGCCATGTGTCAGGGATGCTTTGATTTGGATTTCCTGCATGGCAGGCAGTTGGACTGGATGGCCCTTGCGGTCTCTTCCAACTCTATTATTTTATGATTGTATGAGAGACAAAGCTGGAGAGAGACTGAGGATCTGAGTGATGAATCAGTAAGAGTGCTGCAGCCACCATCTTGAAGGCAGAGCAAAAAGTTTGTTTTTTTGGCAGATATGGGATTTTTGAAATAGAGTTCTCAACCTGTACAGCTATATACAACACATTCATGATACAGATTAAATGGTAGACTTAAGTGTTTATGTTTCAGGCATTAATTAATCTATTCGGAGCTTTGAATGTTGTTTCCCACTACTTTCACATATTTGTCTGTTGGGAACATGGGAGAAGGCCTTCTCAGTGGCCGCTCCAAAATTTTCAAACTCCTTCCCTGGGAGGCCAGGATGACTCCCTTCTTGCTGTCCTTTCCTAAATAAAAACTTTTTTTAATATGACAGGATTTCAAGAATTGACTGCAAAAGGCTTTTACAGTGGGTTCCTTTTATCCTCTGGGGTTTGGCTCTAGGACCCCCTGGGGATAGCAAAATCAGTGGATGCTCAAGTCCCAATAAATATAGTGGCATAGCAAAATGGTGTCCCCTATATAAAATGGCAAAATCAAGGTTTGCTACTTGGAATTTATAGTTTTTTAAATATTTTTAAGCCATGGATGCTTGAATCCATGGATAAAAAAAATCCGTGGATAAGGAGGGCCAACTGTAATAGTATGCTCATAGAATAGAATAGAATCATAGAGTTGGAAGAGACCGCAAGGGCCATCCAGTCCAACCCCCTGCCATGCAGGAAATCCAGATCAAAGCATCGTCGACAGATGGCCATCCAGCCTCTGTTTGAAGACCTCCAAGGAGGGAGACTCCACTACACTCCGAGGAAGTGTGTTCCACTGTGGAACAGCCCTTACTGTCAGGAAATTCCTCCTAATGTTGAGGTGGAATCTCTTTTCCTGTAGCTTGCATCCATTGCTCCGGGTCCTAGTCTCTGGAGCAGCAGAAAACAAGTTTGCTCCCTCCTCAATATGACATCCCTTCAAGTATTTAAATAGGGCTATCATATCACCTCTTAACCTTCTCTTCTCCAGGCTAAACATCCCCAGCTCCCTGAGTCGTTCCTCATAGGGCAAGGTTTCCAGACCTTTCACCATTTTAGTCGCCCTCCTTTGGACACGCTCCAGTTCTATTAATTCTTTTATCCTTTTAATGGATTTGTTTTTTGTGACTTTATTTCTATAGACAGTTGAATTGCAGTTTACCAAAATGTTCTATGTTTTTACTTAGATTGTGTGTATGAACTTTTATTTTATTTATTTTTTTCATTTTTGTAAGCTACCTTGAACCCTTGTTTTGGGGAAATGGTAGAATATAAGTGAAACAACCAACAACAACAACAACAACGCCATGGATATCCAAGTGATTAATCTGAGGTGTATGTAAGAGGAGTCTATCACTCTACAACAAGATTAATAAGTTTTTGATGAAATATTTATATCCATATTGTTATACAGTATGCAGAACTGACTTTCTTAACACCATTCTCAGATGCCTGCAACCTAGGATGTGAACTCAGTTTCTATGTATAGTAGTTCTATGCTATAAAACTAGGTCATGCTCTAGATTTCTAGAAAAAATGCCTCTCCATCTTTACAAAGTTCAGTCCAATGTCTTGCAAAAGACTAATAAGGTTCCCTTGAGAGATCTATGAAGCCTGCAATTCAGTATTAAGAAAGAAAGCTCACTGGGAAAGACTAGTCATTAAAGTTTTCAGACTAGATTCTCCAATTACGCCTTCCAGAGGCATACCTGATGCTCACTAACTTCACTGACTTCTTATGATTCTAAGATCACTGCAACAACTTCTGAACAGTAACATGCCAATGTAATATGCTTTTGGTACGCCAGCCTCCTGTACCAACAGTAGTTCCCCTGTCCTCTCTCTTGATATAGCAATTACCAGTGTGACCTTTAGCTACTCACCACAAGCCAGCCCTTAAGCTATAAAGGTAGAGAGGGTTTTAAGTATATGGGTTATGTCTGCTTCCTCTTTCAGCCTGAATAAAGAAAGTTTTGGTTACTCTTTTTTCCTCATAATTAAACACAGGTATAAATCAATCTGAAAATGGACTGAACCTTTTAGTATGCCTACCTTTCCTACATCTCAGTCTTATTCCTGTATGCCAACAGGAGCAACTGCTCTGACAGCTTGTCCTTATCACAACAGCAGTTGCTTTTATTTATTATTCCAAGTTGTCAGAGATACTGTAATGATTTGCATTCATGAATTAGATATATTCTGACACTGATTGGTAGATGGGAAAGAACCACAGAAGGAGTCGATTTCAACAAGGAATAAACTCCAAGTCTTGAGCTTTGTACTTAGGAATGCATTCTGCTCCCACTTCAGAATGTCCAATGTCTATTCTTCTCTTATATAATTCATGGAAAAAGCAGTAGGAGTCTCAACACCAATGTGTTATACTACAATCCCCATTATCCCTAACCTACTTTGACTATCCATTAAGGGAAATGTAGTAAGACACATCTAGAAGGTGCCAGCATGGGGAAGGTCACTTGAGGAAACACACAAAACTCTGCATTGGAATTACTGAGCTGGGGTGCATCTACACTGTAATAACAATGCAGTTTGACACATCTAAGTGTTGCAGCTCCATCCTATGGAATCCTGGGGTTTATAGTTTTGCAAGGTTTTAACCTTCTCTGCCAGAGTGCTGGCACAAAACTAAAAATTCCAGGATTCTGTATGATGGAACTGTGGCAGTTAAAGTGGTGCCAAACTGCATTAAAGTGTAAATGCACTCTTGGAAACAAACTACTAACTGAAAACTTAAAAGTAAGCAGTAAAAGAAAAAATCTTGTGTTCTAAAGCTAGTAGAGCAGCTTATCTACCTAACAGATAATGTTAGGAGTGCACACAATGTTAGAGTGGGAACTGTGAGGGTGCCTACTTTCATAATGCAATGGAAATTTTTGTAATGGGAAGAAAAGAATGAAATGGAATACAAAAACTTGAAATTACAAAACCATGGATCTGTTAAGGAGGTATCCTTTCTACTGGCACAATTCTTCTTTAGACCACTGAGCTTTACACAACAGACATGGCCACTTTCACCAACAGATGCCAGACCAATAAATACTTACTCTACTTTGTGAGTCTTTTTTATAGCTCAATAAGAAAGGATGCTCTAAAGGCCAGTTCCAATCACAAATAGCCTCATCTCTCCATCTCAGTGAAAAAGCTGCAAGAGGACCCATTGCTAAGAAAGTGCTGCAATATTAAAAACACTGGCTAGATACAGTAGTATGAACCCAACTGCTAAGGGCAAGCATTTCAGTGCCACTACATAAACTAAGAGACAGAGTAGAAGTAGAAGCCTTCTGGATGCCTGACACATATCTTGGGTCCTTTTCACAAGACAGCTACCTTGTAGGGTAGGCTCTATTCTTCTTCTGTATGAAGAAGTCTGAACTCCGATTTGTTTGTGAAACTTGAAAAGTAAAAGGGAAAAAGTGAACTGCACTTAGGTCCCAGCTATGCGAATTCACTCTTCCTGGCTTATTTTTGTATGCCATACTGTAATCCCTGTTCTTCAAATAGTAAGTATACAGTTTTAAATGCATTTAAATACAGGTTTGTACTCTTAAAAATAGTAAGGATAGAATGATAATAAAGCACACATGAAACTCTAATGTTGTTTTTTTTTTGGGTTGGATTTTTTGGGGGGGGAGTTACAGTTGTCAGGATAAATTCAAAGAAAAGGAACCACAGTTCTCCTAGAACTTGTACATGTTTTTATCAGTATTGTTCTGTCCACTCACTCCGAAAAACACATACATTTCGTTTTCAAAAATGTTGATAGGTTACATTCTGTTTACACATTTTGGAAGCAAAGACCCTTAAAATATTTTTTCCAGCATCCCAGGCCACCATTCAGTCCAGATTTGCATAGACAAAGGTTGGTAAATCTCCCACATAAATCCTTAGATCTTTAATAATGCTTAAGGCTGGTGTTTGACTAGGGTTTTCCTCTTAAAGAAGCCCCTTGTTTTATTAACAAGTGTTAAATATCATTTTAAAATAATAATAATGATAATGATAATAACACGAGCCTATTGTAAACAACCTTTACCACTCAATCCCTTTCTCAACAGATCCTTGCAAACCAATAAAGGCCATCCCACTCTAAAAAGTTGCTCAAGGGAAGAAAACATCCACTGCTCCAGATCTATTTTAAAGATGACCACAAAAGCAGGCGAGAAGGAGCAGCTGCACCAGAAGAGGCAAACTTTGTTTACTCAGAGCAAACCCATCCATGGCTCCTCCAAGCAGAGACAGCTCTCATGAGCCAAGGATGCTACACAACTCTGGATGCTTTGAATGACTTCTGAATAGCTGAGCTTGGAATACACCCAGGCTTGGAAATAAGGCCTCTTTTCCCTTTGCCCACCTCACCCCCCCCCATTTCCATCAAAAAGAAACCAAAATTTTTATTTGTAGTTATTATTATTATTATTATTGTTGTTTTATTTTGATTTTGCAATGTGTGTGTGTGTATGGCAACAAGGACAGCCACCACAAAATAACACACAATTAAAACCCTCCTTCCCTTTATCCCCACCAATCCAAAAACTAAATATACAAATTAACAGCATAACAAGAACATTAAAATCTTTAAAATGTATAAAATCTATAAAACCGTTTAAACCATTTATGACAGGGCTTCCTGGGGCATAAAAAGGGCAATCCAAATGCCTCAAGTTGGAGAGAGGCTCCTAAGGGAGA
The DNA here is from genome assembly GCF_019175285.1 of Sceloporus undulatus. Taxonomy (NCBI): domain Eukaryota; kingdom Metazoa; phylum Chordata; class Lepidosauria; order Squamata; family Phrynosomatidae; genus Sceloporus; species Sceloporus undulatus. Next base: position 42,136,094 of record NC_056524.1, read on the forward strand.
GAGGTCCTCCCTCAGAAAAGCATCCTCTCCAGCTTCCCTGCTTCAAAGCCTTTCCCAATTTACCACACACACAAAGTTACACAGCCTCTGAGGTGCTCCAAGGATTTCTCCCTCTGCAACTGTAACCCAGTACAAAAAAAAGAAAGAAAGAAAAGGGAAAGGAGGGACCTTCTGGAAAGAGAAGAGAAGGGCACTTTTTGCTTTGGGGGGCCGAGTCTGTCCCCAGCTGGGAGGCTGCTTGGCTCCCTCTGAGGATGCTGAAAGAAGGGGGAAAGAAGAAGGAGGGAAAGGCACAGGGCAACAAAGAGGCTCAAAAGTCTCCAGGCTGGAGAGAGTTCCAGGCCGGAGGAACTCACCCAAAGTCAGAGGCAGGAGTGGAGCTCTTTTGGGGGGAAGAATCAAGGGGCTCTGAGGGGAGAGAAGGGAGCTCTGGGGCAGCCTCAAGAAGAGCAGCAGCAGGAAGGAGTGGGGCTCCCAGCAGCCAGAGCCTCCAGAAGGGAGCAGGCTTTGGGGTGGGTGAGTGAACTCTCCCAAGAAGCCTCTTCTTTTGGGCTGGCGCCGCCGGAGCCTCCCTTTCCTCCCTTTTTGGGAGGAAGAGGAGGAGGGAAAGGAGGAGCCGGGGCTGGGCTGAGAGAGGAGGAGGAGGAGGGGGCCGAGAAGAAGAAGGCCTCCAAGTCCCCACAGACTGAGACACAAGCCCCCTTGCTTTCTTTTCCTCCCCAGAAGGAGCCCCGAGTTTGTGGGGAGCAGCTTCCCACTTGGGCACCTGAAGGAGGGAAAAGGAGGGAAGGAAGACCTTGGTTTTGAGAAAAGGTGGCCTGGAAAAACGCCTCCTTTTCCCCCTTCTTTTCCTCCTCCTCCTCCTCCTTCTCCCAAACCTGAGAGAAACAGAAGAGGGGAAAGTGGGAGCTGGCAAAGTTTGGGGAGAAGAAAGAAGAAGGGAAGGCCTCCTTCTCTTCTCCATCCCTCTTTTTGGCTTCTGGGAGGTGGAGGTCCTTAAGTAAGGTGAGATGTCCTCACCGCAAAATGGAGGGCATTCTTGAAAAAAATGGAGGACCTGGCCAAAGAAAAGTGGCCAAGACTCAGAAGGGATGGAAAGCCAAAGGCATCCATGGTCGGCATCTCTGGGGGGGGGGGTTGTAGGTTTTGGGGGCTACATGGCTATGTTCCAGAGAAGTTTTCGGCAGCACCTGTGGCTGGCATCTTCAGAGAATGCTGGCCTGGAAGTGAGTGGGGCGTGTGTGTGTGTGTGTGTGTACACACACACACACACACACACACACACACATACAAGGGTCACCCAGTGTGTGTGTGTGTATAACCCACTCACTTCCAGGCCAGCATTATCTGAAGACAGCAGCCACAGATGCTAGCGAAACGTCAGGAATAAACTCTTCCAGAACGTGGCCACATAGCCCAAAAAACTCACAAAAAAGCTACACACAAAGATGTTTACGTAGGACTTTAGCACACAGGCACAACTGGAAGTATAAACAAAGATTATCCCGTGAAAATCACATTCGCAATTAAGATTTTCACATGACATTGCTATTAAATGGCCATTATACTGGGAATATCACACAATTTTAAGAAAGCTTTTCACATGATGTCACATTAAAAAGTGATTAAAGTGGCACTGACCTGTGAACAACCAGGCAATAAACAGCACAAATCATATTGACAGGAAAAAATGCTTTCTTGCTGTTTATTGCCTGGTTACTCCCAGGTTATTCCAGGGATAATGGCTCTTTTGTCGTGCTGTATCTGAAAATCTTAATTGCCATTTAATATTACAGTAATTGTGTAATTTTCACAGGATAACCCTCATTTAAACTTCCAGTTTTCCTCCAAGTGATAAAGTCCATTAAATTTTAAATCCAGGCTCCTTGTTGTTTTGTGCCTTTGAGTCGTTCCCAATCTACGGCGACCCTAAGGTGAATGTCTCCTGGGGTTTTTTTGGCAAGGTTTGTTCAGATGTTTGCCTTCTTCCCTTGAGGCTGAGAGGGTGTGACTTCCCCAAGGTCACCCAGTGGGTTTCATGGCTAAGTGGATAATCAAACGCTGTCTCCAGAGTCAAAGACTGCATCCATACTGCAGAGCTAACCTGGTTTGACACCACTTTTACTGCCGTGGAATTCTAGGAACTGCAGTTTGTTGTGGCACCACAGCTGCAATAAATTTTGTACTTATTTTTATGTAGCCATGGAGAAGGCCATTGCAAGTACAGTCAGCCCTCCACATTTGGCTTTTGTGGATTTGATTATTCACAGATTTGGCTGATATGTTTTCTCTAGGAATCTCTAGGTTCCTCCAGTGGAACTCTGTGGTCAACTTCTGCCAAAGGTCATGTTGGAGGATCTAAAGATTCATAGAGAGAACACTTCCCTAAGTATTGTTAGGTTAGCCAATGCAATTCCATGGTCAACCTCTAGCAAATGTTGACCAGAGAGTTGCCCTGGAGGACCTAAGGATTCCTAGAAAGGTGATCTGTCAGGTAAAAAAAACGTTTTTTAGTTATGTTTTTTCCACTTTCACAGGGGTCCTCAACCCAGTTTATGTGGAGGGTCTACTCTGTGTGTGTGTGTGCAGGATGTGGTGGTTTTGTGCTTAAGATGCCAGTTCTGATGAGCTGAAGATCAGAAGGTTGACAGTTTGAGGCCCAAGTGCTGCATGATGGGGTGAGTGCCCATCACTAGTCCCAGCTTCTGCCAACCTAGCAGTTGAAAAGCATGCAAATGAAAGTAGATAAATAGCTACTACTTTGGTGGGAAGGCAACAGTGTACAGTGCAGTCATGCCGGCCACATGACAACCAGAGCAGTCCTTGGGTAATGTTGGCTCTGGCTTAGTCACGAAGATGAGCACTGCCTCCTACAGTTGGTTACAACTAGACATTCATGTGAAGGTACTTCCTTTACCTACACACACACACACACACACACACACACACACACACACACACACATGGTGGGCTTTTCCCCAAAATAATACAGCCATCCATTTAGAATTTGGAGGCATGTCTCTGTGGATTCTATTGGCTGATCTCTAGTTTTTGTCACTACTGTAGATTTCAAGGCTTGCCCCATGGCTTCCTAGCGCTTTGTTTATTATGCATTTAAATGTGTCGTTATGGCAAACTGCAAGCGGAGAACAGGATCAGGCAAGGTGCAAACATGCCAGCAAGAGGGACTGGTTATGCAAGTAATTAGTATAGTACAATAATGACATGAGTCAGGTGATTTTTGCTAAGCAATTAACTTGCATAGGAAGGTAGCCCCACCATGGCACTAATCTTTTTGTGGTGGTAGGATTGCATGCTCCTGTGTGACTATGCTGACAGTAGCACTACTGCTAATCGAGTCTCTCACATCAGATAGGGTATAATGAAGAGCCAGACTAAATGTACTAAACAGCTGCTGGGCAGCAGCAGTCCTGGGGACTGACATTGATAGAAGATCTTCCAGAGACAACAGCAGAAGCATCACAGCTAGCACTTGTTAGTACTGCACAAAAGGAAAAACTGGGAAACACATTCTGAATGTTTTTTTACCGTGAAAGCCCTATGATGAGACATAAGCATTTTGTCCCCAAACTGCTGTGATTCTACTTGGCACCTAAGTGAATCTGGCATTGGCACTAGTCCAGCCTTTGAGAGGAAGGCATCCCACAGTGGTGCCACAGCTGAGAAAGTTCTTTCCCCTGTCCTTCCACTTTGTATTTCTCCCACTAGTGAAACACAAAGAAAGGCCCATCCTGTAGACCTCAATTCCTGGCATATATATATATATATATATGGCTTTAAGGACCCAAGCCATTTATGGCTTCATACAGTATATCACAATCACTTGGAGTTCAGACTGGAATCACACTGGCACCAAACTACAGTTCTGGCAAAGAAATGCCTCATTAAAGTACCTCATAAAACAATAAATTCTGGGATTCCATAGGATGTAGCCAAGTTATTTAAAGTGGCATCAAACTGATATAATGTATAATGTAACTGTATAGTGTAAATAACACATGTAGATGCCAAATCCCAATCTTATTTAAATTCCAGTCATAATAAGATAAGATCCCAATATGATTTCAATCTATGATGCCATTGTTCCTTTCCAACAGCAAACTGACACACAAAACAAATGAACAAAACAAAAACAAAAACCCAGGAGTGGAAGAAGGTATGGACATTTTTTTAATGGAAAGGGGAAAAGATTAAATTACAACTTCTACCAAATCCTGAACTTTCTGGCCAGTTTGGAGGAGTCTTCAGGTGGAAAAAAAGTAATGTTACTGCTATTGTGAAACAATTGGGAAACTTTCTGATATTTTACAATCACACAGCTGAGAGTAGCACAAGAAATTTTACTGCCTGAGGAAAAGACAGTTCCTTTCCATTCCCATGTTGATCAGATGTGCTCCTTTTCCAAGATATGTCTCACATTTCAACCTTCTGTCTAGGAAGAATTCCAGAATGTCCTCCATTTTCAGCATGACTAAAAAGCCCATTGAGTAAAACCATGTTTGTTGTTCTTCTCCAAGAAATTGGCAGCCTATCCTCACTGTGAATAGAGGAATTGGATGGATCTTTCTAAACTCCTTTATTCCTAGAAGCAGTACTAGACAAAACCTTCCCATGGAGTCTGGGGCACATTTGGGTTTTTTGGGGGGGAGGAGAACTACAAAAATGATAAGCAATATGCTGTTTGAGGACACATTGCAAATATTGAGAGGTTTTTTTCCTTAATTTCAGCATGACAGACAAATGAAAAGAATAATTTAAATGTAGATTCAGTCAAGAATTCGTTGCTAGTAAAGTACAGTTTTAAGCATTTGTCTTGCTCAAAATTCTATAAGTATCATGGAAGCCAACAAGGCATTTTAATCAAGATAGGTTCATCAGAAAAATTCAACTAAGTACATAATAAAATACAATAGATGTAATATAGCTGTAAAAAAAACATATGAAATGGGTTTATATTTATTTTAGTGTTTTTAGCTTTTATTTCATAATGTCCTACATTTTTTCTTGAATGTCCTACATTTTGTGGTGCCTTGTCCTCTTCTGCAATTATGACATCTGGTCACCCTGCTCCATTCCACACATAGAAGGTAACTGAACAGGTTACTGAATTTTTCTTTCAATATTCTTGATAGGACAGCATCCTTCACTATAGCTGAAAGAAGGAGGCTAACCTAGGGAACACAAGGAAGGTTGTGGTGCACACAAAGCTCTGACCTCCAACACCCTTTTCTTGCTCTGCTTCTACAGCAGTTACCACCTGCCCTGCAGACAGAGACTTACGAGTAGGTCCCAACCTAGTTTCTTCCCAGTCCTGCTGCTGTGAATCTGACAAGAAAGCACTGTCTTACTTCTGGTTCTTGGGAAATTATTTATCATTTTCCACCTTCTCCCATATGTTGCAGCATGCCATTTCTTCCATACTACTAGAACCAAACCAGAAATCTCTCTGGAAGCCAAGATGACTAGACTAAGGCAGTCGTACTTTAACCACATCATGAGAAGGCACACTCATTGGAGAAAACACTAGTGCTAGGAAAGGTGGAGTGAAGCAGAAAGAGAGGAAGACTGCATGCTAGATGGATGGACTCTATAAAAGAGATCACAGGTATGAATTTGCAGGAATTGAACACAGCAGTGGGGGACAGGGAATCTTAGAGATTCCTCATCTACAGGGTCGCCATGGGTTGAGATCAACTTGAGGGTGAATAACAACAACAAAAACAAGCTAGTGAAGGGTAATTGCAGTGAATAAAGTGTTATGATATCAAAACATGGTGAGATACGGCAACCTCTCAATAAAGAAGTTTTATCCATATCTGTCCTGTATTCCTGATGTTCTTTCCATCTCCAGTTCTAAATGATATTCCCATGCCTTCAACAGTTGACAGGGAGAAATGGCATGGAGGAAGCTTTATTAATCATAATACTGATGTGAAGCAAAGAATAACTGGTAGGCCTTCCTCTTCTATGATCAAGACACAAAAGCATTGACTAGTTCAGGTGCTCATGGTCCCAACTGTGGCATCTTGTTTGATATCCAATGATATTGTGTTTCTCACTAAGGATGGCATAACATGACCTTGACATGGCTCTTACATTTTACCACTTTATAAATACAGTTTGTATACAAATATGGCATTTGTTCAATTTACATTTTGGAGGTAAATACTTCCATATGTGAACAACAGGATAAGTTATTCAAATAATAGTTTATATTCCAAAGTGCTGTTATGCCCATCTAAGCTCTGTTGCCTAGAAGTCTAAGCTTTCATGCAGGCATTTTAACATTGTGTGTGCTTTTATGTATCTGAAAATAAGATTGTGCAGACATGGCCTTAAAAGGCAAGGGTGGGATGTGAACTATTTTGGACCACACATCATAGAAGGTGAAGCCAACAAATCTACACATCCAGTCCATCATACTGATAATGCTTCATTGTCTCTACCTCTGGCAACTATTTCAATGTTTAGCAATATAAAGTGTTGTAGCAGAACTAGGGCTCACAGGGTTTAAGTTTGGACACACACACACAAATCAACACAGCTGCCTGCATTTTTGCACTTTCCTTAGGGGGTATGGCTATCGGGATTTTTTATTATGAGTACTGACTGACATGTCAAAACTTACCACTGGCAGTGGGAATGAAGCATAATTTCTCCTAAAGTAACAAAAAGAGAAACGGTAACATTTCAAAACTAATCTTCACTAATACAGAACAGATTAAATCACTTTAGACTTGTAAGGTTAGAACTCCGGTAGGCCAGAAAATGTTTGCTTTCTCTTGTTTTTTCCTATACTTTTTAAAATACAGGTTGAGTGTCTCTTATCCAAACCCTTAAATACTCCAAAATCCAAAACTTTTTTATGGGTGGCTGAGATAGTGTGACACATTTGCTCTTTGATGGTTTAGTGTACACAAACTTTGTTTCATGTACAAAATTATTTAAAATATTGTACAAGGTTACCTTCAGGCATACACAAAATTTCATGTTTAAATTTGGGTCTCATCTCCAAGTTATCTTATGTATATGCAAATATTCCAAGATCCCCAAAAAATGCAAAACACTTCTGGTCCCAAGTGTTTCGTATAAAAGAGATTCAACCTGTATTCATTTTCATGATTATTGTATTCTACAGTCATTCATTTTCCTGGAGCTGTCCTTGTATGCCCTATGATTGTAATTTATACTCCACTCTCACATTTTAAAAGGGATGGTTGATGAAGATTTTAACAAAAGCTTTTTTCCTTCCAATGTTAATATCTGTTTAACATCACTGGCTGATTAACAAAAACAGTTTTGAGATTTTTCAACTCAGTGCTCAAAGAAGGATGGCTGCTCTCTGCTACCACAGTTACTTCAAAACTTCATATTCTTAGAGTTGCTGAAACTCCAGCTGTTTGATATTGTGCTGCTGAAGGCAGGGGGCATAGGAGTATTCCAGATGAAAGACGGGGCTGAAAAGAAACTGAACAGTGGTGTCCCGATAAGATCCTCAGTGGGTAACTGGCTCTGTTAATTTTGCTCATTCAGTCTGTTATGCAAGTGAGCTTTCTCAGGCATCCTGCAATGGTGCATTTATTCATCCTCACACACTATCTAAATTCTGAATGAACAAATAAACAGAAGATGAAATATTTGGGGGTGGGGAGGAAACAAAGAACTGTGCTCAAACCAGATTGAAATGCTCCTAAACTTTGACAAAGTTAGGTTCTCATCTGGATTTCAAGACTGTTCTTTAACAATGCCACCCAAGTCATCATCAAGTCAAGTGCAGAAGTCCAAAGGGGAAATGTACAATTTAAGTCTATATGCCAACACTCTTAGTTGATTTTGTTGCTTAAAACTCAGATCCTAAATTTCACAGGCAGAATTCTAGAGTCCTTCATTTTTAAACGATGCACAAAAAACCAAAAACAGAAATGGGGGCCATCAGTAAACACATGAACACAGAATAAAATAAGGTTTGGACAATGATTGTTCACTATAGGATAGTAAGCATCCAATGTAAGTTAGAATACTCTTCTTGAGATTTTTTTTTTTAAAAAAAAAATATGGTTGACTTTCTGGTGTCTCTAAAGCGTACTGATGATGAAAAGATTAAGGAGATTTTTGATTATTTCATCTTGAAGACAAGCTAATCTGAGTGAGGCAGCTGGCCTTGGAAATTATCAGAAGTCACTGCCACTGCCATAAGGGAGCATGGGATCACATTCAGACTAGAGTGAATAAGAAGCCCTCAGCTTAAAGACTTTAGAAGCTGGTTTAACTTTGTTTACTTTTGTCATAAGGCTATTTGTTGGTTCAATAATCCATAGGAAATGGGAGAGTTTCTCTCTAGAATTAAACAAACAAATAAAACCTTTGTTTGGTCAGTGAGGAGATTAGAAAAGTGTTTTAGAGCAGGGATTGAGGAATTAGACATCTTTTGACATAAAACCAAGAGAAAATTAAACAAGAAATTAGAGAAGGTAAAGAGAGAGAAGGGTAATTGAAACTGTGTGAGCTGCATTAAGTGTTCTGTAAAAGTGTCTTGTTGGGCTTGTGTGCATGTTAATCCTTCACTGGAGTGATTAGATGAATCAGCTTTCAAAATCAATCAGTATGACAGATTTTTTTTAAAGAAAACAGAAGAGAAAGCATGGCATTTCTTTGATTTTATATTGTTGAATTTTGCTGTGCATGACAGCACTGCTGTGAAAATTATTTGAATATAAAACTTGTTTAAGGGTGCCACATCTCACTGAAGAAAATAAAAAGCCTGCCATCCATTACAAATGTTCATATAACTATAGATTTAGGACTATACATATTTTAAGCTGAAAGACTGGCTGCCACATTATGTTAAAAGATTTAAATTAGCTAACATAACTCCAGGGTTCAAATTATTGGGGTGTGGGGAGTAAGTCACGAAGACGTAGATGGGCTTGTTAAGAATTTTGGCTTGACATGAGTGCAGCTCTCACTTTGAATCCGGCTGAACTAATATGCTTGTACTTGCATTTGATAAAATCAAGATATGGGGGACAGAGTGCTAGTTACAACTTGTGTTTAACTTGTATTTAGGCAGGCAGACTACTTTAGCTCCATCAGATGCTGACAAGCTGGAATTGGTGGAAAGAAAGAGCCATGCAAAGTTGAATATGGAAGAGATTGGCGGGGGGGGGGGGGGGAGAAGTATTTGGATCAAAAGGTGGCAGAGATGTAAAGGAGCACTGTAGCCTGCTGCATGCTTAGGAAAGACTTTCCACCTTCACCTAGATGATGATACAAACATTTAAGCATGCTTTACAGATTCTATATAAGCAATAGAGCATTATCCCAAAGTAGCACAAAGGTAAAAAGGAGATCACAAATCACTTTCAGCTACAAGGGGAAGGTGGCATAGTCTGGCCCAAGATGCGGGGGAAGGTATAAAAATAGGGATGAGCAAAGGAGAAAGTTAAGAGAGGGAGGCGAAACAAGAAGAAAATGATCATGCACAATTTATTCCTATTGTGCAAATTCATAGAATCATAGAGTTGGAGGAGACCATAAGGGCCATCCAGTCCAACCCCCTGCCATGCAGGAAATCCAGATCAAAGCATCCCCGACAGATGGCCATCCAGCCTCCGTTTGAAGACCTCCAAGGAGGGAGACTCCACTACACTCCGAGGAAGTGTGTTCCACTGTCGAACAGCCCTTACTGTCAGGAAGTTCCTCCTAATGTTGAGGTGGAATCTCTTTTCCTGGAGCTTGCATCCATTGCTCCGGGTCCTAGTCTCTGGAGCAGCAGAAAACAAGCTTGCTCCCTCCTCAATATGACATCCCTTCAAATATTTAAACAGGGCTATCATATCACCTCTTAACCTTCTTTTCTCCAGGCTAAACATACCCAGCTCCCTAAGGCGTTCCTCATAGGACATGGTTTCCAGACCCTTCACCATTTTAGTCACCCTCCTTTGGACACGCTCCAGTTTCTCAATGTCCTTTCTGAATTGTGGTGCCCAGAACTGGACACAATATTCCAGGTGGGGCCTGACCAGAGCAGAATATAGTGGCACTATTACTTCCCTTGATATAGACACTATACTTCTATTGATGCAGCCTAAAATCACATTGGCCTTGCTAGCTGCCGCATCGCACTGTTGACTCATGTTCAACTTGTGATCTACTTGGACTCCTAGATCCCTTTCACATGTTGTCTCCTTAAGCCAGGTGTCCTCCATCCTATATCTGTGCATTTCATTTTTTCGCCCTAAGTGCAGTACCTTAAATTTCTCCCTGCTGAAGTTCATTTTGTTAGCTTTGGCCCAGCTTTCTAGTCTATTCAGGTCATTTTGAATTTTGATCCTGTCCTAATTTGGTGTCATTTGAAAATTTGATAAGTATTCCCCCAATTTTTTCCTCCAAGTCATTGATAAAGATGTTGAACAGTACTGGCCCCAGGACAGAGCCCTGTGGGACTCCACTGGTCACTTCTCTCCAGGATGAAAAGGAGCCATTGTTGAGCACCCTTTGGGTTCGTCCGGCCAACCAATTACAAATCCACGTAACAGTAGCCTTGTCTAGCCCACATTTACAAGCTTGTTTGCAAGAATGTCATGGGGAACTTTGTCAAAGGCCTTACTGAAATCAAGATATACTATATCCACAGCATTCCCTTCATCTAATAAGGTGGTAACTTTATCAAAGAATGAGATAAGATTTGTCTGGCATGACTTCTTTCTCTGAAACCCGTGTTGACTTTTTGTGATTATGGCATTGCTTTCTAGATGTTCACAGATTCTCTGCTTAATGATCTGCTCCAGAATCTTTCCTGGTATTGATGTCAGACTAACTGGACGATAATTGTTTGGATCCTCTTTCTTCCTCTTTTTGAAGATAGGGACAACGTTTGCCCTCCTCCAATCTGCTGGGACTTCTCCTGTTCTCCAGGAGTTTCCAAAGATTATTGCCAATGGCTCCGATATTACATTTGCCAGTTCTTTTAATACCCTTGGATGTAGTTCATCTGGTCCTGGAGACTTAAATTCATTTAGGTTAAACAGGTATTTCTGTACTATCTCTTTACTTATTTTGTACTGAAATTCCCCTATTCTGTCCTCTGCTCCATTATCCTCAGGTTGAGTACCCTTTGCCTTTTCTGAGAAGACTGAGGCAAAGAAAGTGTTGAGTAATTCTGCCTTTTCTCTGTCTTCTGTTAGCATTTTGCCATCTTCTCCACGCAGTGGCCCTACTGTTTCCTTCTTCTTCCTTTTGCTGCGGACATATCCATAAAAGCCCTTTTTGTTGTTCATAACCTCTCTAGCAAGCCTGGGTTCATTCTGTGCTTTAGCTTTTCTGACCTTATCTCTACACATGCTAGCTATTTGTTTGAATTCCTCTTTGGTGATTTCCCCATTTTTCCATTTCTTATACATGTTCCGTTTAAAATTTAGCTGAGTTGAAAGTTCCTTGGTCATCCATCCTGGGTTTTTGCGACACCTCCTGTTTTTCTTTCTCACTGGAACTGTTTTAATTTGTGCCTTCAGTATCTCCCTTTTGAGAAACTCCCATTCATCTTGAACTCCCTTCTCTTTTAGTATTCCTGACCATGGGATCACCCCCAGTATTTCTCTAAGTTTACTGAAGTTCAAGACTATTGAACTTGGACTGCCAGCATTTCTGAACAAGTCTGTTCTATCATCAAAGCCTTGTACTAAGCTAATCAGAAAGTTTCAGGTATCATCTCCACCTGAAATTCTATGAACCAGGCAAGATCATATCTAAGTTGAAGAGAACCACCATTGCTCAGGGACTGTTGGGCTTGAAGCCTGGGCAATGGAAGTCCATTATATGGGACATCTGGGCAATTTAAGTCCTTTGGGACAAATGCATTTTAATATAGTCTTGTGAGCCAAAATTACGATTCCAGGCCAAGATCCTATACAATTTTACCACAGTATAATATACGCCAGCCTACTCACACTGAATCTCACAGTTGTACAACTTCTTCTGCAATACACATGATCTTGTCCATTATGCAATGGTCATATAATCCTCAACAACCAAGTCAAAAATAATAGGGGATTGTGTGGGTGCTTGTGGAATGATCAGCTATGCTAGGGGCCACATTTATACAACCACTTGTGGAAATATTTTACATTAGCATAGTTCCCCAATAGTATTTCAGACTTGTAGTAGTTGAACCTTTTGTGTGCAGGATTACAGTGTTTAAATGCTATACATAACATTCAAACACTGGAAAAAACAAGTGTCTCGCTGTTTAAATTCCTTTTGTTAGTTTTGACCCAGCTTCCTAATCTATGAAGGTCATTTTGAATTTTGATCCTCTCCTTTGGCATATTAGCTACTCCTCTTATTTTGGTGTCCTCTGTACATTTGATAAGCATGCCCTATATTTTTTTATTCAAGTCACTGGTAAATATGTTGAATAGCACTGGGCCCAGGACAGAACCTTATGGCACCCCACTGGTCACTTCTCTCCAGGATGAAGAGGAGCCATTGGTGAACACCCTTTGGGTTTGCCCAGTCAACCAATTACAAATCCACCTAACAGTTGCATTGTCTAGCCCACATTTTATGAATTTATTTGCAAGAATATCATGGGGGACCTTATGAAGGGCCTTACTGAAATCAAGATATGCTACATCCATAGCATTCACTTCATTTACCAAGCTGATAGATTAGTCTGGCATGACTTGTTTTTGAGAAACCCATGTTGACTTTTAGTGATTATAGCATTCCTTTCTAAATTCTTACAGACAATCTGTTTAATGATCTTTCTAGAAACTTCCCTGGTATTGATTCAAGCTGACTGAGCAGATTTTTTTGCCTCCCCCTTTTTGTTTTCTTTCTTTTCTTTTCTTTTCTTTTTTTATTTTTATTTTTTATTTTGAAGAAGAAGGGGACAACATTTGACCTCCTCCAGTCTGCTCGGACTTCTCCTGATCTCCAGGAATATTCTCAAAGATTATTGAAAGTGGCTCTGAGATTACATTTGCCAGTTCTTTATACCCTTGAATGTAGTTCATCTGGCCCTGGAGACTTGAATTCATTTAGAATGACCAGGTATTCCTGTACTACCTTTTTACCTATTCTGTGCTGCATTTCCTCTACTGCATTCTCTGCTCCATTTTCCTCAGGTTGAGCACCATTTTCCCTTTGTGAGAAGACTGAAGCAACGGAGGTGTTGAGTAGTTCTGCTGCCCCCTATTAGCATTTTGCCATCTTCTCCTCATAATGGCCTTACCGTTTCCTTCTTCCTTTTGCTATGGACATAAGTTTTTAAAAAAAGCCCTTTTTATTATTCTTAACCTCTTTAGCAAGCCTGAGATAATTCTGTGCATTAGCTTCTCTGACTTACCCCCTACATGTGCTACCTATTTGTATGAACCCCTCTTGGGTAATTTCCCCCTTTTCCATTTCTTATACATGTCCCTTTGGAGTTTTAGTTCAGTTGAAAGTTCTTTAGTCATTCATTCTGGTTTCTTGAGACACCTCTCATTTTTCTTTCTTGCATTTTTATGACCAATTTCTTGATAAACCTCCCATGTTACCCTCCTCATTGGAACTGTTTAAAATTGTGCCTTCAATATCTCCTGTTTAAGAAACTCCCATCCATCCTGAACTCCCTTCTCTTTTACTATTAGGATCACACTGAGTATTTTCCTAAGTTAATTAAAATCAGCTTTCCTAAAGTCTAGAATGCATATCTGGCTATGCTTGGCTTTCTCTTTCCACTATATAACAAGCTCCAGAAGAGCATGATCACTCCGGTCTAAGGATCCTGCCACTTCCACCTGTATTCCCTTCAACAAGATGTTCTAATGTATAATGTATAAAAAGGAGAAGGGCATTGCAAATACATGTTCCAACACAACCTATAGGTATTTATTGCAAGTCATGACTATGGGAACCTTGCTTTTCCTGATGACACAAAGAGAGCCTTTTGTGTGCATTGTTGCACATAAGGACACTCTCTATTCACTTAATAATGAATGGGCATAAATTAGCTGTCACCTGTTCCTCCACACCACATATGTTTATTAAAACATTAGCAGCATTTAAGTGTTCCAAATATGAGTAGTGTGAAAGGCATGCTAAATCACAATTTTGTGCTTATGGTGCTTATTTAGATGACTTGGTCAAGGAGAGCCATTGAGCAACCCATCAGTAGGGAATGGGGCCAAGGTGAACAGCCCTGCTCTTCATGTCATATGTATTGATTAGTCTTTTCATATATTGTCAGTTTTTATAGTGCAAATGTCTATATTATAGGCCAAGGGCAATTATTTAGTTATCCAAATATTGTTGTACTGCAGCTTCCTTCAGTCCTAGCAAGCATAGCCAAAAGTGCAGAATGCTGGCAGTTGCAATCCAACAATGAATTTCTGAAAAGTCACAATTCTCACATGTTATAGATTTTATTGTTAAAACAACATATGAGCTAGGAACCAGCATTCCTTCCCTACTGGTTCCTGGCTCATGTATTGCTTTGCCCCTTACAAATAACACCTAAATAGTTAGGAACACAACACAAATTGGATGGGGGGGGGGCTCCACCATGCTAAAAATGACTGTTTAAACTGTCCCTTGGTGTTTCCTTTGCTAGTTTTGTAAACCTTTTCTTCTATTTCTTTGTCACTAATTCTAACAGCTGGTTGGTTTGCTGCAGCTTAATAAACATAACTTCATTGAGGCCATCTTGACATTTTGCTTCATTTAGATTTAAAAATATAAATCCCACTTTCAAGAAATGAAGCTCTTTGACTTTCCTAATCTTTTCAACTTGTCTTCCCCTTTCCATTCCCCCTCCTTGGTTCTTTTGCTCACATATTGGGCGTGAATCATTAATCCAGCATGAAGCACATTGTATTGATAGCAGATTTACTATAGGGTACAGCTTTGATGAAAGGGCAGCCTTGATCCCTCTTAGGGATTCCCACAGAAATCATATGGAACAAACTCTCACCATTCCATATATTGGCAATAGCACTTAAGAGCTGTGGCACTCACCCCTAAGAGCATGTCTCCCTCCCCATTCCTCCACAGGGTTGCAGGTCCCTTCAGCCCACCTCAGAGAAGAATGAAGCCTTATTTGCAAAAAAACACCTGCCTTTTTTCTTCCTTATAACCCAAAACATTCCAGGGACTGCATGGTGACCTGCAAAATTGCTAGGTCAAACCAAATCCCATAGTGGCTTGCCTGGTCATATTGCTTCAGCAGAACTCCAATGAATTGTCTCTCTTTTCCATTTGGTGGCTGGGGAGGGGTTTGTGAAAGTATGTTAATGGATTTAACAAATCCTTGGAACATGAGATGAAAAAGACTCACCGGTTCCTTTAATTCATCTTCAAGTGGATGTATTTTCTTTCCTTTTGTCTTTCCTGGTGCTTTCCATTTTTCTTCATCACTGTCAAATATGCCAGATCTTAACAAATCAAGGGAGATTGCTTCAGAAAACTTATTGATGAGGGAGATATCCGTTGCTTATTTGTTTCTTTTACAATCTTGCTTTCCATATTATGGCCCTATAAAATATACCTCATAGTACAATTGTGTACATGTCTAGTGAAAAGTAAATTCAGTAGGACTTATTCCCAGATAGGTGCATGCCAGATTTTTGCAGCCTCACATTGAGCTAATATTTATTCACAGGAAGTTGTCCCATGCCACATCAGACCATTTGTCCAGCTAGTTTCCTATGCATATTGTCATCATTCACTAACCTAAACCTTTTAACTAAAGGTGACAGGGATTAAATCTCAGACCTTCTTTATCCAGTGCACATACCACCAATGAACCATAATCTCCATCCCTTAAATGTGAAATAAATTAATCTCCTGGTTTTGTTTGTTTGTTTTTTGTTATTTTTACCACAATGTCCTAATTTAAAAGATTGCTACTACCAGGTTTGGAATAATAATAATAATAATAATAATAATAATAATAATAATAATAATAATTTATTTATAACCCACCCCTTTGAGGTCAATCGGGGCAGCTAACAATAATAAAATACAATACAATATATATCAAAATATATATCATTTTGTTAGTCTGAACTGTATGTTACATCCCAACCAAACCAGCATCCCCATGATGAATTTTTCTTTTCTCTCTTTCTCATATACATATTAGAACACCAGGGCCAGCCCTATTAGATCCAAGATTAACCTGATTTGAGATACCCAGTTGGGAGAAATTTTGCTGGGGGCTGCAGTATTTATAGCAGTAGTTCTTGTTTGTTATTCAAACAATGCTTATGTTATCCCAGATTATTTGCTAGCAACCCTGGCACCAGTTGAAGTTTTTTAATTCCATCCTTCGATTAGTATTCATTCAATCAATCAGTCAAAGAACCACAGTAGCAACAACTGTCCAGGGACACAAGTGCATCAATAGTTCTGGTTCCTACAAGGTTTTCTGGCCATGCTCCTAATGACATGAATGGAGGCATAGGCTATAGTAATGAAATGGCACTTTTTCATTGTGCTGCAGTGCTAATAAGGAGCTCTGGTGGCGCAGAGGTTAAATGCAGGAACAGGAGACACAATGTTGTGAGTTTGATCCCAGGTATCCAAGGTTGACTCAGTTTTCCATCCTTTCGTAGGCCAGTAAAATGAGTGCCTACCTTGTTGGGGCAATTGGTTTACAGATTATAAACCACTGAGTTCACTATTAAGTGGTATAAAATGCAAATGCTATTGTTATTGTGCTGCAATGCTAACACACACACACACATTTTAGCAAAGTAACAATTTTGCACTGAGATGCTGCAACACTGTGATTCTTGGGGGGGATTAAAATAAAATAAAATACAGTGAACAAAAATAGTTTAGGATGCTTTCAAAACATAGGACCTCAGCAACCACACACCGCAACCTCAGCAAACCACACCCTTAGCTTTAAAAAATATATATCTGAAGGATTGTCAAGTGAAAAATAAAGTGAGCTTCTTTTCTGTTTCTCCAGAGTACAGGAGATTCTGCTTCTCCAGAGGATAGGACCTGAACCAATGGGTTTAAAGTACAAGAAAAGAGTTTTTAACTAAACATTATTTCCTTACAGCACAACCTTTTTGACAGTAGACAACATTAAAGTAGAAGGTGGTGGACTTTCCTTCCTTGTAGTTTTTTAAACAGAAGTTTGATGTTTGATTCCTGAACTTTGACTTTTGTGAATGGGGAGGCCATTTGTTTCTCCAACTCAGGAAGCAAAATGTGTTGGACAGGCCTGCAGGAACACTCACTCTCCAATGTGATGCCCTCCCATTGGGAATTGGTCTTTGTCAATGACTGTCATTATATGCCACAGACCATCGCCCATACAAACAACACATCATTTGGGACACATCTCTGGGAGCATAGTGACATCATACAAGAGCATCTTTCCTATTGCTATTTGACGTTTTGAATTTGTTGCCTGTTTTACTGAACCCTTTCCTGTATTGTTATGTAATATTTATATGTATTATGCTATTATTTCTTAGATTGTACGCCATGGGCAGCTTAACTCTTATCTATTTTATTGTTTGTATGTACAGCACTGTGCAAATCTACAGCGTGATATAAATAAAGC
>NC_056524.1:42153690-42295494 GCF_019175285.1 Sceloporus undulatus
ATAATAATAATAATAATAATAATAATAATAATAATAATAATAATAATAATTGCTGTCCTATTGTAGTATACTGTATATAAAGGTAAACATATTCCCCATTGACAAGGATGTCAAGTCGTGTCTGACCGTAGGGGAAGGGTGCTCATCTATGTTACTAAATCAAAGAGCCAGCGTTGTCAGACACTATTCTGGGATCATGTGGCCATCATGATTGCACAGAACACTGTTTACCTTCCCACCTATGAGTTACCTATTTATCTACTTCCATTTGCATCTGTTGAACTGCTAGGTTGACAGAAGCTGCGACTAGTGATGGGAGCTCACCCCATCATGCAGCACCCGGGTCTCGAACTGCCAACCTGCCAATCTTGCAGTCAACAGTTGGCATCTTAACCACTCGAGCCATTGCATCCCCATATATTCATGTATAAGTCTAGCAATTTAGGTTAAAAACTGACCCAAAAAATTCTGAGTCAACTTATCTACCAGTCAATGTAAGTACTGTATTTTAACACACACACACACACACACGGTGAAAGGCAAGAGTTTAATCTGCCCTGGAAGCACTGACCTCCTCCTACTCTCTCATCCAGCCAGCCTTTAGAATGTGTACAAATAGGTATGCCTGCTGGAATTTTGTAAGTTCTTTGGCATTGTTTACCTTTACTTCATCCTTTACATCCTTCATTACATGCACCTAAGTTTTACCCTTGATTTATCCATGGGTCATATCAAAATCAATAGTTTTGGCCCCAAAACCAACCCTTGACTTATATATGAGGTCAGCTTATAGTCAAGTATATACAGTAATATCTTCCTGTTGCTTTCCCACTGCTATAGAAATCAGAATTCCAATCTATCCTTCAGTGGGTCTGAGAAAGTGGTAAGCATCTGAACCATTGTCCCCCAGACAGGAAAGCCACTTCTTGCCTAAGGTTTCAGCTTCTTAGAGCTTTTAAAAGAAACATATAGCTGAGTCAAGAGGTGACATGCTTAGCCAAGGAAAGGGTGGTCCATTGAGTGGTCAGTGTGTAATTAGAAAAAACTTAAGTTCACTAAAATCTACTACACTGTGTTAAATCCAAGAGTGCTGAGTCCTGTCATTTCTGAACTGCAGTCTTCGTTCTTTCCCACGAAGCATGAAAGTAATATGGATGCAAGACAAGAAACTGTTGTGCTTGGACTGCCATTTTGTTTTATTATAAGAGCCTGAGAGAGTGGGCAGCTGCTGCTTACTAACTTTCCATCAGTAAAGTGACCCAGCTCCCAGCCAAAGTTATGTGTGGGTGATGAGATGCAGGATTTAAAAGGGTTCTAATGAAACACAGTAAAAGAACAGGATGGATCAATGCTAAGCAGTGTAAATGTGACCAACACATACTTTTATGTAAATAAGCCTTGCTGAACTCAGTGGGACTTATTTCAGCCTAAACATGCATATAATTTCCTTGTTAAACTAGAAAAGTGAATCTAGAAGCTGAAACTGGATATTTCTATAGCTCATCTGCTACAACTATAAGGGATCTCTGCATATGAAAATAAATCAGTGGCTATGGCCAGTATATTATGCCATATATGCATTGAATAAATCTGTAAGTGCAGGAGAAAAGGCAAAGGAAGGAAGGAAGGAAGGAAGGAAGGAAGGAAGGAAGGAAGGAAGGGAGGAAAAGTTGTATTATGATTAGTCAGAATAGCAAAATAACTTATTTAATTCCTTGGGCCCGTTCACACTATACAATTAAAGCACTATGTTTCATTTCAACTACCTTTGCAACATCCTATGGCCGTGATGGCGAACCCATGGCACACATGCCACAGGTGGCCTGCGGCACGATTTCGCCAGTCACGGGGGGCGAGGGAGAAGGCGGAATGGGCGCGTGCCCCTTCCACCTCCTCCCTACCATTTTCAGGCCTCCCGCTGTCTCTCTGAGACAGCGGGAAGCCAGAAAATGGCGCCTGGGAGGAGGAGACAGAGGTGCGTGCGCGTCTGTCTCCTCCTCCCAGCCTTCTTCCCTCCCAGTGAGTGAAAACCGAGGAGGAGGCAGCTGGGACGCGTGCCCAGCCGCCTCCTCCTCCTCCTGGCTTCCCTTCGCTCACCGGAAAAGGGCACCACGGAGCCCTTTCCCGGCGAGCCAAGGCCGAGGAGTAGGCAGCTGGGACGTGTGCCCAGCCGCCACCTCCTCCTCTCGGCTTGCCTTCGCTCGCCGGGAAAGGGCTCCATGGAGCCCTTTTCCGGCGAGCGAAGGAAGGGCGAGGGCCCTTTGGCCGGCCTCTGACTGCCCCAGGAGGGACCCTCAGGGGCCGGCAAATGCCAGGGGAGGAGCCAGAGGCTCCCTCCCTCTGAAAAGGGGGTGGAAGCCCCGCCCCCCGGCACGCGACCTTAAAAAGGTTCGCCATCACTGTCTATGGATTCCTGAGGTTTTTCATTTGGCAAGGCACTGGAGCTCTCTGGCTGGGAATTCTAAATACTTCCTCCACCTGAAACTGCAAATCTCAGATTGCATAGGAACTTGCCGTGGCACTTAATTGTGCAGTGTGAAGATACAGGCATATCATAAGGAACACCTTCAAAAATGGGATAAGAGTATTGTGGCAGTGAGGGCATAGTAAAAGTCAGTTCTTTAGGGACACATGTTGTTTGAGGGAGACCAGTAAATGGGCTCACCTAGCCATATATGCTAAGTTTCACAGTTTCCATGACCAAGTGCTGCTTCCCCCCCCAACTTGGCACCATCTTTTTGTTTAGTCTGTGTACTGTATACTGTAGAAGTAATCTATGGTGTTGTCATGTGCCTATAATAGACATTGTTCAGGTATTCATACTTATACTTGTGCTTATACAGTAATATAATATACAGTAATACAGGGTTCACATTTCAATTATTTCTGCTTTCCGACAGTGCTCTTGTCCCTAACCTATCTAATAAGCAAGCAGGTACTGTAATAAATTAAATAACTATTTGCTGCTCCTTTTTGACAGTCCTTGCACACCAGTCTGGCTAGCTTCCTGTTGATTCATACATGATACAGGCAGAGATAGATTGGCTACATTTGTAATTGTAAATGACAATGACTCTTCTTCCCAGTTCAGATCTATTTAGCTCTGCCCAGCCTCTACAGCAGAAGCAAAAGCATGTACCGTATATTGTGAGCCTTCTTTAGCAAGGGAACTCACCTGTTTCATGTAAAATGTCTCACTTTAGCTAGTTTGTTAGTGGAAATTGGCCATCATTCCAATAAATACATTTCAGTTCCTAACCACAACAGGATGTGCAAGACCATCCAATCCATTTGTGTGTATCCTGCTTCTTGGACAGAGAAAAAGAAAGTTTGTCAGCACCACAACAGCTAAATAGTCTTTTAGAGATACATCATATTTTCATAAAAGATGTAATATATTCTTGCATACCACCCACTAGGATCATCTCTAAGATACCTTTCAGGCCACAATTTCAAAGCAACTAGAAGCATCAAATTTCTTTAGAACTTTAACAAATATTTCTCTCCTAGAGCTTCTGGAGCTAATTCTAAGAAACTTCTGATATTCTGCCTACATTTTCCTCTGCTTCATTTCATCTCATGGCTCCAAGTTCTTTTTACCATACATGAACCACCCAAAACAAATTTTCTTCCTTCTTGATGTTGACTCCAGTTGTTCAGCAACTTATGCTTATTTAGGCATTAATTCTCTACTATTTGGAATAAATGTCACTTCTGTGTATAGATTTGGATTAGAATGAAAATAATATAAAACTAGAAGAAAAAATGTCTCCTAGTGCTCTTTCATAAATTAGTTCCTTTTTAGGAATCTTTGCCAGCCAAAATGTAGCACCAAAACAACTCAGTGGAGCAAGGAAAGTCAAACTGATTCCTGAAGTTTTAAAATGTTTTGATATGCTACCATGCTCTTGTCCTAAGTCACTGTATTGCAAGTGAATGTACAGTACAGCCGCCAAACAGAGTTTATTTACAGGAATTTGCCCCAATTTGAATAAAGGTTCCTTATTTCAGAAGACTAGCTACTTGTTTTAAACCAAAGTTGAGTACCTTTCATTGCCATCTTCACATCAGTAACTGTTACTGGCAGAGACTGTGAGCTGCTGGCTAGTCAAGCAAAATTAGTTCTTTAATGATTGGTAGTGTGGGCAGAACAGCACATATGAGGATTTTTAACAAATCACAGAAAGCCCTAGTGCTGGTAGTGTATGATAAATTCATGTATTTACATTCTATACACAACTTCCTCAGCTTATGCTTGTATACAACAGGTGCAGTGGTTTCCATCCCACAGCCATTTATAAAAATGGCAACAGCTAAAAATTTGTAGTGTGTGAATAAGGGATTTGTACATGTCATCTATGGTGAGATCCTGGAACACCCAGTAACCAAGTGAATTCATTTGCTGCTTTGGAAGATCTCTTCATTACAGAATTTTGATTTGTTGGGCAGGATGGACTTGTGCCATACCTCACCACTTCCACCAAAGTCAGCAATAATACCTCTCTCCTGTAGCACCTTGTGAACCTTTAACACCTGGTCTGGAGGACTGCTAAACCATCACTAACAATTTTTGGTGCCACAGAGGGCTGCAATGGAAAGGAGAGGGAAGTCCCAGTTTCACTGGAGTTGGATAGGCACAACAACATTAGGGAGATTATCAGAAGGGGGGATGGGAGTGAAACCCATCCTTATCCCGTCCGTGACAGAGATCACATGAAAGATATTCATACATTCGCACTGATCTTGTCATTAAACTGTCAGTGAGGTGAAATTGCATTAACACTTTCTTCCGTTCAGGGACGTAGCCAGGGGTGGGTGGGTGGGGGAGTTGGACCCCCCCTTCAGGCCTGGGGATGTTCAAGCACCTTCCTTCCCCCCTCCTCCCCTCTATCAAAAGCGTGGAGGACTCGGAGAGGGAAAAGAGGAAAGACAAAAGTTGCAGGCTCAGAGAGAGAAAGAAAGAGGGAGGGCGGGCGGGCGGGGGTCCCTGTGATTTCTTTCCCTTTCGTTTCCTCTCCATCCCAGTCCTTCCACTCCTCCTCCTCTTCCTCCTCCCCTGTGCTTTTGCCAGAATAAAAGTCTCCCTTCCTGGGGGAGGAGAGAAGGAAGAAGAAGGGAAGACAGGAAAGAAGGAAAAAAGGAAGGAAAAATGAGAAAAGAAGGAAAAGAAAGGAAGGAAGGGGAGAAAGGAAGAAAGAAAAAGGAAGGAAACTTGTAAAAGGAAATATAAAAGAAAGAAAAGGTGACTTCTGACTTTCAGCAGTTATATCCATATACAATATAGAATAATAATAATAATAATAATAATAATAATAATAATAATAATAATAATAATAATAATAATAATATCTTATCAACTACAGCTTGAGTCTCCCTTACTCAAAAATGCTGAGGACTAGATGGATTTTGGAGTTTTTCAGAGTTTGGTATATTTATATATGTATAATGGGATATAATGGGAGATGGGACCCAATATTTTTAAAATAATGTTGTGCTTCTGTACACTGAGCAGTCAGCAAAACCCTGAGACCACTATTCCTTGTATAATTCAATAATTCAGTAATTGATCTAAACCTTCAGGATCCCCAAGATTCCTTGAGTTGGGGTCAGATAGATGCTCTCATGGTCAGTTTTGGATTTTGGAATAATTCAGATTTTAGAAGTCCAGATAAAGGAGACTCGGACTCTACTCTGTACATTTCTTCTGATCATGAACTCAGGTTTTCAAAAACAGTCATTTCTGGATTTTTGCAACAACAAAAAAGAGGAGGGTCTGTGATGCAAAAAAGCAAGAGGCTTCCTTCCAGCCTTGTTTTTTCTCTGTTTTAAAATACAAATAAAATAAAATACAGTTAGCTGCCCCCTTTTCAGCATGTCAATGGGGATGCTTTGATTGAGAGTTCCTGCATGGCAGAATGGGGCTGGACTGGATAGCCCTTCTTGGGGTTTCTTCCGACTCTATGATTCTATAATTAATTAACAAACGGAATCAATCTAAGTGGGTCGCCAATGAAAGGTCGGCTGCAAAGGTCTGGGCCTCTCTGCCCTCCTGCCTTGGAAGCAAAGTCCATTGGCAGACCTCTGGGTTTTACTTTGCAAGGAGTTTTTATTTTCCTTATTTTCGCCTTTTTAAAGGAGTTTCCCCCAAATTCTGCCAGATGATGAATCAGGGCTGTTGAGTCCTATGGCCCTGCTCCAGGCAATGCTAGACTGCAGGTCCCATCATCCAGCAGCACCACAGACTACTGGGAACTGCAGTCTAATAAGGCTGCACACTGCAGAAATAATCCAGTTCGACACCACTTTAATGCTATGGAAAATCCTGGGATTTGTAATATGTTGTGGCAGAGCTCTCTGACAAAGAATGCTAAATGTCTCACAAAACTACAATACCCAGATATTGTTGTTGTTGTTGTTATTTTCTTATATTCCGCCTTTCTCCCAATATACGGACTCAAGGTGGTGATTTTCCATAGCATTAATCTAAAGTATGTCTTTCTACAGTGTACTGTAGATGGACACTTCCATTACATAATTTGTTGGGGATGCTTTGATTTGGATTTCCTGCATGGCAGAATGGGGTTGGACTGGATGGCCCTTGGGGTTTCTTCCAACTCTATGATTCCATGATTCTATAGCACTCTGATCCAACTGTGATTTTAAGTGTTTTTAAAGTTATACAGTTTAAAAGTTATAAAGTCTTATAATGCAAGCCATGCACTGATGGACTATTGCACTATAATTTTTTTATTGATTGATTTTATATCCTGCCTTTCTCCCAAAATAGGATTCTCTTAAAGGGTTTTTTTAATATAAAAAAAGGAAGGTATAATGTCTTGGAATTTAAAATTATGATAGATAGATAGACAGACAGACAGACAAGTCTTGGAATTAAAAACTGTGTGTGTGTGTGTGTGTCTTGGAATTAAAAGTTCCTCTTGGAAGTGGGAATGAAATGTTGTGTGGATGCAGCCTGGGTTCTTAGCTCAGCTCAGAAGTTGGAATGCAGTGTCTCAAAGCATGAACAGAGTGTCTCTGAGCATGAGCAGGGGGGCTGCCGCTCATTGCTTGAGCAGCTGCACTTTGCTTTATCGACCTGAATTTATCTGATGTAAACACCTTCAGAGGAAGGACTCAGTTTGCATCTACACTGAAAAAGTAATCCAGTTTGATGCCACTTTAACTGCCCTTGGCTCCATGTCATGGAATGCTGGGATTTGTAGTTTGTTGTGGCACCTGACAGATATGGCTAAACAGCTCCTCAAAACTACAAATCTCAAGATTCCATAGCAGCACGGAGCCATAAAGGAAGTTAAAGTGGTGCTATCATGAGGTAAACGCTCGACCCTCTTTTTGTGTCTTGGGGTGGGGGCTCTTAGCCTCTCAAAATGGTGGCACTTAGTCTGGAACCCCCCTTCCCAAAATCCTGGCTACGTCCCTATTCCGTTAATACAAAATGAAGGGCAAGGATGGGACAGTTCCACTTCACTGATGAGACAATTACTGGATCAGCGCAATGTCATGTGAAAGTCTTTTGTGTGATCGAGATCAATTGCAGTTTAATGACAGGACACTGACAGGATAAGCACAATGTCGTATGAAAATCTTCTCGCAATTGTGCTATAAGTATGAGAAAAGAATAGGACAAGAACTTTCCTGATAATGTCTTAGCCATTAGCTGAAGCACAGTATTCAGCCCCATAGAACTATGAAGGATGGCCAAGGGTCTATCTGGAAAAAGGGTACAGAGAGATCTATTTCTTCTTTTATCACATTTTAAACTTCCCTCCTCTTCTACTTCTCACACACATTTAAAAAACAAACAAACATTTCAGCTAAATCCTGTTAGACTAAAACATAGTGACTGGCCAGGGCTTCCAGTGAGCTTTCTGGCCGACTAGGGATTGTAACTCACAACTTCAGGTTACTAGTTCAACACTATTTATTTATTTATGTATTTATTTACAATATTTATTTATTTATTTATTTGCGGTATTTATATCCCACCCTTCAGCCCTAAAGGCTCTCAGAGCGGCTTACAATTATTATTTTTAAATGGACGGTTTCCTGCCGTCAGGCTTACAATCTAAAAAGACACCACCCAAAAGGAGAGAGGAATGGTGGTGGGGAAGGGGATCAGGTCCAACAGTTCTTCTCTCCCTCTGAGGCCTGGACCAAGGCAGATGGACTGTAGAGAGGGCTCTTCTTCTTAATTGAGGCTGGGACCGATGGCGTTGGGCCTGTCCTTTCACTCCCTCCAGGCCAGAAGATGACAGCTGGCAAGGAGGGAGGGCTCTCTATCTTCAGGCTAGCCCTGGTGGAGCTGGGCCTGCCTGTTCACTCCCTCCAGGCCAGAAGATGACACTTGTCAAGGAGGGAGGGCCTTCTTCTTCAAGCTCTCTCTCTCTCACACACACACTCTCTCTCTCTCTCTCTCTCACACACACACACACACACACACACACACACACACTCTTAACCACTATACCACACTGGCCTTTGCAATATTTAATATTTTAACAGTGGCTACACTGGGTTCTTTTTAAAATAATATTTTTGCAATCTTCAACAAATACATAAAAAAAATTTATGTCATTAACAAATATACAGGACCACAACTGGGCTCAGTACCCAAAGTGTAAAAAATGTTTTTACACTTATATTACCATTATTTATAACAGCAAGTTGAACATTGGACAGATTACCTATATGAGAGTCTCCATTCCTAATGGAGAAAATATTTATACATGGAATATCATATAACAGAGCAAAAGACTGGTGAAGAGAGGAGAAAATGCTAAGGAACTTGCTACTAAATTCCACGAGACTTTTACCACCCACACTTTTCCTGTGTTCATTGGAGCTGAAATTAATATTCGTGGCAAAGTACTAGCTTGGCAAACTTCACATATCTGGATGGCACACAGAATGAGCTTGGAGTAGCCATGTGACACCTGCAGCCAACATTTTTAAATTGCAATATCTCCACTTATGCAAATCAGGACTGAAGTTATCAATATGCACTGCCAGGATATGAAAATTCCTCTCACACACACACACACACCATCACCACCACCCGTGGTACCTTCCTTTACTAACACAGAGCCATATTTATGGTTCTAGGGGTGCTTCCAAATGGAGGGCTCCTATCGCTACCAATCAAATGGCTTTGTACACCTAACCCATCTTTTCATCCTTAATAATATTCTTCTAGGTCAGAAAAAAAGACAAAAAAGTACACTGAAATCTGTTCTTCTGCCCCTGGTCCTCAGTTTGGTGAATGAGGTAGAGCAATTGCAGAATAAACACCTAATTATGAAGCACTCTGAGAACAAGATGGGGCACTTTTCTTAACTAGTTCCTAGTTTCCTCAAGGAAGCACAAATAATCCAGCCATTATTTACTGCAAGTGTGGCTGTTTCAGGGGCCACTTTTATACCTTGACCTTCCAGGAGCCAGATGGCCAACTGAAAAAAAAATCCGAAGTACCTGGAAGTTACACTTATCTTTTACAGACATTAGTAGTTTATATATATATGTGTGTGTATATATATATATATATAGAGAGAGAGAGAGAGTGTGTGTACAGGGAGGTCTTGGATCCTATTGTTAAAAACTGTTGCACCTGAATTCTTTCAGGAGCAGAAATTCAAGCTTTTTTTGACCAGAAAAGGGTTCATCTAGGGATTCTGGAGATGCCAAGATCAATAGAAAGATTGTTGGGGGGCGATGCCACCCCAGGCCATGATTTGCCCACTTCTCATCTACTGAGTCCTTAGAAATCAATCAATAAAATAAATAAGTACTGACTACTTCATATTCTTACAACACCTATTGTAGAATGGTACTTATGTTGATCTATTACCATAAGCACCATAAATCTTGTAGGGCTTAAGGAAGTTTAATACTCTCTTTAGTTATTCGAGCACTAGACAACACTTCTGAACAAATCTTACCAAGAAAACCTCATGATTAGGAGTTAGCCTTAGGGTTGCCATAAAGGCACACAACAACAACTACTAGAAATTATTTGGCATACATATAACAGCTCTCTTTTTTGTTTACAACAAAGCTCACTCAAATGGGGTTGGCTGCCATCCGTATGTTGTTGTTACCCAACTCCAACTCTTCATTCCATCTAAATCCAAGAAAATTATTCTGGCTCTCAATCAGTGTCTGATGTTGGTAATGGAATAGATGAAGGCGAACAAATTCAGTCTTAATCCAAACAAGACAGAAGTGCTGTTGGTCAGCCAAAAGTCAGTTCATTTGTTTGTTCATTCATTCAAAGATTCAACCTGTACTGGACAGCGTTGCAATCCCCACTAAAGTAGGAGAAGACTTTGCAGATTGTAGATTTTCCAGATGAAACAACCCACAAGTACCCGTATTTTTAAATAGATTCTCCAGCCTGATTTTCCAAAAATTCATGCAGAATGGGTTACTTGTTTGTAAGTATTCCTGACTGTATTGCGTAGCCTCCATATGCACAAGGAAAGTAGAAAAAGGAGAATGTGGGATAAAAGAAAGGGACAAAGTGGGACAGAAAGGAAGAAGAGGAGAAAGAAAGGAGTTACTGATACAATCTGATGATCATGGGTTGTAGGTAAATAGAATGTGGTGAAAGAAGAAAAGAAGCGGAACAAACAGACAGATAACTGATCTAAAGCAATTTAAAAGGGAAGCTTTTGGATGCCCCCTCAACTGATCAACAAGGATGGATGAGAATATTATTGAAGTTTTTAAAATAAGAATTTGTTGAATATCCTCATATCTGGGATAGAAAGAAAAGAAAATTTAAAAAAATCAGAATTTGGGAGGAACCAGAGTGACTAATTTATTCACCAAGCCCCAGAAATCTGTGTCTGTAATAATGTTAACACAGAATGAGAATTTGTTGTTATTGCTTTTATGTGTCTTCAAGTTGACTCCAATTTACCACAACCCTATCATAGGATTTTTTTGGCAAGATTTGTTCAGAGGAGGTTTGTCATTACTTTCCTTAGCCTAAGGCTAAGGGTGTGTGACTTGACCAATTTCCATGATAAGTGTTTAAAATCCAGGTTTCCTAGAGCCCGAGTCTTAACAGTCAATCTATTGCACCACACTGGCTCTCAGAATTAGAAGATGAATTAGAGTAAGTGGGGAACTTCATGTCTGATACCTCAAGCCGGTAGAATATTATTTTCTTCATACTGGAAATCACTGTACCTACTGAGTTTTGTCCACTGCAAGTGAGGATGAAATACTTTTGAAATATAAAGTATCTGAAACCTAAGATACTTGAAACCTGAAGCTCTTCATATTCAAGGCATACATAACTTTCTTCATATTCAGGGCATACATAACTTGAAATTTAAAAATTCAGATGGGAAAGGTAGCAAATCTGACAGATTTCCTCAGCATTCTGATCAATCTTGTCTGAACTTTTATAGCAGTTGGTGTAGCAAAAGCTACACTTGGCTGTAGTGAGATATTTTTCAGACACTTGCCAGGTAGCCTATGAAAGAAACAGTGTTCGTCAGGGCAAATTCTGAGCTGCAAAAGTTCCCTGTAAAAATCCTCAAGTTATTTTTTTTCCTAGTGTGCCAGAAACTGGTACCATATTTGTGTCCATTGCCTGCAACTGTTTCTGTCTTTTTGGAGAATCATCAGGGACCAGCAGCTGATGGATTGGAGACCGGCACTGGACTAGGAACCACTACATTGGGTAGCACTGTTCTAGATAACTATATATACCTGGTGTCCTAAGAGATTTGTTTCTTGCTCCGTTCACTAATGGAGTCTGGTGCTGCTTAAGTAAGTATTCAAAGGTAACTGTTGTTAGACAGAATTCATCTAAAAAAATTTATGTTCCAAATTCATTGCTTGTAATGCGGTCTTAATCTTGCTTCATGGTCATCATGCTAAGCCTACTTTTTATTTAAAAAAAAACCACGAAACGTATGGATTCTTAAAAGGTCTCAGAAGAGACTGTGGGTTGCACAGAGACTCTTCACATGGCTTCTTTCCATACTTACACTATCACCATCCTTGTGTGCGTCATTGACTGTTAGAATATAGTGTTTTCAAATATGACAGAAATAAGCTAGTATTTATCTAATTTGGCATCTCCAGTCATTCCCTCTTTTCTCTCCCCTCACCCCTAATCCAAGCTAATGCCTTCCAGATGAGGTGCTAGCAGCTGCTAATTGCGTTTGGATCCATCCTGATTTGTGCTTCAGTCAGCAAGGCACCTCACTAATGGATCAGAGATTTGGCAATGGTCCTGGGACCAGCGTCAAAGAAAACAGATGCGAGGGAGCAGGAGAGGGAGAAGAGAATGTTCAAGAAAGGGAAAACTATCACAGCCAAAAATCTGAATCCTGATAAGGTTTGTGGCTCTACCAAGCAAAACTGTATGTGTGGGATTTCAGACAGCACAACTTCATTCCTTTCTCCAGGCAGAAACCTGACACCTGCCCTGGCTGGCTCTCCATGGTTCTTTCCGATCACTTGGCAGGGAGTACATTGCTCCGAGGGAGGCTCATGTTCTAAGGCTGACAGCCATGCAGAGCTATAACACACCTGGGCTTTATGAACACTGGTCCCATGCAGGGCCTCTGCTGGCTTGAACTACTTGAGATAATTTTCTTGGAGCTGAGCTAAAAAAAAAAAAAAAAAAGAGGCCTGTTTGAGGGGAAAGCTGCAAACCTGAGCCTAAAGCATTTTTCCTTCTCCTTTTAAAATAAATCCCTTGCACTCATCATTCCATTTTGTAAGCATGACAGCAAAAGAGGAAGCCATGTTGGCCTAATGGGATTTCAAATACTTGCAGGCAAGGTAGTAAGACAGTACTAGGAGGGAGGAAAGCAACAGAAAGAACAATACCATAAAGAAAAGAAGGAAAATGTGCTAGAAGGAAGGGAGGGTAGGAAAACAGCATTCTGAGGATATTCAGATGCATTCTCATCTTTTCAACCAAGATATGCATGCACTGAAAAGGAATATTTTTTACATATACAGAAGTTGGCAAAAACCAGGTACAGTTTTGAGACACACACACAAACCACAAATCTTCTGAAATGCATCCTGTTTTCTGAGATCTGCAAAATATTTGTCTACATGCAGATAAATATATTTGTAATACAGTAGAGTTAAATTAGAAAATGTTGCTATATTGAACAACAGCTCCCAGGCTTCACCAGTGGCTATGCTAGCAAGTGGATTCTGTAAATTATAGTCCAAATAATAAACTGTTTCAGGATCTGAGTTTAAGTAACTACTAAGGAAAGGTTCTGGGACCTGAACATTCATGTGTTTCAATCACAGAGAGCTCCAGTCACTGAAATACCAAAATGTACCTACAGGTTCATAGAAGTCAAAATCCATCTGGATTTTGCATAATATTGTTGCATAATATTGTTAGTGTGAGTAGAACTGTTGTTGTTGTATGCCTCCAAGTAATTTCCAATTTATGGTGACCCGAAGGTGAACTTATAATGCAGTTTTCTTGGCAAAATTTGTTCAGAGAAGGTTTGTTCAGAGAAGGCCATTACCTTCCTCTGTGGCTGAGAGAGTGTAACTTCCCCAAAGTAACCCGCTGGGTTTCATGGCCAGTGGAGATTTGAATCCTCGCCTCCTATCACAGTCAAGTGTTCAAACCACTATGCTATGCTGTCTCCCATGACTAGAACAGTCCTAAAAATAATGGAAGAACCTAAAGAAAATATTATAATTGTTTCTAAAAGTATATTGTGTTAAATCACAAGTCTCACATTTAAAAACGTTATTAAAATTAGAATGAGATACACAGGACAAGAAAGAGAGATAAGAATTTATTATCTAAATAATCTGCCCCAGACAATCTGGAACAGGAATGTCAAATTTATTTGCAAAGGCAAATACTGTAGTTACAGGGAATAATTTCCACTTTTAGCCCTGTAAAATAGAGAAGATTGACAGGATGAAATGAATATGCCATTTAAGTGTGGCCACGTGAGCTTGGTGCACAATTAAGAGCAGAGTTTTTGTCATGGAATGTCCAACACATAGGAGAGGAGCGCTTACAAAGATGGGCTAATTGGCATGGTCCAACAACACAAGAAAAGTGAAGTAAAATATAAATATGTAATATATACCAATATAAGTATGTAAAATAAAAAGACATAGTAGACAAAGGGTTTCCTCAGAGCCTATCACTTTACACTTACTTTGTTGTATTTTGAAGAACAGCATCTTTGGAGAAAGAGTTATCTCCACACTATCACTGTTGCTTTGGGATAGGAAAATTGAAGTAAGAAGAGAAAAGACTTTATCACATGCGGCTCTTCCTCTGCTAAAATAATGTTGTATCTAAAAATGTCACACAGTTGGGATTGTTCTCTTTCCTTTCACACATGTGGAAACCATTCCAGAATTGCAACCTTCATTTGCACTAAAAAATTATCACACATGTGATTTGGGACTGCTTTTGAGATTAAGATTTTTGCATTAATAAAAAAGAGACACTTTCCAAACAGTCTCCCACCAGGAGAACAACAGAAGAGGAACAACATCATGTGATAAGCCCCAGCCAAAGATGCTATTATCCTGGTATTAACCATTAATGTTTTAAAAGTTAATTATTTAATTTGATGTTTTAGGGGAGGGTGGGAACTATCGGGACATGGGGTTTTGTACGTATCTTTTAATCTGTAAATCGCCTCAATTGACATGGACATAGTAGTGGGATATTAATGGAAAAAAGTTTATTATTATAATGTATTTGGGATTTACCTGCCTTGTGTGATAAAGTCCAAAGGCACAGGTTTGGTTCCATTAGTTACTCCTTCTTGACTTCAGTATGAGGTGTGAGGTAAGTATTCGTCTTTGTCCTCTTCTGGTGGAGCTATGAATTTCAATTTGTGTAAAAAAAGGCACAAATTGTTAACAATGTATGAATAGAGCATATATTCTATGCCAGTTTGGTAAAAGTGATTCTGTGTACAGTACTTCATAGCATAATTCAAGGTGTTCATTTTGATCTACTAAGCCCTAAATGAGTTTGGTCCAGGGCTCCTTTTCAAAGCCTGCTCCCAATGATCAAAATGGGTATCAACAGTTCTGATCTATATCCAGCTACCATTAAAAGTAAGGTGAGTAGTGAATGGAGACAGGGCTTTGTCCATTGTTGCATTCTATTAGAATTTCATTCCCAAATAAACTTGACTTGTACCTTAGTTGTTTTCTTTCTGGCCCCAGGTATTCATGAGTGGTTTCTCATCCAAGTACTAACCAGAGCTGAGCTTGTTTACCTTCCAAGATCAGATGGTATCTGGTGCCTTACTTCAAAGAAAATACTTCGTATGACTAACTATTAGCAGTAGACTGTCTCTGTACCTTTATCCTGAAAACAGTCCTCTACAAATTTTAAAGCGGCCTGGCACATGAACTGTAAATTATTATACCAGAGATAGAGGTGAAGCATACATTTAAGTTTTGTTGAATAAAAATTGGGAAAGCAAATGCAACATTTCAAAATGCTAAAGGCAGCTATGCAAAATGGCTGCTAGATGATACAGAGTTCTTGGCAATACTGATACATTGGCAGGTGTGATTCTTCTTGCTGAAAGTTAGCAATCTGCACGCTTAAACCACAACCCTTTTGTGTATATTTCCACATATATCTCAGCAAACTGTGAAGAAACCATTGTCCTCATGGTTCCATAGGCTTCAGTTCAAGGGACAAACTTTGCCTAGACTGGGCCAATAGCAGCTCATCAAAGCTCTTGGCTGAAAAATATTTCTTTCATCAACTTTGCGATTGTTGGCAGAGCTCATAGGGAGTTTCCACTAAACTATGATTCATTTACTGAATGAAATCTGATCTTGGCCAGCAAAGAAGAGGGAGACAGAGAGACAAACAGAGACACCACACACTTTAAGTTTTAGACAAGGACTGAAGAAAAAGAAAGATGAATCTGAGCTTGGCAGAGAGAAAGAGAGCACTTTTCAAGATGAGGGAGTCTTAAAGCTTAGAAGGTATAATTCACTGGGTACAGAAAAAGAAGACAGAATCGTATGTTGGTGGGGAAGGAGAAGTACACACATGTGCCTAGTCAATATCTTCTTCAAGATACTCCAGTCCGTTCCCTCTCCTGCTTAGATTTTCATCTCACCGTTTCACAAAATAATTCCACACCAATATTTTAGAATCACTCAGCATTTTCCTTCATCACTGGGTTTGAAGATTACAAGGTTGCCTGTTAGAGGGTTATCCCCCCCCCCCAAGGTATTTTCTGCTTCTACAAGGCTCCCCCAAATTTACTCCTATCTCCCTGTTGCCTCTTAGTAACCCAGTCTTAGCAGTTATTCAGACACTGATTTTTTTTAGTGCAACTGCAAATAATCTCATTCATGCATTCCAGTTTTGTTGTTCACACTTTTTTTATCAGAACCACATCTCTATGCATCTCTGCAACTTCTGTTGCTCACACATGTCAGAACTGTGAATAAAGATGAAGTCGATGATGTGGATGTATTCAAAACACGTTCAAAGCATGCAGAGTTTCATCCCAGTTTATCCCAGGTCTATTAGCATTGGTTATTCACAGAGTCAACAATGGGAATCTTTTAGGAAAACTTGTGGGGGAAAACTGAAATCGATTAGCCCAGGTAAAGTGGGTGTTTTGGCAGCCTCCCTCCCCCCCCCCCCCCGCGGTTTAATCAGATGCACTCGAAATGCATGTGAACAACAGATTCAACCCACAATCTATTGGGATTATTTTCACCGTTTGAATAATTCCGTAGTCAGAACATATCATGTGATTTTGTTTTCTTTCTCCTCCTTCCCACTCACCTACCTTACACACTTTTCTTGTCAGTACTTCTTATTCTTGGACACTTAGAATATTTTAAATAAATACACACTACCCAGGTGTCTATTATAAAAACAGAAACAGTAGGAGTCTTTGAAAATGTTTTATGCTTTTCTGGGAACAAAGAGCAAAGCATTTTCTCTCATCATTTCCTATACAGCAAAGTGGTGAAAGAAAAGCACAGCAAAGTGGCAAGAAAGCACAGAATGACCATGTATGTTAACTGAGAAGTCCTGTTATGGTCAGTTCATAAGATTTGATTTTGTATACACATTAGAAGTTAAAAAAAAAAGTGTACTGTACATTGTTTATTTTATCCATGAAACCTACTAATGCCTTCTAGGTTTATGCCTTTTGTAACCCAACTACAATCAGCTTTCTGTATCCACAGATTCAACCATGCACAACTTGAAAATATTTTTAAAAAGATATATAAATTCCAAAAGGCAAACCTTTTGGTTCCTGTGGGTGAAGCCTAGAGTAATCAGAGACTAAACGGCACAGCCAGCCCTCCATATCTACAGATTTTTTTACCCATGCATTCAAGCATCCACAGCTTGAAAATATTTTTAAAATATATAAATTTAAAAAAGCAAAGCTTGATTTTGCCTTATCATATAAGGCACACCATTTTAGTATACCATTGTATATAACAGGACTTGAGCATCCACAGGTTTGAGCATCCACTGTGGGTCCCCAGCAGATACCTAGGACCCACTGTATATCATTATGCCTTATCACCATTCCTGATCACAAAGAGGATTCTAGTTAAATCCAAGCAAGGAAGAATAGGAGCCCCATTCAGACACTCCTCCTCCATGCAGAGGTTCAGGCGACAGGCTTACTCAGGATGGGAACTGCATGTATCACATTTCCTCCCTATATTTAACCCTCACATTAGAACATTCAATGCTGTCATGGGGCTAATGTCTATAGTTACCATATTCTAGTTCCCCAAACACAAAAGGTCTTATTTGCATATTATATTTGTTTACTCTCAGGGAGCTCTGGTGCTGCAGTGGTTAAATGCCACTACTGCAGTCACAATGTTGTGAGTCCAACCCCAAGGCTCTAAGGTTGACTTAGCCTTCAATCCTTTCATAGGTTGGTAAAATTACTACTCAGCTTATTGGGGGCAATTGGCTTACAGATTGTAAACTGCTTAGAGTGTTCACTATTAAGCAGTATAACAGCACACACCTTTGAAACCAGTTAAACACAGCTAGGCTGTTAACTCCACCCCAATGCCTCACAAACCACTCAGGAGCAAAAACATTCCACATTTGAAAAGAACTCATCCAATGAAAATGGTAACATGCTGTCATCTGAGTGTATGGTACATGTGTTGCCTATATTGCCACCAAGTACCCTATGGTGACCCTATGAATTTCATAAGGTTTTCTTAAGCAAGGATGACTTAGAGGTGTTTTTGCCATTTCTTTCCACTGAATGGCAGCCGGGAGAGCGGGCCTAGTGCTCCCCTGGTGGCCCAGAAAGCCCCATGGTGGCTGGGAGGGCAGGCCCTGTGCTCACCCAGCTGCCCAGAAAGCCCCATGGCAGCTGGGAGAGTGGGCCCAAGGCCCTGGAAAGGTCCCATGTGGAGTGGGGGACCATCCGGGTGCCACTCCCTCTTCTGTGATGCTACTGGATACAGACCCATGCCAATGTAGGTATACCACAGATTGGTGGGTTCCACGTGCATGGACCTTTTTCATCCAGTTGCTCTCCCTCCCCCTGCCCCTATGCCAGTCAAATGGAAAAACCCCAAGCAATTGGGCCTGCTGATGTGGTTAGTTTGCAACAGAAATATTGTAACTTAGAGAAGCTGCTTCCATATTCTTAGGACTAGTGGGAGGAAGAGGGAGAAGAGGACCTTGATCACTGAGTGCCTATTCTGTGGTAAAGACAGAAGTTAGAAAACTGTATTTTGAATACACACACAAAGAGAGTTTAATCCTTACATGTGCTTACCTAACAGCATTGTTATAATTTTTAAAAAGTATCTCTTTCTTTCTTAATTCCAAGAAAAGTGACTAAGGCCCTTACACACCAGCCATTAAGGCCAGCATGGGGACAGAGTTGGGGCATAGCATCCTCACAATGCACAATGCCTAACTCGCCTCCCAGGCACCCTGACACCCCGTGCTGCTCCACACAGTGTGCAGCGTCATGGCACTCCTCTGGCGCTGCATCCATACAATGCAGCACCAAAGGAGCACTGTATAGCCTTAGGGGATGCATGTACAGCCCCTTAGATAAAAAGTCTTCTGTACAACACACAGTGCAAATCACCATGTGAACCATGTGATATTCCACACACCCATAACTATAAAAGTGAGTACTGTAAAATTGTACAGTTACACCAAAAAAAAACCAAAAAAAAAAAACCAGTGAGGTTATTTCTTCTTATGATATTATTGTTGCCAGCTTTTCCAAACATTAATATGGCACAGTGTTCTGTGTTGCCAGATCCACTCAAGACTTACTAGTACATATGAGGCAAGCCTATATAAAACCCATCTCAAGTCTCTCAAGAGGAGGATCTCTCAAAAGAGTTCTGAGTTCTTATGAGAGATCTTCCTCTTGCAAAACTTCATAAGGATTTTATATAGGTCTGCCTCACATATCTCAGAGACGTGCCTCAGTCTCCTGGACCCAGAAGGCTGAGAGCAGAAGAATCCTCACAACAGATTCCCATAGCATTCAACGTGTATTTTGAGACCATTCTGTTGCATATCAAATGCTCTGGGGTCAGTCTGTTCTGGGTATAGCTCTGCCCACATCTCCAAGACTTCCTGTCCTCTACTGCTCTGCTCAGATCCTGCAAGTTCATATCCATGATCTCTTTAACAGAGTCCATCCATCTACCATGTGGCCTTCCTCTCTTTCTACCTCCTCGCATTATTGTTTTCTCCAGTGAATCGTGCCTTTTCATGATGTGGCCAAAATAGGACAATCTGAGTTTTGTCATCTTGGCTTCCATGATTTCTGGCTTGATCTGTTCAAGAACCCATTTGTTTGTCTTTTTGGCGGTCCATGTGATCCTTAGCACTCTTCTCCAGCACCACATCTCAAATGAACTGATTTTCTTTCAGTCGCTTTCTTTATTGTCCAGCTCTCACATCCAGACATGGAATACAATGGCTTGTACAATTCTAACTTTTGTTCTCAATTGTATATCTTTACATTTTAGGATCTTTTCTAGTTCTTTTATAGCTGACCTCCCTATTCTTAGACTTCTAATAATCTCTTCACTGCAGTCCCCACTCTGTTCAATGTTTGATCCCAGTTATGATACGGGAGATTATCGCATCGCGTTCCGAGAACGTTATTGGAACCCGATAGGAACGGAACACTTTTAAGTTTACCGCACGTTTCTTTCCCCATCGGGTTCCCATCGCGTTCTACATACCCCTCAAAGCGTTCCATATGTGTTCCTCGGAGGGAACGGATAAGAAAGTGATCCAAGCTTGTGGAAACGTTTTTAAAACGGTCCAAGAAATGTCAGAGCGGTAATGTAATCCGTTCTTACTTCCGTTCCCATGTTCTGCCTTGTTGTGATTGGCTGAACGGACTTCCCTCCCTGCATTCCTCCCCATTCCTAGAGCGTCGGTTTTTTGCTCTCCCTGGGACTCATGTTGAGTAATCAAATAGAGAAAAAAAAAACAAGCCCCACCATTTGTGAGGGCTATGTATAGATAGATGTGTGTATAATTATGGTATTATATATATGTACAGTATATGGAAAACTCTCTCTCGCTCGCTCTGTCTCTACCTCTATATAAATAGATATACATACATATGTATAAACAACATATATATATATATTTATAAGAAACATGTGAAATATGTAATAGAAAACATGTTATATACACACACACACACACACATATATACATATATATATATATATATATATATAAATGACATCTATATAGATTAGTAATGTTTGTATATATAGATAACTGACAATATATATGTATATTTATATATTATATCTATATTACTTATATATGTATATGTGTGTATATGTAACATATATGTGTGTGTGTGTGTGTGTGTGTGTTTGTATGTGTATATAAAAAATAAAGTCAGTGTTTGAAAACTATTTTTTTCTGGGAAATGGTTTCCTTCTGTGCATGTGGTACTCATGGACAATAATACACTGTTTGTCATCTTTATGTATGTCCATAAAGATGACTGTAGTAGTTTTTTTGCATTAATCCTTAGTTGTCACAATACATGATGGACAAGACAATAAATAAAATAATGTGGTTGAGGTATAATTTCATTAATAATGGGCCAAAACTTAGTACTGCAGCAAATAGGTCCAATACGACCAAAAGCTGTATTACTGGTATGTTGTATGTGGTGTGTAAAATATGTAAAGTGATGATGATTGTTGACTTCTTATATTGCACCTTTCTTATATTTTCATGTAATCCATATTATGTATCTTACTAGTTAAAAAGATCCTGACATGGAGCCTTTTTTTTGGGAAAGTGAACATTAACTACATTTATCACAACAATCCTCAAGATGAATTGTGTGATAATGGATGGTCATGACCACGGTATTCCCTGATGACATGGATCAGAATACTAAAGATTTCTTTGCATGTCAAGGAGGTACTGTAATATAATAATGTAAGGTTGAAAAAACATGAGCCAGCAGAGTCTGGTTACAACACAATTTTATGGGGACATTTTATTTTTTTTTGTCTTTTTAATTCTTTCTTCATATCCATAATGAATCATTTCCTAGCATCATGGGGTAGGAAGAGTCCACAAGGGCCATCCAGTCCAACACCATGCCATGCAGGAAATCACAATCAAAGCAATCCTGACAAGCGGTAATATTTAAATTTCCACCGCCAGCTAAAATTAACAATTTTGTTAAAGCAGCTTTTTGTCGCTTCAAGAGAAATAGAGTTTTTGCAATGTGACTTCTTCTCCTCTGTCTTTGCTCTTCATCAATGTTTATAATATTGCACAGTAGCTCCAAAAACACTTCCTTAGACGCCATCTTTACACCCCACAAGGTCACCCTATTCAGTTCCGGGTGAAAAGGAACAGTAGAGTGATTACATCATCATTACAAGGTCCTCCGAAATAAATACGCATGCGCGAATATTGAAACGTTCTCATACTTATCACGCTTCCTATAAGGACAAATGCGGTAAAATGTGTTCCCGTAACGTTCTCGGAACGCTTTACATTTTCTAATGCGATAATATCCGTTCCCATAACGTTACATCTCGAAACGTTTTGGGAACAGAATAGAAACGTTTCAGGCACTGATGCGATAACCTTCATAGTTACTGCCAAGAGGAATTTACTGCAGGTAACTATCTGTAACTAGTTACTTCCAGACTCTGGGTGAGGCCTTTCTATTGGTTTTAGGGAAAGGTAAAGTTTGCTTATGTCCTAAAACATCAGCAAACACCTTTCTTATGCTTAACATTCTGAGATTTTGTACTATTTGTACAAGTTTGTACTGCTTTAGCTCATCTCAATTTTGTGTTTGCACTTTCAAGGGAAAGGTTATGAATCTCAGTTATGAATCTAATGGGACTTGTCTTTTCCATATCAGCTGTGGCCTTTCTGGTTTCACAAGGGATCAGTCAGTTCAGTTGTGCTGGCAAGGTTTGAGCTAAGAAACATCTGCACCAAGACCTCCTTCATGTAATTTATTTTACCTCTGAGAGACCCTTCCTCCTCCCCTTCATTTTTGAGATTTTGGGATTTGACTGGGGTGTTTGTTTAAGATTACTCCAAATTTCTTGCAAGTAAGTCCCCTTGATTTATTATGCCCTAGTTTAAATAACACAAAATTTGTGGGAAAGTGATCTGCTCTTGTGAGCAATAGTTTCTTTAAAAATAAAACTGAACAAAGAGTGTGGCATTTATCTCACCAATTCCTATATTCATAATATTTTCTTTTTCAGAATAAAATACTCACCTTAGCCATATTACTGTTGTACATGCTCTGGTAACTTCGAGACTGGATTTCTGCAACGTACTCTACATGGGGCAACCCTTATACCAAACTCGGAAGCTGCAAATAGTGCAAAATATGGCAGCCCGGCTGGTCACTGGTGCGTCCAGGACCAGCCATATAACACCTGTGCTTAAAGATCTTCATTGGCTGCCCATTCGCTTCCGAGCTCAATATAAGGTGTTGGTAATTACCTATAAAGCCCTAAATGGCTTGGGCCCAGGATACCTAAAGGACCGCCTCTCCCCATACATTCCGCCTCGCACTCTCAGAACGTCTGGGCAGCAGCTACTGAAGGTGCCTAGGGCTAGGTTGGCCTCCACTACTCGGAGGTCGTTCTCCATAGCTGCCCCAGCCCTTTGGAATGCGCTGCCCACAGAGCTCTGCTCGTCCACCACCCTGGCCCAATTTAGGAAGGACCTCAAAACCTTCCTATTCCAACAGGCATTCCCCGAGTAAATATCCTGTGGGCCTCCCTCCTCTCTTTCGTGGCCAAGAGGTTGGGCTTTGGGGCTTTACTGTTGGGTTGTTTTAAATATGTTTTTATTGGAACTGTTTGTATTTTAATTATGTTGTGAGCCGCCCTGATCGGAGGAAGGGCGGCATATAAATAAAAAATTTATTATTATTTATTTATATTATGTTTATTGTGGGATCTGGTGTGGGACATAGACATGAAGGAGGGAGAAAAGTAGCTCAAAATTCTCCTTTATGTAATAACATCTCTGGCTGGTTAGAAATTTGTAGCTTAACCTATTGATAAACAACAGTCTTACGAAGTCTTTCATTCCATATATCTAACCTATTTTGTTCTCTAGGTTTCCCATTAGTAAAATATTTTAATTTAATCTGTTTACACTGATATATTAACTTGGGGGGCAAAACAAACAGGCATAATATGCCAGCTTGGGGACGGTGTGGGGGGCTTGGCTTTTAGATGACGCACGCCCCAGTGCTGCCCCCACTCCAGTGTCACATCACCCATAAGCTGATGCTTAATTTATATATGGAGACCCTGACACTCTCCAGTTGTTGTGCTATAAGTCACATTTTCTTTGATCTCAGGACACGTTGGCTGGGGCTGATAGCAATTGGAATCCAACAACAGCTAGAGGGCTACTGTTTTTGCAATTCTAGTTTATAATTCTGGTTTGGATAAAAGTTTCTCCCAGCTCTGCAACAGTAAAATTAGCAACAGTGGCTCAACCACCAGTATAGCTGCTTTGTATTGGAAGGACAGAGTATCTTCCTTTCCCCTTCCCACTCAGTTGTGGAGAGAGAAAAAAAAAGATTTTAATTACTATTGTCTTGTAACTCTAACATCCTATGTGTCTTCATCCCAATATAATTTTCAAGTACATAAGGGTCTAGGTGGCTACATACATACTGCCAAAAAGGAGAAATGATCCCCCAAAGAAAACTTATCTCCCTCTCCTCCTCCTCTTCCGGATCTCTCTCCTCAACAAATACCCCGCTTAACTCCACTTCCTTGCTTATACAATCTGATGTTAAAACCTTCTCCAGCACCAGGGAAGTGTTGTTTGACAGTCAAAAGAAGTCCAGAGAAGGAGAAGGAAGGAAGGAAGTGGTGTTTCCCCTTTTACATAATTTGTTATATGTCCCTAAATTTTACTCTCCACTTATCCATGGGTCATATCAAAATCCATGATTTTGGCCCTAAAACCTTCCCTCAACTTATACATGAGGTTGACTTGTACACAAGTATATAGAGTAGTTACAGCTAATGGGGGGGGTCACATCCCCCTTTTTTCTTATCCTAGTTTTCTCACTGCTTCCAACCAACTCACATGCAGTCTGTTATTAACAATGCAGTTAATACAGTATTCAGTACTTTTGACCCATCTGGTATTCCCAAGTATAGGCCACACTCTATACCAGTAATGGCTCATCTAGGTCTCACACAATAAAATGCTTACATTTCATGGCCATTGTTGTCAATGGTTGGAGAAAATGTTCAAAGAACCAAATGTCATAAATAAATAGATACCCACAGATTCTAATATTATGGGGAGAAAGAATGATTTGCATCTACTTTTATTACACCATGCATAATTTTCATAAACCTTCATGTACACCCCTGCTTGCCTTTCTTTTATACTAGTAAAAGGCTCAAATGTAACCTCTCCTCAAAGAAGGGTTATTTAGTGCCATGATTATTTTGCCTTTTTCTGCATCTTTGGTAGTTTTACAATATACTTTTTGAGATGTAGTAACCAGATGTTTAGCCACAGACCATAAATATGTATAAAGATCACAACCTTGTCCTTTTAAAAATTATGTCTCATCTAGAGCTGCAACACAAATGATACCACTAGCTGAACTGCAGTAGTAGCTCCCCAACTACCCCAAAATATTTCTTAAAAACATTTAGGAAATTCTCCTCTGGAGGAGATAATAGCATGAGAAAATGCAGTAATAAACTCAACTGCAGATATATTTTCATTCAATTCCCTCGCAGCTCAAAGGGCTGTAAATTATGACTGAGGCAGCACATGAGCAATTTAATGTTTCTTAGTAGTGCTCTAGAGGTATATAAAAGAGCTCAGAAGTTATGTGAGGCCAGTTAAGGGATAAAAGATTCCTTGTAAAGATTCAACAAATCGTGTCTTGCTTCAGAGTACATTTTCCCGCTCTGCAATTAAAACATAACCCCCTCCTCCAGTTTGTCACTTCTGTACAGGTGGTGTCTTTCACTCTTATCCAAAGCAAATCAATGAGCCAAAACTTCATTCCTGGAAATACAGGCCAAAAAAAAAATGTATTGAAAACAAGAGAGAGAGCAGTTCAGTTCCCTAACTAAACACTGCATATCTGCATATATTAAATAACTTAAAAACAAATCTAAGCACTCTGCTGAAATGCAGCATGAATAAACATGAAGTCCTCCCATAGATATGTGACTTGTCCTCACCACTGAAAAAGGCCATACTACTTAAATAGTTTTTGTTGTTAACTCCCTTGAGTTGATCTCGACTCATGGTGACCCTATGGATGAGACATCTCCAAGCCTCCCCATCCTCCACTGCTTTGTTTAATTCCTGCATCCCCAAGCCCATGACCTCCTTAATAGAGTCCATCTGCCTGGCATGTGGCCTTCCTTTCTTCTTACTTCTCTCTACCTTTCCCAGCATTATGTCTCTTCCAATGAGTCCTTCCTTCTCATGATGTGTCCGAAGTATGTCAGCCTCAGTTTGGTCATCTTGGCTTCCAGGGAGGTTTCTGGCTTGATCTGCTCTAGGACTCATTTGTTTGTCTTTTTGGCTGTCCATGGGATCCTCAGCACTCTTCTCCAGCACCACATCCCAAATGAACTTATTTTTTCCCTATCATCTTTCTTAACTGTCTGGCTCTCCCATCCATACATGGTAATGGGGAATACAATGGCTTGTATGATTCTAACTTTTGTGCTGAGTTGTATATCTTTGCATTTCAGAATCTTTTCTAATTTTTTCATAGACACCCTCTCCATTCTTAATCTTCTTCCGATTTCCTGACTGTTGTCCCCACTTCTATCAATCTTTGATCCCAGGGAAGGAAATTCTTTTACTCTTTCTTTTAATATTTCTATTTCTTCATTGTCTAGGTTGAACTTATGAAGGTCCTTGGTGGTTGTAATGACATAAAGCTTGCCTTTGCACTTTCTTCTTTGATCTTCCTTAGTAAGTGTTCTAGGTAGCCGGATAGAAAGCATTTTGTACCAGCAGCGAACAATGGGAACAAATAGTAACAAATCTGCCCAGATTTGTCCAAATGTATCAGGTTGAATGTGAGACATTTAATAATAATAATAATTTTAATAATTATTATAATATAAACTGCGGCATTAATGCTGTTTGACACTGCTTTAACTGCCATGGCTCAATGCTATGGAATCCTGAGATTTGTACTTTGTTGTGGCACCAGAGCTCTCTAACAGAGAAGGCT
Organism: Sceloporus undulatus; assembly: GCF_019175285.1. NCBI lineage: Eukaryota > Metazoa > Chordata > Lepidosauria > Squamata > Phrynosomatidae > Sceloporus > Sceloporus undulatus. Next base: position 42,180,471 of record NC_056524.1, read on the forward strand.
AAATATCTCCCAAAACTGCAAACCCCAGAATTCTATAGGACTCAGCCATGGCAGTTAAAGCAGTGTCAAATAGCATTATTTCTGCAGTGAAGATTCAGCCCAAGATAGCAGATAAGTAGTCACTAGGTGCCTATCTAGATTTATGACTGTGCAGTATGCTGCCTGTGGCCTGTACTAGCTTTAAATAGACACAAATAAATTAAAAGTTATGCAAGCAATGGGTTCAGTGAATAAAAGCCTTGAGCTTAAACTTCAAAGATCAATTCTTTCCAGCAAGTCTTCTTTCCTGTACAATGTGAGCATGTTACTTATCAGTTTTCTTGCATCCAACAAAAATTCAAATCCTCCCACTATTCCAGTTTGGCAGCAACAGTCCCAATTAATCCTCTGTCATTCCACTTTTTCAGTTCTTTTAAAATATTCCAAATTCTTTCTTGTCCTCCCACTTTACCCTTTTGTCCTACATTTACTTCCATTGGTACAAATTGAGCTTATGCTGCAAAAGTAGTTTGCACTCAGTTCAGCAAAGATTAGATGAGAGGATGGGCCAGAGTTTTGCTCAGGGAAAAGCAAAGAGCTGTATGCTCCTCCTCATGGATAACTGTTGCCGTCTTGATCGCATCCTGATGTTGTTTGGACACATGTGTCTCAGTTTTCATCAGTGAAATATGGGAAGGTATGAAATTCTTGCTGCTGTTGTTGCTGTGTGCCTTCAAGTCATTTCTGGCTTATGGTGACCCTAAGGTGACTCTATTGCAGGCTTTTCTTGGCAAGATATGTTCTGAAGAGGGTTGACTTTGCCTTCCTCTGAGGCAGAGAGTGTGATTTGCCCAAGGCCATGCAGTGAGCTTTGTTGACCAAGCAGGGATTCAAACCCTGGTCTCCAGAATCATGGCTGCAAAGTCAAACCACTACACAATGCTGGCTATCAGGAATTCTACTCTGTTTAAAATAGGACAATCCAAGCAAAAAGTTATTAGAATAACAACAACACAAAATCAGCATCAGTTTAAATCCCATGGTAAAATATACCAGTTCTATAAAAGTCTGGAAGAATTTAAAAGGTCTAGGTAGGGGGAAAAACCTTCTTCACTGGTACTGTAAAGAAATGAGAATCAGCATTAAATGGCCTTTCTTAAAGAGTAAACCCTGGTATAATCACTTTTTTTGTGTGCATTACAGCTTCTGGGGTCCCCCCCCCCCCCCAAAAAAAAAGATAGTCCAATAACTAGATTTCCAGGCTCTGTTAAAAAAAATGACCCAGAACCTGGATGCTCCTTAGAAAAACTCTCTCATGTCTGGTGAGGTGAAAGTGGAGTTCTCAGAGAAATGAAAGCTTAATGAAAGCTCGATTCAGCTTTCCATCCTTTTGTAAACTGGTAAAATGAGTACCCAGCTTGGTACTCCATTTAGTGCAGCTTGATATACCACTTGGAGAGTGCTGAGTTCACTATTAAGTGGCATAGAAATGTAAATGTAAATGCTATTGCTATTGCTACACATTTTAACTTACATAAATCTACAGGTAGTTTATATGTAATTACAGATGGGGGGAATATTTTAGGAAAAGGAACCTCTTAATAGCTGCCATACCCACTGAGTGGATCCTCATTTGCTTATTTTAATTAGTGTATGTGTATGTAAATAGGAATTTGTACAAAAGCAGGGATTTTTTAAAAAATGTACTTAGTTGATTAGGGAAATAAAATCCAATCATGCGTACATTTCAAAATGGACAGGTAAGAATGAAAAAATGCCAACCTTATCACTTACCACTTAAATACTATTTTGTATTCTCCTACCCTGTATTATGACTTCCATCTACCTAATCTGCTATTTACTTTTTAAAAGTCTCTTTCCCTAATTCCTTTTTTTTTCCCAAAGAGGAAAAGGAACTGGATTTCCGCTCACTTGTCTCCTGGTTGCCCAAATCTTTGATGTTAATTATTTGCACTGCAGGAACACTCCTTGGCTGATTAAGTCTGAGCATCTTTCCTGGTTTTGTTGACCCATGAATGGGGGCCACTCCAGTGCTCACTGGAGTGCAGTATCATTACCCCTCCTTGCCCCTTCCCTCACATTTGATTTGATGGATTAATCTCACTATATAGAAAGAAATGGTATGGGAAGGGATGACTGAAGCAGCAGGAATCTGGAGGGAGGCAGTGGGATGAGGATACAAGAACAAATTCTCTACTGCTTTTGCTTAGAATACTAACCCCACTCATTTATACGGGTCGGACACTCAAGAAGTGTTTATGATGTCCACTGTTTCTGTTATGGAACCTTTCTAAGAGGCTAATTATTTTTTGTTTGTTTTTTTAGCAAATACAAAAACAATGTACAGAATAGTTTTTTGGTGGGTTTTGCAGGCTGCGTGCATGTATCTCATACCCCTTCCATAATCCTCACTGATTTAAGGACATTTGACTGTATGTATGTTTGTGTTTGCTAGTTTGGCAAAAACATTTCTCTAGCGTAATGGGCCAGAACAAGCATGGAGGTGTGGTTTGAGCATTGGCCCATGGCCCTGGAGACCATGGTTCAAATCTCCTCTCAAACATGGAAGCTCAGCGCATGACCCTAGGCAAGTCCCACGCTCTGTCTCAAAGGAAGGCAAAGGCAAATCTCCTCTGAACATCCCATAAACAAGTCTTGTGAAGAAAATCATGCCATTGAAGGAGACAATCAAAAGCTCATGTAAATAATGCAGTTAAATAACACTTTAACTGCCACGGTGCAATGCTGTGGAATTCTGGGATTTGTAGTTTTGTGAGATATTTAGGCCCTATTCTCACTAGCCCATTTTCTCTGGATAGAACTGGATAGATCCGGTTGCCCCCATACCAAATCAGCCCATTTACAAGTGCCCACTACCCTTAACCTTGATTGGGGCAATTTGCCCCTCTGAAGTTCACATTTGCAGTACTGCTTTAAAATGGAGACTCCTTTATTGTCAATCAAATTCACTTCCGCTTTCGTAAGAGGTGACATATCCTACAGCCATTGGCCAACCAAATGGGTGCTTTCCCCCCTCCTTTTTAAATAAAAAACTGGTGGCAGTGTGTGCATATTCTGTCAATTTGTCAAATTTAAAAACCTCCCACTGTGTATGTGTATGTTGTGTATTTGGGTCATTACAAATTATGGCAACCCTAAAACGACCCCATCCTGGGGGTTTCTTGGCAAGATTGGTTCCTAGGAGATTTGCCATTGCCTTTCCCCTGAGGCTGAGAGAGCGTGACTCCCCCAAAGTCATGGGTTTCCACAGCCTTCCCTTTGAATGCCAGCCTCTAGCTTCCCCTTCGCTTCCATCCCAGCATTTCCTTCTCTTTGGAACCTCTTCCCTTCCCTTCAAGCCCAATGCCACCTCCAAAGCCATTGCCCCCCCATGCCATCCTCTTCCCTTCCCTTCCAGCCCAAAGTATGAGCATAATCTGTCATAATAATAATAATAATAATAATAATAATAATAATAATACCTCACCTCAGAATGCCATCTCTGCATCCTCTTTCTTTGCTTTCCCTCAGATTGCCACCCCAGAATGCCTTACATACACATATACATTGTATCAATTTGCCAAATTGGAAACACAAGCATTCGCATATTCTGTCACACACACACACACACAAAATAATTTTTAAAAATGCCACTTGCAAAGTGAGGTGCCGTGCTGGCAGCAAGCAAACGAAAGAGAAATGTAGCACAAGCAGACACATTCTATCAATATGTATCAACCTGTAGAACAAGTATTCACATAATCTGTCAAAAATAAATTAAAGAGAGAGAGAGAGAAAGCTGCCTGCAAGAGAGGAGGCATGTTCCGCCTTCTGTCCTCCCTCTGACCTAAATCCCTCCCCTGAACTTGACCCGATCATGACCGGGGCCAAGTTCACATTTGCTGGCAGCAGGGAAGAAATGGGTTTTCCTAAAAGACACGGGAAACAATCCACTTTCAGAAAAACCGCTCTAAGGGAGATTTGCCCGGATCGGGTGTCCAAAACCCTAATTCTGATGTCTTTAAACTGGTGCCAATGGGAACTATCAGTTTTTAATCCGGGTTACAATTCGGTACAAAAGGTAGTCTGAATGGCCTCTTAGACTTCTCTGACAGAGAGTTTTGGTGCCATAACAAAGTACAAGCCCCAGAATTCTATAGCATTGAGCTATGGCAGTTAAAGTGGTGTCAATCTGCATTAATTCTGCAATGCAGATGTAGACACCTATATGTTTACAAGTGCTCAACTTGTGCTTTCATTTCTGAGAATAGAACATTTTCTTACATTATGTAGAGAACTCTTGTAGCACCTTTGAGACTAATTGAAAGAAAGAAGGTGGTAGCATGACCTTTCATAGACCTAAGCCTAGTTCCTCAGATATTTTACTACATTGTCTTTGATGTACTTCACCAAAGCTTCCACCTCTTCAGCCAGCATGTTCCACTTTGGTCTCAGCACTGAGAGTGGCCAATCCTTACTTGAGGATGCACATGTAGATGTCAGTCCTCCTCACTTGAAGCATCTCCTGTGGCTTCTGCACTGATCCTGACCCCTGTCAGTCTTATCCTACAATCTCACAAATTCAAACCCATTCACACAATGTCTTGATCTATAATCAAACCCAGATGTCTCTGTGATTCAGAGGCATGCTTCAATAAGTGCTAGAGACAGGATCCCTACAGTGCTTTTCTCTACCTCTATGGCAGGTACCAAAATTCTCTGTACACACAACCATGAAAAGATCTTTATTTTCTTTTGCATTTGGTGACCTTACCACCAAACACATTATATAACCATGTCGAACTGGGTGTGGGGAATTTTATAATTCTAACTGTTACTCCCTATGTAGCTCGTTTTACATTGCTATGGTTGTGCCCACCAGAGTACTTTAACACCTGTGGGACTATTTAGAATAATGTGGTTTGAGGACTGCAGCTTAAATTCACTTTGCCTCTTGCTCAGTGGCCAAGGTAATTTCCCATAATTCATGAAGTGTGCAACCTTTTCCACACACTTAAGCACATACTAACCTGTGGTAACCTTTTCTACACACTTAAGACCATACCTAAAAATAATATGATTGGGGAAATGCACTTCACTTGTATGGCCTACAATCAAATGCATTTAACTTGCTGTGAAAGTAAGATCTGACACACACTTGTGTTTAGCAACTTGCAGTAATCTCTCAATTTCTGTGCCAGAAAAAACAGTATTCATTGATGTTTTATCATTATCATCTATTTAAAAAAAATTATCATTATGATCTATTTAAAAAAACTAGGTAAATGTGGGGAGTCATCAAACTTCATAAGGCTTCACATTCAATAGTCTATATAAAGAAGTTTGTTAGAAGTACTGTATTGGAGATCTATACAGTCTTTCACTGTATTCAGGGATCAGGTTGAGAGGAAGAAATGAGCAGGCTTCTCTGAGAAGGAGACTTTCTTTCCCCCCACATTCAATGACACTCTCTTTCTGGCCTTAGGGCATGTCTGTTGATGTTGGCGCTACAAGGCCTTCTTCTTGGTCCAATTATTTAGTCAGATTTGCCAGATGTTTCAGGGCCAACTGGCTCTCTAAAGCAGAGAATGAGAGAGAGAAAGAGAGACACTTCTTCAGAGGGAATTGGCAGACATTGTGTTTCCAAATACTGGAAGAGAGGGAAAATTCTGGCTCTGCAAACCTACTTAAGCTGCCACCATAGTGGATACTTTGCCAAGTGAACATAAAAAATAACATTTTCATCCTCACACACAGACAGTACTCAAGAGATGGTAAAGTGTGGAAAATGAGGCACAAGGGATATCCAAGTAATATTAGTTTGTAGGTGTGTGTATGCATATGTATGTTTAAGGGCTGCTGTGTTCTCAAAAAACTCTGCTTAAGTCAGCTTGTAAACATTTGCTTGGCACTACACTTGTTTTCATAAACCAGTTCCAACCAGTAACTTTGGAAACAGGCTCAACAAATGTCTTTTGCTCATCTGAAGATTACAATCAAGGATACCTGTTTCCACTTGTTAGTCTCTGACATTGTGCATGCATGTACAATTATTTGTACATATATTTGTTAATGCTCTCCTAAGCATTCCCCAAATGGCAGGAAGTACAGGGCAACTTTACAGAGTGAACTTCCTTTGGGATGAGAACAGACTGGAAAATTATAGTGTCCTTGTAAATATATCTACTAATACTATATAGCAGAGGTTGGCAATTTGGCATCCTCCAAATGTTTTAAATAACAGTTCCCCAGCCAGCATGGGGGCTATAGAGATTGCCCTTCTCGATAGCATCGGGTTGCCAACCTCAATATAAAGTTTGGGCTGGTAGGTAGTAATCAAGCAGGAACTGATGGCAGCATGTTTTTCAAAACTTTTTCCAAAGCTGCCGTCAGTTCCAAAGTAAATAAATATTTTATTTATTTATAAGATTGTCATAAAGTTCATCCACAATTAGTTCATAAAACTAATTGCCTGGCAGATGGGGTTTAGCTCATTCTACCATGATGCAGCATGAGAACCTGCACAACATAGCAAAAACCTATTGAACACTTATTGGTCAGTATATAATAATAATAATAATAATAATAAATTTTTTATTTATACCCCACCCTTCCAGGGATCAGGGCGGCTTACATAGCAATTAAAAACAGACACAATCCATAATAATACAAAAAAATTAAAACATACAAATACATCAATACAACGAAAAATAACAAAAAACCCCCATAGCCCAACCTCTTGGCCACGGAAAGAGGAGGGAGGCCCACAGGATATTTAATCGGGGAATGCCTGTTGGAACAGGAAGGTTTTTAAATCCTTCCTGAATTGGGCCAGGGTGGTAGATGAGCGGAGCTCAATGGGCAGCCGTGGAAAATGTCCTCCGCGCGGTGGAGGTTAACCTAGCCCCAGGCACCTCAGTAATTGCTGCCAGATGTCTGAGGGTTGCGAGGGCGGAATGTTACGGTGAGCGGCGTGGGTCCTTTAGGTATCCTGGGCCCAAGCCATTTAGGTATCCTGGGCCCAAGCCATATATAATTCTAGGCTAGTTAACTGAGTTAACTGAGTGCAAACTACTGTTGCAATTCAAACTCATTTTGCAGCAACTGAAGTAAACTGAGGATAAAGGAGAAAAATAGGACGAGGAGGAGAGATAAACTGGTTCCTTTTTAAAGCAGCTGAAAAAAGTGGGATGACGATCAGGGCAGTCTGAGCATATGAGTCTGCTGTGGTATCGTAAGACCAATCTGTCATATTAGGATACATTACATTGTTTTGTTTGACAGGTTAAACCAGCCTTAGAATGTATCTACACTACTTGTTGGAGACTGTAACCACTTTAACTACCACAACTGTGGATCCTGGGATTTATAGTTGGGTGAGGTATCGAAAATATTCCACTACAGAGCTGTAGTGCTGCAGTTCAGGGCAGTGGATGAAAATGGAGCACTCTATACTCCATACTACAATACCTCCAATTTGTTCTTCATTTGTGACACACTTGCCAAAAAATGTTAAGCACAAGCAATTTATTAGGTGCATGTTTAGACTGTGCTATTTTAGCAAACTGTAACTTCAAGGAAAACTAACTGTGGGCAATTTTCCATATAGAATGTATATAATGAGCTGTTTTATTGGCCTTCACCTTTGCTCTTCAGGGTATCTCTCAATTCCCCTATTTTCTAGGTCTTTACACAAAAGTAACAGCAAATCAGTTTACGCCTCCTAAGCATAAACTTAAAAAAACGAAAATCACGCTCAAGATTCCCCACCCCCACCCCCCCATGCAGGTGCATGGGATTCATTTGCTTTGGGTTTTCTTTTTTTAATAGCAATGTTCCAAATACTAAGACTGGTTTCAACTGAAAAACACTGGCTGTTAACTATTTAGTTAGCAAGGCATTCTTGTCACCCAGAAAATATTCCTCCCAGAGCAGGTGGCTTAAATGACGAAAATGACAGAACCTCTTGTATTCTGTAGCCATTATTTTTACTTCTACTGGAGGGACTGGAACAGCAGCAGCTTTAAGAGGCATGCCTGGTGTTGAAAACTTCTGCTCCGATTTATTTAAAAGAAATGAAACCCTTGACTTTGGAAATCTCATAGGAAATCAATTCACTCTCCTTTCAACAATACACTCTCTGTGTTTGTTGGGAGTAAGTGAACACAAGGCAGGCAAGAGAAAATGTGTGGAAAGGGTTTAATTAAGAAGCAAAACTTTCTCCCCAGCTCATCTTCCCAGTTTCCTATCTTTTGCTGCCTTCCAAGAAATGCAACACAAAGGTCTTCCTCTGCCAAAGTTGCAAAATAACAAGTTTTCTGTTATTGCTGAACTGTGGAGGTCTGGAGTCCCATGCAGCAGGCAGGGCAGGCCAATTAAGCCCATCTTTAATGAGCACCCTGAGTGAGTTGCCGACTTTTTCAACAGAAAGAGTGTGTGGGGGAGAAACCCTGGCTCATTGTGTATAAAACAGATATTGGAACACTTGGCCCTCACCTTCTCAATGCTTTTCCATCTTCCTCCTAAACCTACCACAGTTTTGGACCCAAGTCAGGGCTGCCAGCCCGACACTTCAAAACAAAGGGGCCATTGAATAACAGTAGAGTCTATTTGATGGAGCTGTTATGAGATTGTAGTGGTCTTTATTGAACATCTATCACCCCTTGAGCAAAGAGTGTATGTGATGATGTTCATGATGATTTAATAACAATAATAATAACTATACTACTACTACTACCACCAGAACTACCAAGCAGCTTGCTTAATGTTTGATTTAATGTTATTTGGTTTTTCACTTATTTCACCATCTGAAGATTCATTTAATGCATTAATTTGTTTTTAATTATCTGCTTTTTAAAAGTATTCATGCAGGCATGTAATCGAGCATTTGTGTGCAGAGAAGCTAAATATATAATTACAATTTAATTTAACAGGAACATGCAGGATTGCCAGATTAATGGAGGAGACATCTTCTCCAACTATTTGGTAAAACTATCCAATTTTGTTCTTTCTTTCTTTCTTTCTTTCTTTCTTTCTTTACCTAGAGCACTAACAGTCTCTAAAATCATCGCTGGTTTTGTTGGCACTGGAAAAAGAAGGCAAATTTCTCTCTGCTTCTGGTTCTTGTCTGTTTCTTCTGCCTGAAGATGTACAGTTCTGTACAATGACTGGATTTAATATTTTCAGAAATGGAGGATCAGCTTTATTTTGTCTCATTCTTTGTGTTAGCATTTCTCAGGATAGTTTTTAGTTGTTAGTTGCTCTTAGAGGAAGAAGCTGAATCTGTTGTCCATTGTATTGCCCATTACTATGCATGGATGTGAAAGCTGGATAACAAAGAAAGCAGATAGGAAGAAAATCAACTCATTTGAGGTTAGGTATTGGAGAAGAGTGCTGAGGATACCATGGGCTGTCAAAAAGACAAACAAAGGGGTCCTGGAATAAATCATGCCTGAACCTGGGGGACCTAAGCAAAGAGGTTGAGAATAGGGGAGCATGGAGATGTCTCATTCACAAGGACACCATGAGTTGAAGTCAACTCAAAGGCACCTAACAACAAGAAGATATGCATATTCAGGCAGGGACGTAGCCAGGATTTTAGGAAGGGGGGTCCAGACTAAGTGCCACCATTATATTGGGGCTCGGGCGCGGCGGCGCAGCAGCACACACCATTCATTTTTCTAATGGAAGGGGGGGTCTGGACCCCAAGAACCTCCCCTGGCTACGTCCCTGATTCAGGGCTGTGATTTTTTTTGTTGCAAAGGACAAAATGGTATCCCTTCCTCTATTTCTGATGCTAGTTCAGGATAATATGGGACAGGTTTGGAGGCATAAACAGCTCTTACTAGTCCAACAAAAGAAAGGAATAATTGGAGAGTTCAAGAGAAAAAGCTGTCCCCATCACCTGCCACTTTAGACAGTTGCCTCACCCTGCCAAATGATAGGGCCACCCCTACATATATACATCAGCATTACACATGCTGAAATTTCCTCTTCTTTCTAACAATTCCTGTCTTGTTTGGCTTCATTTGTGGGGCAATGTTGTGATGCTTCCTGACTACCAAAGATACTATTTCCCACAAATTCTTTTGAATATAAAATATCCACCCTTTTTAAAGAAGTAAGCTGGACCCTCATCGGAAAACCGTGTTGAACATAATTGGCTTTAATGTGACTGGGTTGAACCTGGAGCAAATATTAAGCAAACAATCAACAGATGAAGTACTGTTTCTATACTGTTTTGCTGAGATTGAAGAGCAGTACTATTTGATGGATCTTAGGTTTTTGCCATTACTGATCATTTTAAATTTTGTGAAGACAGCATAGCATTTCTGTTTCTTTTTCTAAACATGAAGTTCTCTCTTCCATCTGCTTACAAATTTTCTTTGGTCTTTCTTTCCTTGCCCTTTAGTACTTCGCTTTAATCCTGCTCTGTACTAGAGATATGTGCTAAGCATGCAGTAATAGTTAAACCCCAGCTTGTTTCAGAAGTATATGAAAAGCACTGAATGTTTTTGTTCCCTTCTTTGAGCCTTCAAAAGGTACTCGCATTCACTAAGCATCCAGAAACAGGTGTACACTCAAAAATATACCAGAGGAAATTATTGTTCTTGTAGGTTTCAAAGCAGCTAAAGAAATACTGCAATTTGTTCCCTGGAAAGAATGTTGGTGACATTAAGGGACTAGCCTACATCCAATTTTCCACAGTAGCAAATGAAATGTCTATTATTTGCCCAGAAGCAGGAGATGAAGGCAAGCCAATTCAAAGACAAGAAAACAAAACAGCAGTTCTAAGAGCAGCTTCTGAATAAGTAGCACTACCACTCTGGCCAGTGAATTATGTGAAAAATGTAACTTTCCCAAACTCTGTTAACAGTCACTGCCCATATGACCTCCTGAATTAGGCCACATTAATACCCCTGTTGGATTTTTTCAGATAGATAGATAGATAGATAGATAGAGGCATTTGATTCCCTTGAATCTTCCTGTGTCTGCTCTGGATTTAGATAATTAAAGAAAATGCTGCCTCCAGCTAGATATATTTGGATGATTTTATCTTTTATAAGCCCTTTTAAGGGAAGTAGCCATGCTTTTGTAAGTAAACACAATGCATAGGATTAGCTACCAAAAGTTGCGGTCTTCATTAGGGGCTCAGTTTAAGAGGATTGTTTTTCATTCCCAGTAGTAATTTTAAAATTACTATCTGCCCTCGAGTCAACCTCATGGTGACCCTTTGGATGACACACCTCCAAAAACCCCTATCTTCTACTCATTTTCTAGGGTATGGAAAATAACACTCCTTCCAAAAAGGTCTGATGCAAAGTATTGTACAGCAAACAGGGAACAACCCTTTTGTCATTCAGATGTGAAGAACCTTTAAAAATAAAACAAAAATCATGAGGGAGTAAAAGGTGGGATGCTGGAGAAGTGTGGGGAATGGATGTGGGTCACAGTGGAAGCCTCATGGGTTATGATATACAATCCATGAGATAGCACTTTTCCTACCCTCTTCTCTCAGAGCAGTGGAAGACATCTTGGAGATGTCTCATCCACAGGGGTCACCCATGTGTTGACTAAGGGCAGTTAACAACAACAAATGGATAGAGATAAATGTGCACCTCCATTAATCATGGTTAATGTTCTCTCACAACCTGTGGATAAATACCTTAAGCTATTTTAAGCTTAAAATAGCTTAAAATACATTGTAGTTTGGGAGCAGCAGGATTAGGTTCAGGTACATGTAGCACTAACTCTGACAATAAAGAGAAGGGTTAGGTGTCCCTGATTCCTGATTTGCCAGTTATAGTTTGAGGGAAATGGCAATACAACTGCACTATACCTTAAGGGCAAGATAGATGGCACACAAGCAGCCAATCATACATTTGTTTAGATTTAGCATTTGGTATGTTTTATACCAGTTCTGTGCATTTCCTAATCAATCAATCTGTGTCTTTTAATATATGTTTTAACCTGGTTTTAACCCCCTGATTTACCCCTGCGTAATAAAGTCCTAAGACTCTGGAGACCAGGTTTCATATCCCAGCTTAGCCATGAAACCCACTAGATGACCTTGGGCATGTCACATGCTCTCAGCCTCAGAACAAGGTAATGGCAAACCTCCTCTGAACAAATCTTGCCAAGAAAACTCCATGACAGTTTTGCCTTAGGGTTGCTGTAAGTCAGAAATGACTTGAAGTCACACAACACATGCAAGATGCTTTCAGTCCCAATTTGGGAAAAGATCAGGATATTAATAGTGATGATGATGACCAGCATTAGAATGAAAGTTGCCACTTTATTAGTGATTGTTGCCACTTAGGTGACTGTGGCTTGAGCAACTACAGTTTTAAATTTGCACAAACAATTTAAATCAATGGCATTTAGGTAGACATAATTGAGTAGAGGACAGCAGCTTATGCCTTTGGTTCTGTGCCTCATGAAAGTTTACACAGCTTGTAAAGAGGGACTGTACAGTAAACGAAAACTCCGTAGTGCTCTCATGTCATCTGCCAGCCTTTCTCCTGGCCCACAGTTTCCACTTCCTTTCCAAGGTGCTTCTCATGCCCATAAATATTATTTTTGCAAGTTTCTATAATACTGAGCAGGTCTGTCCTTTACACGTATGGAGGTATGGAGCAGGTCTGTTTTTATGATTTTAGGATGGCTGCCTCAGACCAAGAATAAGTACTGTATGTGTACTGTACTTTTAAAGTGTCTAGTTCGGCAGGGCATGTTCTTCTGGACCTGCACGTAATTTTGCAGACACAATATAATATGTGTTTAAAAACTTTTATACACCAAGGTTATATGGTTGCCCACCTCCAACTGCCCCTTCCTTGCCTCTCCCCATAACTTCTGGGATAGCATGGAATGCTTACTAAATCTTTAAAGTGCTGTGGATGGAAAATAAACCTGGAAAAGGATCACAGGCTATGTACTTTCTGTAACTAACATTTTATTTAAGAACATGTTTTATATATGTTGCCTGTGTGCACCTGGTCTTCAGCATGGCTTACACAGAAAATTAAACAAAAAGAATAAAGATAGAATGAACCAATTAATACAGATCTATCAATCAACGGAAAATAAATATGTTAATAGTATTGGTACCAATGGCACTGCACACAGGTTAAGGCAAAATACCACTGAATGTTCAGGATAACAAAATGTCTGAAACATGTCTCACTTAGCTGCATGTCAAGCTGACCCTTGTGGCATTTGTGTCCCCTTAGCAGCTGAAGTGAGATAAGATAAGCTGTAAGATAAGCTTTCGCTCCAAAAATTCATCTGCATAACCATTAAAGAAAGGGTGGGAATAATGAAGCCTTCTAGAAGTTGAAGTAAAGTCGAAGGCTTTCATGGCCGGCATCCATAGTTCTTTGTGGTTTTTTCGGGCTATGTGGCCATGTTCTAGCAGAGTTTCTTCCTCACGTTTCGCCAGCACCTGTGGCTGGCATCTGAAGATGCCAGCCACAGATGCTGGCAAAACGTCAGGAAGAAACTCTGCTAGAACATGGCCACATAACCCGAAAAACCCACAACAAACTTCTAGAAGTTGTTGGACTGCACATCTCAGCAGCCCTAGGCAGCACAGGTAATGGTAAGGAATGTTGGGTAATGCAGTCCAACGTAATTTGGAGAGCTACATGATTCTCACCCTGTGTTTAAGGTGCAAGAGTTCTGTTTCTCTTTCATTTGCTCTCTGTATATCAGGAATGAAGAACTTGTGGGCCTCCAGATGTTGTTGGACTACAACCCAATATGCCTGAGTCAGTATAGCTAATTGTGAAAAATGATGTGAGGTGCAGTACAACAATATTTAGAAGGCCACAAGTTCTCCACTATGGTCTAATAATTGTAAAAACGTACCAGGCAGACATTTCAAAAGTGAAAAGCTGAGGCAAGACAGCCCTTCTCAGCCCTGGACTCCTACTCAACCACCCAGAATAAGGACCTTGGGAACAAGATTTTAGCTAATGATCTTTGTGGTTAGCTAGGTTACTCTGGAAAAAGCAGGGGAGATAGTCTTGCAGCAGGGTTCTTCTAATAAAACTAAGTGATGAGAGAATCTGAAGGATGGGCTGTTGCTAAGAGAATCGTGTGTACTTAATTCATTGTATGTGAATAGAATGCACAGCCAAATCTTTGATTACAGATCTCGAGCAGGGGTCAACATCAAAATTGTTACGTCCATTAATATCTAAGGACTTCATCACAAAGGGGTAGCAATGTGGATTTTCAACGGGATAAAAACGTCTTTGGCCTATCACACGACGTTGTATTGGTCCTGCTGCTGCTTTACATTCCATCTATTCCATGTGATAGTTCTGCTTCTCAGTCAGTCTTGTGGTATGAATGGACATGATTCTGCTCCTCTTCTCCTGTCCTCCCCATTACTATTCCCAAACAGGCTGTCTTCCTTTCCTTTTCTATTTCTTCCTTTTAAAAATTTCATTGCATTGGCATAACTGTGCTATTGTGGTTAAAAAAAAAACCCCAAAGGCACGCTGGGTTGGACATAGGGCAGGAAGGCAGTGTTATGGTGACCATGCAGAAGAAAGAGTGCAGGACCATAGATCACCAAAACAGCACCTTAGCACTATTGTCGAGAAGTGTGATAATGAATGTTCCCAAACCAGTATATTTCCAAACCAAACCAATGATGGTGAGACAGCAGGCTGGTGTCATAAAGTCCTATGTTGACTATAATTGTTTGGATGTAAACCATATGACTATATACCCTATACATGCATTAAAGACGGTAAGAGCCAGCGTGGTGTAATGGTTTGAGAGCTGGACAATGACTCTGGAGATCAGGCTTCAATTCCCAGATCAGGATCTGGAGATCAGGATTCAAATCCCACTGGGTGATCTTGGGCAAGTTGCACACTCTCAGCCCCAGACGAAGGCAACAGCAAACATCCTCTGAACAAATCTTGCCAAGAAAACCCCATGATAGGGTAGGGTTAGGGTTACCATAATTCAGAAATGACCTGAAGGCACACACCAACAATATCTATGAAGAAAACTTATTCCCCCAGTAAGAATGCAACTACTGGACTCTATGTGTCAAAATGAGGACATTTCCCTTCATAAGTGTTCTCTGCTCACCTGAAATTTTCCTTCAGTCTTCAAATTTCTACCATTGCAGAGAGTAAGCCATTGAAAATTGTTCATATCTTGAACTCTTGTATTAGCTATGTTTGCATTCCCTTGGTAACTTGGTCTGCTCCTTTTCTTTGGATGCCTAAACAGTATTTCTTAATGTTCAAATGAAGTTTAAGTTACTGTGATGCTAGAAATTTGGGGAATGAAGGAAGAGTTCTTATTTGGGGGAGAAGTACCCTCATTCCCCCCCCCCCCCGCTACAACTCTGGCCCCACTTCACTCTATTTCAGTTGCTTGCATGCTTCTCTATCTTTGCGGCATCATGTGTTTCAGTGGCTGGGAGTTACCTTAGTATTCTCCATCAATTCTGTTTTTTTGGGGGGAGTCTCAGAGTCTGTGCTGTTTGTTTATCTATTATTCATCTATTTAATAAAGCAACCTAAAATTCTGCTATGGTGAATGGTCAAGAGAGATATGCAATTATGTGAGTGCGATCATACAAGTATACATACAAGGGACTGGCCCTCCCCATTCCAGTATCATTCCTTTGCTTCTTCCCTCCTAGCTTTCACTTTTTGGGGGAAATAAAAGGCTCCATGCAAGCAGTGCTGCTGGCTGCCTTCCAGAAGCTTATGAGCGCTGGGCCCCTGGCATAAATTGAGATTTGAATTTCATAGGACATTGAAATCATGGGTGTCAAGACTATAAAAACATTAGTGTCTCTAGGAAAGAGGGCTGTAAATTCTTCAGAAGTCCCACCAAGAGTGTTAAAGCTTTCTTTCTTCTCCTGGGGCTTTATGGGAGAAGCTCTGCAATAAATTTGGGAGCTTGCATATATCAGAAATGCCCTGAAGCAATTGCTTTTTGATCTCATTGGTAGATTCCAGCAAATATTACTAGCCTTAAGAGCATGAGTCAAAGTTAGTTTCTTGAAATCTCAACAGGATTTAAAAAGCAGAAACATTTATTTGTTCTCCCCCTTCACCCCAACACACACACACACAACTTTAAACAAGGAATTGCCACACAGATAACATTTTGGCTTAATCCTGTTATATAATAGAGATAGTCAGGAAAAACAAACAGCCAAACCAATCTTGTGCATATCAACTAAAAAAAAAACGGTGCCACTGAGTTTAATAAGATGTAAGATGTTGAATAAGAAGTGTATATAGAATTACCTGGGAGTACGCTTAATTTGATATAATGGTATTTACATCTGAGTAAGCATACGTAGGATTATTCTATCTACCATGAATACTACTAAAATTTCAAAGACAACTTATTAACAACAACAACAAGGAAAAGAAATGTGGTAAAAATTCCTCTCAAAGTATAAAATACTAGCATTGTTTAAGGTTTTCATCTCCAAAATCCATATTGACCTTGAAAAAATAAACATGACATTTTTAAAATTTATTATATATATTCCAACATTTCTCCAATAATCTCAGGACATTTCACATCTCTCCTCCTGACACTGCTCCTCATAACAAATATGTGGGGTTATTTTATCTGGATGCATGACAAACAACACTGGCTGATATTTCCTTTTCTGCACAACCTTTGAGAGCTCTCTCTTGAGTTTTCACTCTGTTATCTCACAGTGTGCCCTATCTTGCCTTAGCCCATTCTGCCTTTAACAAAAAAGTAATAGTAGGAATCTCCCCCAACCCCAAAGAGATTATTTATTTATTTAGGGGATTTATATGCCAGTTTTATCCCAACATGAGATTCAAGGTGTATATGGGTTATGTGTGGGCACCTGCATCAGCACATTTTCAGTGTCATTTCTATAAGTTTTGTTCAGGGCTTAGTTTAGGGTCCAAAACAGCCCTGATGAACTAGCTCTCTGGATTATTTTAACAAAAACATTTAGGTTCTATAAAAAGGAATGAAAAGGAAACTGGATCAAATCAGTAACACTGGAAAAAGGAGAGTTGCATCTTTTTTTTCTCGCCCTCCTTGTTTAAATTACCTACATGGAGCATGTGAGTTCTACCTTTGTTGTGTTGTTGTGTGCCTTCACATCATTTCAAATTTACAGTGACCCTAAGACATGGAATTTTCTTGGCAAGTTTTGCTCAGAGGAGTTTTGCTATTGCCTTCCTCTGAGGCTGAGAGCGGCACGGATGTCATCGTGGCATGCTCCATCCGTACGGGGGCATGCCAAGATGGTGCTCGTGGTGCATGGTAGGGCTGCTGAGCATATAAATGCTCAGCCCCCACACACCCCTAGTTGGGGCCGAGAGTGGCGCAAAGCACCAGTCTGTACTGGCCCTAAGAAACAACTTAATAACTCTATGTCCTAATTCAGGAAGAGACCTATCCAAATCCTTACACGCCAAGTATTATCCAAATAGAGTTGCCACTTTCTCAAGCAAATGTCTGTGGCTGTGCCTTTAACAGTAGCTTAATCTGCATCCATGAACATTGCTCTTTTGATGATATATTTCCACACTATGGCAAGCTTCAGCTATTTTGCTTTGCAGGGAAAATACCACTTGAGGATAGAGAAAAGATTTACGATCAGACCCCAGTTTCACCTTACCACCACAGTACTGATAAATGTTAACTAATAAGGCTGTTTTGTGGGTTATGGTTATTGACCAAAATAGCAAAATGTTCAGAAAATTAGCAATGATGTGGATTTCCCAAAACTGGGGTAAGGGTAGGAGAGAGTCCTGCAAAACACCTGCTTCTTTCTGAATTCATGGTTATTTAGGTGTTGTTGTTTTTAGTGTGCTGTGCGACTGTGCGAATAACCTTATTCACGCATTCTAATTCTGTTGTTCACACTATTTTTTTTTTAATCAGGCGCACATCTCTGTGTGTTCTGTTGCTCACATGTGTCAGCACTATGAATAAAGTTGATGATGGAGATGTATTCAAAA
Organism: Sceloporus undulatus; assembly: GCF_019175285.1. Classification (NCBI taxonomy): domain Eukaryota; kingdom Metazoa; phylum Chordata; class Lepidosauria; order Squamata; family Phrynosomatidae; genus Sceloporus; species Sceloporus undulatus. The sequence continues at coordinate 42,198,473 of NC_056524.1, forward strand.
TGATGTTGTTCTACTGTGTTGAATAAACATGTAAGGAGTGGAGTTTGTTCATTCCATCTCTTCTTTGTCTTTTCTGTTGCCTTCCTAAAAGTATAGAGCAACTCTCCAAACAGGAGAACTTCTACTATAGATGGAGGTTCTGCATATGAATGGGCACCCTAATTTCCCACAATTTCAAGTCATATGGAGAGACTTCACTGACAAAAAGGAATTAGACATGGCACCTTCCATACATGGTGACAAAATGGAGAGCTAGCATACTCCATCATTTGTTCATTTATTCAGTAACTAGAATAATGAACAATGAATACTGAGTAGATAGAGCTTGGAGATCATTGGCTTCTAATATTAATTTATGTCTCTTTAGTGTGATAGAGAATTTTATCACTTGGGGGAAATCGGGGGTTTACACAGTGATTATCCCATGAAAATCGTGCAAACATGATTAACATTTTCACACACATTGTGATTAAAGAGCCATTATCCTGGGAATAAACAGGCAATAAACAGCAACAAATCATTCATGGGATAATGGCATTTTAACCACAACATCGTATGAAAATGTTAATCGCGAATGCACCATTTTTTTTGTTTATATACCGCTATTCCAAAGATCATAGCGGTGAACAGCAAGTAAGCTAATTAGCAAGTAAGCTAATTTGCCCCCAACAGTCTGGGTACTCATTTCAGCGACCTTGGAAGGATGCAAGCCTGAGTCGAGCTTGGGCCCTTTTGCTGGTCTTGAACTCGCAACCTTGTGGTTTTGAGTGAATGGCTGCAGTACAGGCATTTAACCACTGCGCCACCACTGTGAAATAGTGATAGGTGCATTTTTACTTAGTAGATACTTTTGGAAAGTTGTTTCCTCCTTATAATTCTTTTATGCATTCATTGTTTTTAACGTCACAAACAAGTGCTTATACATATACATGTGTGAGTGCGTAATATTGTGTGTGTGTGTGATTTTATATACTATTTTTTGTATACACAGCCAACTAATATACACTTTTTTTGTCCAGAGAAGAAAGTTGTGAAAAGTGCTAGTATCAAAGGATAAGCTGTGTTCCAGTTGGCATATAGATTCTTGAAGTACAAATCTCCAATTTATCAAAATATTCACCAAACAAAATTCTCCATGCCAACCATTTCCCAGTTTTGTTTTGTCTAAGAATGCAGCTTTTAATGAATTCATTACATTTTGTTTATACTGTGTGAGCTATTCTTGGCAACTTCATTCAAAACGTTGGGTACAAAATCCACTAAATAATTAAGTAGGAAAGCAAGCTACTGAAAAGCCCAGAATTCATTTGGCAGCAGGGCTACTCAAAGTGGTGGTCTTGGCCTGGTGCCCAATGGGCATGGGTACCCAATGGGCACAAATTCAGTCCTGGTCCCTGGCACACTAGAAAAACAATAATTGTACTGGTCCCTGGCACACTAGCCAAAAAATCACACTAGCCTCTTATCAGATAGCCAGAGATGCCCTGTTTTATAGTGGCCTGCCCCTAAAGGCACCAGATGCTGTTTGATCTTAGAAGCTAAGCAGGTTCAGCCCTGGTTAGTACTTGGATGGGAGACGGTCAGAGAATACCATGTGCTGTAAGCTATATTACAGAGGAAGGAACTGGTAAAACCGTTTTAGAGTATTCCTTGCCTATGAAAACCCCTACAAAATTAATGGGGTTGCCATCAGTCAGCAGGCTACTTGAAGTCACGCACATGCACATACACCTGTATCCAGTGACCCATATGGACATAAAACCATGGTACTATATAACATGGGGAAATTAATGACCTGGTATGTTAAAGGTGCATATGGCTCTATCCTAAGGCTTCTATGTCCTAGATCCAGAAAGCAGATGTTTTAAAAGGGTTGCATTTCATGGAGGTAGGCTTTTGTCTCGATGACATGTACATAGTTCCATTAGAAGTCAATGACTTATAGGCATTCCTGACCTTGGATTGACTTCAAATCAGGTGTGTCCACATGCGACATTGCCAATAGTAAGCAGCCCTTTCAATGACATGAGACCAGCTCAGACTCTGAGCACTGAGTCTCAGCATATTTCTATTTGTTTTCTTTCTTGAGAAGCTGAAGTCTCTTAAGCTAACCCTTGAAAGCAATGCATTTCTAATCACATAAAAGTGTCTATGAGCTGAAGAGGCACTGGGCACTTTAATCTTTGTATATCCCATTCTTTCTTCAAGTATCTCCCCTGCTCCCACTTACAAACTCGCACACACATACACACAGCTCACCTCCCCTCCATCTTCTATCACAGCATAATACAAGGGAGCAGGGGAAGGAGATGGGGAAGAAGGCTGTCCACCCACCCCCATGCTGAGCCCGAGGAGACTTTGTGAGAAAGCTCCCCTCCATCTGCAGCCCAGCCCGGTGGGAGTCAATTAATTCTGAATAACCTAAACCGACAGAGGTATTTGCATTCACAACCTGACTGATGACCGTATAAAATTGATTTATGAATTGAAGTGCTTCCCCACCCCTTGTCCCCGATTCAGGCCATAATTGATTATATGTGCTGCAGCGAAATTAAAGAAAAGGGGAGAAAATTAAAAGAAAAGGGGGGAAAGGAGAGGCCTCACAGGCTCTCCTCTATATTCTCAAGGTTTTCTGGGATTAGTTGTTCTATTCATCACTTATCTTGTACAAAAAGAAAAATTAAAATCATGCCTTCCTTCTTCATCACTGACGGTCAGCGTTGGCTTCATTAATTTTTCTGCTCCACTGTTAAATGCAAACTGAAAGGAAGAACTTCAGGGAAGGAAGGATATATACAATTCATGTGCAATCTGACTGTAATATGGAATAGGTTCATTCCTAAACATGTGCATGTATTAGATCCAATATGAGTGGGTCACTATAAAAAAAACCAACCTCTTCCCTTAAAAATCTACAGATCTAGCTAGTAATGTTTATATAGGACCAGGTGTTGTAACATAGTTCTTGCTCAGAAGTCTACTTTTCAAACTGCTGCCAAATTAGAGAAGCAGGTCCTGTACTTGCAAAAGTAGTGGGATGTTCTTTAACAAGAATTCAGTCGCTTTGGGTGGTGGATTTGAATGTATGTCACTCCTGTAATTTTTTTTTTTTTAAGGACACACTATTTATGGTTTTTCATGGGGTTTTCGGGCTATGTGGCCATGTTCTAGAAGAGTTTATTCCTGATGTTTCACTATTTATGATTGGGTCTACTAGTCAGTTACACTGTTTTGTCAAACTGAAGCCACTAATTGTGGAAAAGTCATGCTGCTCACTTAACGTCACACAAGGCATCACACATGCACTTACAAACCAAATAAACCTTTCTGTGCCAGAGGTTTTTTATTTTATTTTTAATGAATACTATTCTCTGACCTTGATTAGAGTTCCAGTGTGTTTATTTCAAGGCATAAAAATGTCCCATGACTGAAGAAATCTTTCTGCGTGCAGAATCATGTAAAATCAGGTAACATATGATCACGCATGCTTTTTATATTGTGGGATGTTTCCAGACCCCACTGAATTTCTCTCTAGAAAGGGGGGCTCCTATGAACAGCCAGAACACACCACTTCTGCTTTGCCATAACATGGCTTGGAGAGACAGACAGACAGACAGACAGACTTTTTTTGGGGGGTCTTAATATGTGACATGGGCTGAGACAACAATGTAACCTAGTAGCAAAAATCAATAGCTTTGTTGGGACATTTTTTATCTCAGCCCTTTTGTTGTTGCTGTTTATATGGGGGAGTGGGGAACAAACCAAGGGACACCAACATTTTGGCTACACTGTTGACAATAATAATAATAATAATAATAATAATAATAATAATAATAATAATATTTCCTGCCTCTCCCTGCGGATCGAGGCGGGATTACATCAATAAAATAGTAAAATACAAGTATAAAAATACAGATAATAAAACACTAATAATATAATTTTAAATTAAAACAACATCTGAACAATCAGAAACATCCAAAAACATATTGTTATAACCAGAGTAGAGTGTTTTATCTTAAGAGCTCTTATAAGAGGTCAAGTGGGTAAGCCTACTGGAAGAGTTCTGTCTTAAGAGCCTTCTTAAAGGCATCTAAAGTGGTAATAAGACGGATCTCTTCCGGTAAGCTATTCCATAATTTGGGGGCTGCAGCCGTAAATGATCTATGAGAAGTTGTTGTTAGCCTGGACTTATGGTGTTCTAATAAATTCTTCTCTGATATTCTGAGAGTGCAGGGCAGATTGTGTAGGGAGAGGTGTTCCTTCAAGTAACTTGGGCCCAAGCCATGTAGGGCTTTAAAGGTAATAACCAATACTTTGTACTGCGCCCGGAAGCTAATCGGCAACCAGTGAAGCGATTTCAACACTGGTGTTATATGGTCTGACCTCGGCGTTCCGGTGACCAGTCTGGCTGCTGCATTTTGAACCAACTGAAGCTTCCAAACTTAATACAAAGGTAGCCCCATGTAGAGTGCATTACAGAAATCCAAACGAGAGATGACCAATGCATGTACCACTGCTTCACAGTCCTTTTTGTCCAGGTAGGGATGCAGTTGGTGTATCAACCGAAGCTGGTACTAAACACTCCTGGCAATCACATCTATTTGAGATTACAACTGTAGAGATGGATCCAGGAGTACTCCCAAACTGCGAACTTCATCCTTTAGGGGAAGTGTGACCCCGTCCAGGACTGGTTGATAAAGCTCCATCCCCGGATTTGGGGTACCTATTGCGAGCACCTCCATTTTTTCTGGATTCAACTTGAGTTTGTTTTCCCTCATCCAGCCCATAACTGACCCAAGACAGGCATCTAGAGGAGAGATGTCATCCTTAGTCACTGCAGCAGTCAGAGACATAGAAAAATAGATTTGTGTGTCATCAGCGTACTGATAACACCACGCCCCATGTCTCCGAATGATCTCTCCCAGTGGCTTCATGCAAATGTTAAACAATGTTAAAAAATATAGTTCATAGTTTTATGTGGATTCTACAACACATGTCCTGTTTTAGTTTAGGAGGATTAAGCATAGTCTGCAATCACCTGTTAAACTCATTGGAATGCAAAAAGGAGTGAAGTCCTAGCAAAATATAACCAACTGATCCACCTGCATTGACCATGACAGTGAAACTCAAGTTTGATCTCTTGTTCTACCATTCCCCCCCCTCCCCAAATTATGTTACATTCCAGGAGTTACATTTTGAAGCAGAGAAGCATGCACACTGGCCTTTCTCACAAGGACAACCACATACTAATCCATTTCACTGATGAAAATTGGGATATGAGTGGCCAAGAACAAAAGAATGTGGTCAAGATGGCAAAAGTTAGTAATGAGGAAGAAAATACAAGCTGAGAGAGACTACAGTAGTTTGCTTTTGCTTCAGTTTAATGGGAAGGGCAAAATTCTTCCCTCTCCTTTTCCCATTGTTGAGTTAGTTGAGTACAAACTACTTTTTCACTTTGAACTCAGCAACCAAAGTAAGCAAAAGACAAAGGAGGAGAAAGAAACTGGGACTTTCTAAAAGCAATTGAAGAAATGGGAGAGCAGATGATTAATCAGGACTCTCCCTGACAAACTGGAACAGTTAAGAGAGTATGCAGCAAATGAGGTAACAAAACTCTTCCTGGCCTGAGCAGGAGCTTCACCAGTTCAACCTTTAGTTTCTGAGGTTCTGTAGTGCTAATTCTTCTTTTTTTTTTCATATGTAGTTTCTGCACACATTCATGAATATTATGAAGTGTCTTGTATGTTTATAATACTGTCATACCATATACCAGTCTATAATGTTATAATTGGAATCTGCATGAGAAATTTGAAAATTCTCATATGCTTAATCATTTGCACTTACAATGCCAGCACATGCCACAAACTCTAATAGAGTGCTGCAATTGCAGAAGTAGTAGAAGATCATGTTGCCCCCTTTTACTAAAAGAAGTCTGACAAATACATGCATACCTGCATAGCTATACAGGAATGGGAGGTTTAATGTAAAAAGACCAAGTGGTTGGTTATTCAAAGCTTGGGTATGTGCACACTGAAAATTATCCTTTAAAATAGCTGATCAATGTCACTTATCATCCCTAGGGAGAAAACAGAAGACAATAATATATTTCCTACCACAAGTCTGTATCCTTGCCTGAAACTGATGATAATGATCTGACGATCTTAAAATTTCAGATGATCTTGAAGCTATGGCAGGTTTGTACAGGGAGATACAGTCTTTCAGATAGTCTGGGCCCAAACCATAGGGCTTTACAGGTTATGACTAGCACTTTGAATAGTGCCCGGAAATCAGTAGCCAGTGAAGCTGTTTCAACATGAAAATTATATGCTCTCTATAACTGGCTTCTGCATTTTTAACATGCTGCAGTTTCCAAACCGTTTCCAAAGGCAGCCCCAATTATAGTATGTTGTTGTTGTTGTTGTTGTTGTTGTTGTGTGCCTTCAAGTCATTTCTAACTTATGGAAATCCTGAGGCAAACCTATCATGGGGTTTTCTTGGCAAGATTTGTTCAGAGCAGGTTTGCCATTGCCTTCTCCGGAGGCTGAAAACATGTAACTTGCCCAAGATCACTAAGTGGGTTTCATGGCTGAGCTGGGAATCGAACCCTGGTCTCCAGAGTCACACTCCAACACTCAACCTACTACTCCATGCTAGCTCTCACAGAGTGCATTGCAGTAATCCAAATGATATTCAAGGCATGTGTCACCATAGCCAAACCTGATATCTCAAGGAACAGATAAAGCTGGTGCACTAGTTTTAGCTGTGCAAATGCACTTCTGGCCACTGTTGAAACCTGGGCAGACAGGCTGAAGGTGAGCTGAGGAGAACACCCAAGCTGCGATCCTGAGATTTCAGAGGGTGTATCCATTCTCCCAGAGCCCCCGAAGTAGGTTGGTTCATGTGTTGCTTAGTAGTACCAAATCTGGTGGGGTGGGCTTGTGTTCTTTTAAAATTTAGGTAGAAGGGAAAATGTTAGGAGGTACAATTTTGATTATCACTGGAAGATCAATTTCATAAACAGAAATTAATCTTCCTAAAGTTGAAGGTACAAAAATTCTGTTTTCCTTGAACTGAGGGGCTGTGCAGACCAGCAGGAAAAGCCAGGTTGGGGGTGGAGTCGGGGTATGCATCCATATGATGCATACTCCAGCTCCACCCCCAGTCTGGCGTGATTCTGCGCACCATGCCACACAGCACACAGCATCATGGTGCTTCTCTGGCACTGTATCCGCATGACGCAGCACCGAAGGAGTGCCATAAAACCACAGCAGTGCAGCTATCGCACTCTTTGCAGAGTGCAAAAAGGAGCTGGTTTTTGCAGTTCCTTTTTGCACCCTGCAAAGGCTCCATTGAGGCTGCAGTGTGCAGTTGCCACGGCCCCAGTCTGGCTATAAAAGGGACAGTCTGCATGACCCCTGAATTGCTTTCCTTGAACTGGGATGACAAATAGGTGACCCTTCATATACTGTTGAGCTGCATCTGTCCTCATGAACATAGCCAGTGGTGGAGGATGTAGACAAATGAAGCCCAATGACATCTAGAAGGCCACATGTTCCCTATCCATGCCCTAATTAAATGGTATTTCTTTGTCATTTGCCACACTGCAAAGTGAGGATTTGGTCTTTCTTTTCACTGGTATATAGTGAAGAAGGTAGTATACAACTGTTCTGATAAAGTGTGAGACCTGCTACCCATCTATGCCTGCATCCAAATGATTACCCTAAAGTGGTATGGATATTTATGAAGTGTGCTTGTTCACTACAGTGCTATAACCTGTATGTTTTTGCCTCTGCTAATAAATACTTGGTGTCAATAGTTGTTCTGCTGATTTCATTTTGTCTAGAATGTATTGCATTACAGTGAGTAAATGCCTTTTATTAAGTATGGCTGTGCAGTTATGAATAGTAGTATCACTTTGCTGGTTTTATACTTTGGGTTTTTCCTATGATTGCTATTGCTTTGGAGAGTTTAACCATCATACATACCTACTGTCCTTCTCCCATTTAATACTGATAGAATTATAACCCAGAAAATTGTTTTTGTAAGACAAAGGAAGGTATCCATGCAGATCTGAAACCTACAATATCTCATAGCTAATTATCTTTAAAAATTGTATTTAATTTGAAGAATGTTCCACATGTTTGTAGGGCATAATAATAAAATCCTCAGACAAAAATAAGAAGAAAATAAATCTCTGTATTTAACTGGAAAATTCCACTAATGTAGTTACCATAAACAGCCAGAGAAACCTGTCAAATTTTGTTGTCATCCCTCACCACATCCACCTCCCACCAGCCCAAATCTGAGTTTTGGATTTTTTTAAAAAAGTCCAAAAAAGAAGGCATTCACCTGGCTGGAGGGGATTTTCAACCAGTGAGGTCTGTTAGAAAATGAGACTCAACAGGGGCGTCAGCAGAATCTCCTGCCTTATTCTAAATTGGAAGGGTGGAGAGTAGAGTGGGGTAAAGAAACCACTCAAGAGAGGTTTTCTTCAGATTTCTTTCACTTTAAATGTAAATTCCATCTGTGTTTTGTTTTCTCTTACAGTGCCCAGAGCCCACACTCAATAGATGACTATAGATGACATGCATGAAGTGTGCATCATCATGCATTCTTTCTTAATTTTAGAGAAATGGAAGTTTCCCAGAAATAATGCTGCCTCTTAGAACTCTCGCCTCCTATCTCTGTAATGAAATGGAGGGCAGGGGGGAGAAGAAGAGAGTTTAAAAGACATTCTTTATTTCCCCCACAGCTGCCCTCTGAGCTGCCCTCCCTCCTCCTTGCACCAGTGAACGCTGGGTAATGCCATGTATTCTTAGACTCCCAATGGTCCCCATTACTGTCAATTAGTTACGGAATGCTACTGGGATTCATGCCTGACAGCTCCGGCAAAGCAGGAGAAATGGTCTCAGTAGGGAGTAAGGGGCCTGCCTTTTTTCTTCCACAAGAAATACCTTTCTCAGCAAGGCTTTTTAACGGCCATCCCTGCCCCCCCTTCTACACACATCCATACACATGTGTATGCGTGCATATTGTGCTCAGTTGTGAGAACTCTCAGTACAGGAGACTCCAAGAAAGTGGAGCTGCTGAAATAAAAGTGCTCTAAAATCTTGTCTTTTTCCTCTCAGGGGCCACCCATGCTTTAAACACCTCATGCTGAACTGCATGTAGGTGTCTCTCTATATATTCGTATATGTAAAACATCATTTTTCTTCAGCTTCCATGGTTTTCTCCCCACAAAAAAAGGGAACAGAAGTTTTAGTTGGGGCTATATAGTTTGGGGCAGCAGGACGGGGGTGGGGAGAGAAATAGAAATATTCTGCTAGCCAATTGAAGCAAAACTGATTTCTCACAGAACTGCCTGTTGTTGGGCCCTTCTTGACAAAATGCAATTCAAAGTCATGATGGCACTCCAGTAATTTCCCAGAGAGCACCCTGAAACTGATCCCTAAAGTTTATTCTGCTCATGACTGGCTTCCTTCACAGCATCATTTTATTATTTAATTTTCAAAGTGTTCAAAAGCTCTCACTTAACATGTCATCTCATTTCATTTTGGATTTTTGGAAGAAGAGGCAGACACATAACCTCTGCTGGAAAAAATGTATAGAGCTATCATAGGTATGGAACGGCTCCCTGTCCTCCTCTTCAGATATACTAGAACAAAACAGGTGATGCTGTGCGAGAAGGTTATCCCTCCCCACATTTTCTCCAAAACCTTCCCACTGTCCAAGCTCCAACTGATGTTTCTCCTGCACAAGAAAACTTGGAGGTATCCTAAGGATAACTGTGATGTCTTTATGCCTCCATGATGACTTGAGGTATTATGTGATGTGATTTTAATCTGGAAGATTAGGTGACTGGACTAAAACCTCTTCCTTCTTTAGGATTTGGTTTTAATTCAGTTTAAGGATGTATGACTACCATAAATTCAAAACAACTATGCAGGCACTCCTGATCTTCCCTGCCATGCCTTCTTGGATCCTGATAATCCCTCTTGATTGGAAGGAGGCATGCTCAGTCAGTAGTGACTCATGAAGAGATAGAACAGTATCTTTTGTGGTCTAGTTCACAGAATTATAGACATGGAAGGGATCAAGGTGCATATAGTCCAATCCACAGCAGTGCAAGAATCCACACCCAAATCCCTGACAAATACCATGCAACCTTTGTTTACAAACCTCCAGCTACTTTAGAGTTCACCACCTTCTGACTAAGACAGAATAGAGTGCTACCATTACTTTCCAGGATCTGAGCACTATCCATTTGTTCATACAGGCTAGAATTCCACTAGTTTTTTGTTTGTTTGTTTGTTTGCCACTACATTACACTATTGACTCATGTTTAACTTGTGATTATCTGCTAAGAACCCTAGATTGTTTCCATACCTGTTATTGCCAAACTAGTTGTTACTCCTCCTATATTTGTGCAACTGCCCCCCACAACATACAAAGGATGCTTTCACACAGGAGGCAAGCATCATTAAAACATGTTTAAAACATGGTGATAGCACAATCAGGGGAAAACACCTGTTATTACCCAATGACGTGTCAATTACAGTTTATCCATAGGACACAAACGGGAGAAGCGCACAAGGGTGTGATAATCTGCTCTCGATCATGCTATTACCACATTTTAATTACATTTTAATTATGCTTGCCTTCTCCATGTGTTAGAATATTTTAAGTTACATTTATTCCTGTCAAAACCCCACTTCAATAAAATTGTGTTCCAGTCTGTTAAGATCATCCTCAATCCTTATACTGTTTTCTGAGGTACTGGCTATCTTTCCCAGTTTGGTGTCATAAACAGATTGGTATCATTCTCTATTCCTTTATCCAAGCCATTTATAAAGATGTTGAATAACACCATACCCAGGACAAATGGCATTCCACTTGTCACTTCTTTCCAGGATAATACAGATTGGAGGAATCATTGGTGGTTGGGTAAGTCAGTCAGCTACAAATCTATCTAACATAGCATTGTCTAGCCTATATTTTACCAACTTGCCTGCAAGAATATTATGGGGAATCTTGCAAAAAACCCTACTCAATTCAAAATGAACTACACCCACAGCATTTCCATAATCGACTAACCTTATAATACTTTTGCGGAAATTATGTTAGCTTTTAATAATCTTGGCATTCTTTCCTTAGTTAGTACACATGGAATACTGAATGATCTGTTGTTGGACATTTTCTGATATTGATGTCAAACTGATATGTCCTCCTTCCCCCTCCCTTCTTTGTGCAGATAGAGATAACATTTGCTAGCTCAGGTGTGCAGAGACCTCGACTGTTCTCCAAGAATTCTTCAAGATTATAGATAGATACTTAGCTGAAAGCTTCTTATATGGCCATCCAGGGTCCTTTTTCTTTCTTATAATAATTGCTTGAATATTTCACTTCTACCAAGAATTCTCTTCTCTGAATATTTCTGACCATAGAATTTCATCAGCTTTCTTAAAAGGTTTCTAACTCCACCCATCTTTTCTTTTCTCTTGTATAACAATCCCAAACAAAAGTGTCATTTCTCTCCATACTTCTGCATACTTCTGTGAGGCAAGAGGCTATGCTGCTGGTAACAGTGCTGCTGGTTGGGTCTCCCATGTCAAGAAGGCCTTTGCTGAGGAGCCAGACTAAATGAGCCAAACTAAACAGCAGCAGTAGTGAAGGTGACACTGGCAGAGGATTTCTCACAGACAACAGCAATGATTCCTCGTCATCCATCATTATCATCAGTATGAAGACCCCAAATACAGCATAGAATATGCAGGATGTGCTAACACGACACAACTGGACTCAAGCTGAAAGAACATTCAGATGCTGATGTGCTCAAAGGTGAAAGCAAGTCTAAAACTGCACAACACATATTCTAGGAATGGAATGTGAGAAGCATGAATCAGGGCAAGCTAAGGTATAACCATTACAATACATTGAACATTTTGAGTCAGATAATTACACAGTGTTTCACCCAAGAAATGAAAATCTAAGAAGAAATGGGGTGGCATTAATAATAGCAAAGGCACACTGGAAGAGCCCATCATGTGTCCTGGAAGAACTAATGGGGTGCGTGCCTGTGGTGCGTATGTGCTGCCGCACTGCCACACACCATGGGCACGAACCCCATTAGTTCCTATGGAGTTTCAGCAAACACAATGATTTCCCTTACGTGGAGGGACCCAGGACGGATCCTAACGTAAGGAGAGGGCACACTGTAATATCAAGTCTAACTGAATAACTTCTGTAAGATTTCTGGGGAAATGTATCAATATAAATCTAACCAAAGAAACTGAACATTCTATGTTGAAGTCCAGGAGAAATCAACTACACACCAAAACAAGCCTTCTTGTTGATCACAGGTAATTGGAATGCAGAAGTAGAAAACAGAGCAGAATCCAAGATTGCAGGAAAAGTTGTCCTAAGATCAAGAAATGAGAGTGACTGGTTGAATTTAGCAATGCCAACAGTTTGTTTATCGCAACCTAAGCAACCCAACATGTGATTCTATACACTGGACATCATCTGATGGCCAATAGAGAAATCAGACCACATAACTGAAAACAGAAGATGGAGAAGCTCCATTCTCACTACAAAAATAAGATTTAAAAAAAAATAAGCAGATTGTGGCACATAGCATGAACTGCTAATGTAAAAAAATCAGAGTAAAGCTGAAGAAGAACACTAAACCAATTGTAGGGCCAAAATACAGAGTCCTAGTGGTACAGTGGTTAAATGCCTGTACTGCAGCCACTCACTCACAAACCACAAAGCTGTGAGTTCAATACCAGCCAGGGGCTCAGGGCTGACACAGCCTTGCATCCTTCCGAGGCTGCTAACATGAGTACGCAGCTTGTTGGGGGCAATTAGCTTACATGTTGTAAACCATTTAGGGAGTGCTTAGGTGCACTGATAAGCAGTGTAGAAATGTACTTGCTACTGCTACTGATAAAATAAAACCTGAAGAACATCCTTGTTGATCATGTAAAATAGATTTGCTCTATTAAGCCTAATTGACTGGGAGCCAGAAGAACTATGGGCATAAGTCAGGAATATCGGACTTCAGGTGGCATACCAATAGAGCTTCTTCAAGCTACAGAGACAGAATCTACTCTAGTCTGTCTAAAATCTGTTACCAAATATGGAAAATAAAAAGAATGGCCCACAGATTTGAAATACTCAATATACACTCCCAGTCCTCAAAAAAAGATTTGCAGTAACCACCAGGCTATTGCATTAATCTGCCATGCCAGCAAAATGAGGCTCAAAATTCTACAATGAAGACTTTTACCAGATATAGAGCAAGAAATGCCAGATATCCAAGCTGGGTTCAAGTATGAAAGAGGCACTAGGGAACATATTGCAAACATACATTAGATAATGGAGCCACCATGAAGATAGACTATGTAGTTAAATTTCCACACTTTCACTTTGCTATCAGCAGAGTAGAAATCAATTCAACTGTAATTTTTAGCACTTCAGAGTGAGACATTGAAAAATGTCCACACATAGAACTCTTGTATTTGCTGTGTTCTCATTCCAGTGTAATTTTCCCCACTTACCCTCCCAGCTGTTTGGATGCCTAAGTAGTATTTCTCAGTTGAAAGTTTAAGCTATTGTAGTGCTAGAAATCTTGGGATTGAAGGAAAAATCCTCTTGGGGAGGAGAGACAAAAATGCCCTAATTTTGCTCCATTATAGCTACATCCCTGAGCCCACCAAGGTATCATGTTTGCACTACAATGACTTTTTAAAAAGAAGAAAATGTAAGAAGTGCACAGTCATGTTAATACCCTCAATTCAATGCCCAGACTACTGTTTTACAGTTAATGCCAGGAAAGTTAATTTTTACTAGCCCACTGCCACTTTCAAACAGAATATAAATGCCTGTACTGCAGCCCTCAAAATTCAGGTACATTTGCCTCCTTTCCCACTATGATGCTAGGAAGGTTCACTTCCAGTATATTTCTAGCAGGACACATTTCTGCTAACCACCACCTTTTGAAACAGGACCATGACCTATGAAATTTGGCAACACACATAGTTGCCAACCAGCTTTATAACAAAGTTCCACAAATGTGTTATTTCAACACCTCAGCCATTTCTGCTGCTTTCAAGGGATGCCAAAAAAAAATAGTACTAGAATTATGTTCTCAATGATAGCTCACCCCAGAAATCAACTGGGAAAGGTTCTGGAGCATTTCCACCTGATCACTACCTAATGTACCCACAGCACACTCACTAGTAGCCACCTGATCACAAAATGTTATTAATTAATTAATTAATTAATTTCATTTGTATAATTCCTTTCTCCCAAAGTGGGACCCAAGGCAGCTCCTAGAAAGAGTCACAAAAAATTACAACAACTAAAATATTAAAACAATTAAAATACTCACATAAAACAATATAAAATTATTTTAAAGTTTTCAAAGATAAAATATCCTAATAAAAAAGCTTCCCTGCTTATATATTAAAAGCCTGATTAAACCAAAAAAGTTTTTATCTGCCAGTGAAAGGAAAGCAGAGAGGGAGCCGTCATAGCCTCCCATAAGAAGGAGTTCTGGAGGATGAAGGCAACCACTGAGAAGGCTCTCTCTCTCTCTCTCTCTCTCTCTCTCTCTCTCTCTCTCTCATGTCCTCCCCAGACCAGCCTATGATGTTGACAGGACTGAGAGAAAGTCTTCTCCCATAGATCTGGAAGGACTTTGATATAGTCTGGATCTAAACTGTATAGGGCTTTATAGGTCATGATCAACACTTTGAATTGTGCTTGGCATGAACTGGTGATCAATGAAGCTGTTTTAATAAAGGACTCATACGCTCCTTATAACTAGCCTCAGTCAGCATTCTGGCTGCAGTATTTTGGATCCAATGAAGTTTCCTAACAGTTTCCAAATGCAGCCCCATGGAGGGTATGTTTAAGTAGTCCAAATGGGATGTAATCAAGGCATGTGTCGCTGCAGCCAAATCTCACATGTCAAAGAAAAGGGCGCAGCTGGCACCCTAGTTTTAGCTGTGCAGATGCATTCCTGGCCCTTGCTGAAACCTGGGTACTCAGGCTCAGAGCTGAGTCCAGGAGAACACCCAAGCTGCGAGCCTGAGATTTCAGGGAGAGTGTATCCCTATCCAACACAAGCATAGTCCCCATTCCCTGATCTGTCTCTGGACCAGGAGCACCTCTGTCTTGTCTGGATTAAATTTCAGTTGTTTGCCCTCATCCATTCCATTACTGACAATAGACATTGGTTCAGTACCAAGAAAGCTTCCTTGGAATCAGATGAAAGGATAGGTAGTGTTACGTGTCTCCAGCATACTGGGGACATCTTGCCCCAAAACCTCTCCTAGCAGTTTCATATATATGCTAAACCACATGGGGGACAATACAGACCCCTGATGGACCAGTCAGGCCAACTGCCAGAGCAGGGGCATCACTAGGGGGTGTAGGGGGTGCAGACCACACTGGATGACAGCTGGGGGTGTACACCTGGTGGTGTGGTACACTCAGTGGGACATCTGCTGGGTGAGCAAGTAAGGGTGTAATCTATTCTCACTTGCCCAGCAGATGCACCAGATCCTGAATGGGATGTCCAGAGGCCACAGCAACATCTCCCAGCAGAAGCTGCTGCTGGGGAGTGCAGTGCCTTCTGTTCAGTACCTGGCATTGCTGCTGGGAGAACAGCCACGGCCAGAACCTGAACAGGGTGTCCTGAGGCTGCAGTACCTCCTCCTAGCAGTGATTTCATTGGGCAGCAACCAAGCAGCCAGGAGGCAGGCAAGTGAGGCAGCAGGGGGGAGGGAGCGTGGGTCAATACACTGCTACCCCTCTGCAGCCCTCTCTGGGCGCCCACCCTAGGTGACACAACCACACTGATGTCACTGGGCCAGGGCATTGAACAGGAGTCCCTCAGCACCACCTTCTGGGTTTGCCTCTCCAAGAAAGACCAGAAACACTGCATAACAGTGCCCCCAAGTCTTATCCCAGACAGTTGCCCTAGAAAGATACAAAGCTGTTTTAAAATCCAGCAGAACCAACAGCAACACGCTCTCCTTGTGCAGATCCCTGCATAGATCATTCATCAAGGTAACCAATGCTGTCTCCATCCCATAAACAAGGCCTGAAGCTAGATTGAAATGGATCTAGCTAATCTATCTCATCTGGAAATCCCAGGAGCTGGGAGGCCACCACACACTCCAGAACCTTGGCTAGAAATGGAATATTAGAGAGCAGGATAAATCCAAAATGGATTGTTTGTATCCACACACCCAAAGCCAAAGCAGTTTCATGGTGGCAGTTATTAATGGGTTATTTGGAGGAGAGGAAAATATGGAATTAAACTTTGATAAAAACAGAAGGTCAATGGCATCATGTGAAGAATGCCCAACTATTCCTAGCCCTCAGTTGATGGCACTCAATTGTTACTCCACTGTAAACTCTCAATGAAGAAGGGCCTTTAGACAGCAGATGCTAGAAAGCAAAAAGTAACAGTGAGGAGTTGGTACTTAGAGCTGTGTGTGCATCACACGGCCTGCTCTATGCTCCCTAATGGACTGTGCTGCCTTCAGGTACCATGGAACTTTGTTAAGCAGTTGTATGTAGAATAGGGTAGCATCTTGTCCTTCTCCTCAGACACCCAGGTTTTTTCCCCTGTTTTGTTCTTTTGAGATGGTCATTTGTCCCAATGCAAAGTTTTCTTCAGGTTTAATATCTGCTTTGAGGATAGGTTTTGTAAGATGTATAGATTGGGATAAAAATGCATCCATCCTGTATCTAGTAAAAATCCATGCACATAGACACAGTTGTTATTATTATTGTTATTATTATTATTTTAAAAAACACTGATGTGATTCCAAGTGACATGTTTAACACCACATGAATTTTGGCTCTGTGCCCATGGCTATCATCACATTCTGTGGCAGCTAATTCTGGGAGTTAATCAGGCATTATGTGAAGATGTGTGCTCTTTTGGCAGTCCTGCATTTACTGCCAGTTTAGTTCATTGTGCAACCCAGAATTCTGCTATTATGAGACAGAAGCAGTGAAACTTTCTATTTACTCCACATTGTTCATAGTTTCATAAGTCTCCATCATGTCCTGCCCTTCTTAAATCCTCTTTTCCCCTCCCAGATTAAAACCCCCCTAACACTTTAGCCTTCCTACAGAAGAAAGGTTGTCTAAGCCACTGATATTCTCTTTAAATGGTCATTGCAATGTATTTGACACATCAACATCTCCATCTCACTCAACACATTCCAGTGACCATTTCAAAATAGGCTTGACAAGATCATTTTAATGGGGATCCTTGCAGATACAGGATGCAGAATCTCACCTCACCTCTGTGGTTTGTGTGCCTGAATATCTGCTTGAACAGAGAAGAACTAGTGGATTATCTCTATATCCACTAATTGGAATTTAACTTAAATTTAATGTAGTCTGTTGGTCATTTAGAAGTAGATTTAGAATCTAGATTCCTATGACAGTTCAGAAGAACCATTTTGTTTGCTATTTTCTGACATTTATTATCATATATCCCAGAACTACCATTTCTCAGAGTTCATACAACCATGCTTGATGGTAAACTAGTGTCACTCACTGGTACCTGTCAGATGTGTTTCATATAACTTTTAAAAACACAAGAGCTTGGCTGGGGTATTCATTCTTCAGGTGCTTCTAGATGACGTCCCTATTGTGGAACTGCCCTGATTAGGACAATATGGTTTCCAAGAACAGAATTGCTACAGTCCATCTTTTGATTCTAGAATCTGTCTGTCTGGAAATATTAATTCTGGTACTGGCAGTAGTGAATGTTAGAGAATTGTTGCCATACTTCCCCTCCCAAAATGGCTCTTTAACAGTTGCATTACAATTGGGGGGCGAGATAGATTAAAGAGAAGTTTTCTCTACTGTGGCAGTGCAAGAATGAAGGGAAAACCACTATTTGAAGATTGGAGAAGGAGGCAGCCTCCTCAGCTGAGAGATTTTGGATGGCATGAGAAGCAACAGTTTGCTAGATACCTAATTTGTTATTATTACATTTATACTTCCAGGGATGGAAAGAGCTGCTTTAGAGATTTTCTGTCTCTTGTCCTAGAGTAACCTGGCTGGTTTTGGTCACCATACACTTTGACTTGGATGGGAGGATGGAGTTGCCATTTTCTACTTTGCCTCAGATAGCAAAATGTCTTTAGCTGGCCCTGCCTCCTGTCACACAGTAGTTAAAAGTACAAAAGTGAAACTCGATAATGATTTGCTAGCTCTCCCTCTGTTTCAGGATTTAGCTTATCTGGACCACAGGCTTCTATCAACCAGCAGCAACACCTTTGCAGGCCTCATGCCTTATAAGGATTCCCTGTCTCTGGAGACTCTGGAGCATCACCTCATATCATGCTTGTTGGGGCAAGGGAAGGAAGACACACACAGTCACATAATTTCCAAAATGCTGGGGAGGGAGAGAGAATGGATAAGAATGTCAGGGCATGAAAAGGCAAAATGGTCACAATAATTTATTAACTTTCCCCCCCACACAACAGAAAAAAAACCCCACCCTACCTCTTCTTAGAATCCCATCATAGACCCCCACCAGAGGCTTCTTTTAAAAGGATGATGGGGGGAGAAAGAGACTTTTATGGCTGATTATAAATATATCACTGATGGGGTCAAGAGCCCTTGCTCTCCCTGCTTTCGGGTCGAGTTGGGTAACTAATTGCCTGGGACTGCCGGCTGCAAAGACAGCCGGCAAATTGTCAGAGAGTAGGAGAAGGGTATGGAAGATATTATTTAGCGTGAAATGTTCCCACAGCAGCAATGTCAGTTTGCCAGTGGCGTTAGCACGTGATGTAGTGTGAAATGTGCAGGCAACCCATTGTGCTGTTTTCTTCTCAAGGCAAGAGTGTAACTGACATGTGTGTCGCTATCATACATCAGGCTTTGTTTCTGTGTATGGACTAGAGCCAAGGACAAGAGGGAATGAAGGGGCCCCCAGAGAGAATGAATTTAATCTGCTAGGGAGAAAATTCTCTTCTCCCAATAATATTGACACCTTTGGGACAGCCTCAATGCCCCTCCGCAGCCATCTGTTGTAATGGCTTTGAAGGGGATAAATTAAAATGAACTGGAAACACTGAATCCACAAGTTTGAGACTGATTATGATGACAGGTTCCTTTGCAGACCTTGTATCTTTTGTCCTTTTTGAAGAGGAATGTTTTGGACACTCCCCAAACTAGTTCTCATTGCACATGATGAAGATAGCTTCCGTGGTTCCTGATTTTCACATCCAGCTTTCTTTTTGCCAGCCACCCTACTAGTTTATTGTTTTTAACTGATCCAAATGCTGCCTATCCTTAGCCTATGCTTGCACTCTGGTCTTCATTGATTAACTATAACTCTGTTAATGTGATGCAGTGATCTCTTTTGTATTCCTGCCAAATACCACTTGACGGAGAAAGCAGAGCTTGCATTGGGACTTTTAAAAAGCAATTATTTACAGTTATGCATTTATATAGTTACAGTTATATATTACAGCTCTAACAGTTAGTTACTATACTAGTTACATCAGAAATAAAATTTAGAATCATGTAGTTTTATTTGGCTAATTAAAATACCTTTTAAAGGATCATTATAATTCCAGAAACATGACAAATGTTTGGGTTTCCCAGAATGTTTCATCCAGCTGGTTGGAAACATTTAAAAAATCTTGTTATTTGAAGGTAACTCAGTTACTATTGGCTCTTCTTGTTGCTGCATGCCTTCAAGACTTTTATGACTTATGGCAATCCTAAGGCAACCTTTTCATGGGGTTTTCTTGGCAACATTTGTTCAGAAGAGGTTTGCTTTTGCCTTCCTGAGAGTGTGAAAAAATGTGACTTGTCCAAGGTCACCCAGGGGTGTCCACTGCACAGCGAGGAGTCAGACCCTGGTCTCCAGTGTCATAGTCCAATGCTCAAACCACTACATCATGCTGGCTCACTTTTTTATTACTTATTATTATTATTATTATTATTATTAATGGTATTTATACCCGCCCTTCAGCCCTAAAGGCTATCAGAGCAGCTTACAATTATTATTTTTAATTAGACGGTTCCCTGCCCTCAGGTTTGCAATCCAGTGTCTTTAAAAAGTTCAAAATGCTACAACCACTGACTTGTCATATAAAACGCATCCAAGCAGTTAGGCCACAGACACTCTGTAACTATAGAAGTAACTAAAACAGAGTTATAGCTACACCAAAAAAAAAAAAAAGAGTGAAGTTATCTTTTGTTAACAATAATAATAACATTTATTTCTATCCCACCCCTCTACGAAACGCAATCGGGGCGGCTTGCAAAGTTAAAATGTACATTCCCAAACCCTCAATGCCACCCCCCCTTAAAATACAATTAAACAAGTTAAATTTAAAGAATACTTAAAAAGATAACAAACAAGATAACAAACCAACAATAACAAAGGCTAAGGCAAGGTTGTTGTTGTGTTGTTATGCTGCAATAGTAACATATAGCTAGTTGTATAAGGTATAATTAGTATGCAAAAGGATATTGTAGCACTTTTGAGACTTGTTTTTTTTCCTGACTTATGGTGACCCCTATCATGGGGTTTCCTTGGCAAGTTTCTTCAAAGAGGGTTTGCCTTTGCCATCCCCTGAGGCTGTGAGAGTGTAACTTGCCCAAGATCACCAGTGGGTTTATGTGCGAAAGAGGTTGCAGGATGGACTGTCTGAAAGAAAATGCTACAAAATCCCTTTGCATGCTGATATTCCAGATTAACATGGCTATGTCTCTGAAAGGTACAATTAGTTATACCTTAGTTATTGCCCCCCCCCAAAAAAAAGAGAATTAATTATAAGTAAGGGCCTATATACCCTAAAAGCAGACAGCCATGTCTGATCTTGAAAGCTAAGCAGGTTCAGCCCTGGTTAGTACTTTGATGGAAGACCGCCAATGAATGCCAGGTGCTGTAGGCTACATTTCAGAAGAAGGAGCTGTCCGAATCACCTCTGAATATTCACTGCCTGAGAAAACCCTGTGAACTGCATGGAGTCACCATACACACATTCACATATTGAAGGCACATACACACACAATGTGTTATTTGCAGCTGGTTAGTTGTGGAAAGGTGTTGTTCTCTTAAGTCTCAGATAACAAAAGTTTGAATACATACAGTGGCAATTTAACTGGGGGAATTTCTGGATCCTGTACATTTTTAAACTGCATGTAACTTTTCATTACAAGGAACTATGCAATCTGAAAGAAAAGATGAACAGATCAAAGGTCCATCTAGTTCAGCATTCTGTTCGTGAAACTGTCAAATAGTTGTCCATAACCAGAGTATGCAACTATTGAAACGTTTTTTTCAGCCTAAAATTATCCCAGGCTAGTTAAACCCTATAGCAGTTGTTTTGAAACCACTGGCATTCCGGCCAGCCACATCATTGTTCAACCAACTATGGAAAGGCCACTTCACTTTAACTAAGCATTGCTTGGCTGATATTTCCATTCATCCAGGTTTGGTCATGATGAACAAACTGTCAGAGCACTCAGAAAGATTGCCAACTACCCAGAAGAAAACTGTCCCTAGGGCAGTCCCTGTGTTTTTAATTGCTGTGTGAATTACAGCAATCAATGAAGCTTTTAATGGCATGGAGATAATTGGTTGAAATCAAATGTGTATTAAAAACACAGTTACATTACTGTTTCAAAAGCTGGCAACCATTGCATCCAAGACTAAAGTTTTGGTCATTGCAAATTTTCAGAAAGTAGATTGAGTGATGACCTACTCTGGCAGAGTCTGGTCCTGTGTGATCCATTGTATTCTTACACAATGGATATAGAATTGTTATTCAGTGATTATCCTGACATTTTACCCCTCAAGTCTGCTTTTCTGTTATGACTTATCTCATTATTTCCAGTGTGGGATGTTACATTTTCCCAACTCTTAAAATCCAACTTTTTGCAGTTGGGAAAATGTAACTTTTTACTAAAAATGCACTGCACAACACTGTTTCATCCAATGGAATCCTAGGATTTGTAGTTGGCGGAGGATTAGAATTCTCTCCTAGCAAGTACTAGTGGTGTACTTCACAGACTGTCTAGATCAGTGGTTCCCAACCTGTGGGTCGGGACCCCTTTGGGGGTCGAATGACCCTTTCATGGGGGTCGCCTAAGACCGTTGGAAAACATCTATTTAATTACAGTTATGAAGTTGCATAGAAAATAATTTCATGGGTTTGGGTCACCACAACATGAAGAGCTATATTAAAGGGTCGCGGCATTAGGAAGGTTGGGAACCACTGGTCTAGGTAGTCTTCCAGTTAGTGTAATCAGTGTCTCTTCATTAGTCCACAGTCTACTGAATCATTTAATAATAATAAATAAAATTAAAAAAATTATTTATATTGCCCCGCCTCTCCCTATGGATCGAGGCAGGGTTACAACCTGATAAAAACATATAATACAATCATAACAAATTGATTTGTCGTGGGGGAGAGGCTTGTGTACCCTAATGAAATTGTGAGCTATGCTGGCGGTGGTATAATATCCACTGGTAGGGCCTCCCATGCCAGACAGGTCACAACCGAAGGGTCTGACCAAGAACGCCAAAGGGCAGGATGGGCTCTCTAGCCTTATGGCGACGATCCTAGGAGAAGGAAAACTTCGTCTAACCCTGTAAGGCCAACCGTCTAAGAGAAGGAAACTCTAATCAAACCTATGATGCGAGGACCTCGCTGCCACCGTCCATGCTTGTCAAGGCCGCAGCAGACAAACCTCTGGTTTAAAGGGTGAGGCCAGTTCTGTGCACACTGTGCTCCATCAGAAAAATCCATTGCAGAGGCTCGAAGGATAGAAAGCACGGGATGAGTCCTTCCTGAATCTTCGTTCGCAAAGTAAAGCCAAAGAGAGAGACAATCATAAAATCCAATCATAAAATCCAACAGTTCCAATAAATACATCAGAGTCTTCTCCGAGGGGAAAGTCCTAATCAAGCTCAGGAGGGTAGGCCCGCCGGAAGAGCTCCATCTTGACTGCCTTCTTAAAGGCGTCCAAGGTAGTCATAAGACGGATCTCTTCCGTCTTATAACACCAGGGCATGATCAGTTAGATAGGATTGAACATCTCACTGTTCAGAGGTTCTTGGCTTTTTAAATTATTGTGAATTTGTACAGTAAGTTGCAAAAGCATGTAACTGATTGAAATGACCAGTGTTTCATTTTAAGGATGGCTGCTGACTGCATGACTCTGGACCACTGTAACTAATTTTTGTATAATGAATGTTTTTCTCTGATTCACCCTAAGGTTGTGAGGGAGAGAGTAGCAAGAGAATGAAAGCCATATGCATTTGCTAATGCTCCCCTTTCTGCATATTATATAGCAATGAAGCATCTATAATGATCCCTTCAATGTTTATTTCAATTGCAATGTTGCCTGCTGCACTTAAAGAGGCTTGATGGGGCCACTCCAAAAGAAACCTTTCTTGGAGCCCATAGTTCTTGACAACTATCATCCAGTTGCAAATACCTAAGATCCTTGAGAGAATTGTGACAGTGAAAATTCTGGCACTGTTTGATACTAGTTAACTAGACCAGAGATGTGAATCACACAGCCTTCCAGATATTGCTGGACTGCATTGCTCATCATTGGCTATGATAGCTAGGACTTCTGTGACTTTCAGTTCAACAGAATCTGGAGGGCCACATGATTCCCACCCCAGTCTAAACTCATTTCAGTCTGGATTTGTCCCTGGATTTGGAACTACACTGTCTTTGTCACACTGATTAATAAGCTCACTTCTGTTGCACTTGCTTGATCTCTCAGTGGCTTTTGATGCCACCGATGCTATCATTCTATCACACCAGTGGGTTGTTGGTTAGGAACACTGCAAGCCAGGTACCGGTAAATTGTGTTGGAAGGCAGTGTCTTTGTTTTTTAGCATCTGCAGTATAGTGTTTCTCAGGGTACCATCTAACTCAGTGTTGTTTGATAATTGTATGAATGACTGGGAGTACTCATCGGGAGATTTGGAGCAAAGTTTCGGCAATATGCTGATGACATCCAAATCTGCTTTTCTACCCCAGTTCAGGTATTCACCTAACTCACCTTGGGTCAAGATGGGAACATTAGCTCCAGAATGGTTTGGTTAGGTTTCTGCATGGGGAGCACAGAATACCTTTGCTGAAGGAATTGCACTGGCTGCCTGTTCACTACTAGACCACATTTTGGGTTTTGTTGTTAATTTATAAAAACTTGAGGACCTGGTTACCTGAGGGGACACTTTCTCCCTTATAGACCCAGTCAGACCTTAGGGTCATATGGAGAGTTGCCCTGCTGGTGCTACATGCTTCTGAGGTCTGCTCTGTATTCATTCAGAGCAGGACATTTAGCATTTATGGTGCTCACTTTCTGGGATGTTTCATTTATTTTTAGCTTTAGATGTATGTTGCCTCCATGTCTATTAAAGCAAGCCTTGCTTGTATAGTCTAACCCAATATCTATTTCCTATACTACATGGATTGTGTATGTTAATGTGTCTATTTGTCTATTGTATTTATGTTTTATTACTGTTGTACACCACTTTGAAATGCTAAGATCTAAGCAGTTTATAAATACAGTACTCATAAAGAAATTATTTTATTTTTTAAAAATCAAAATATGTTAGTATGTTAAAAATACACAAAACATTTAAAATAATGTACTTGGCAGAATAATGCATTCTATCTTGTCCTAGCTCATTCTTCACTTGGCCAGAAGAATCATTTTTTCTGTAAACAATTACTACACTTGCCATGGCATTATCCCCATTAAACTCATGCATAGGACTGATATGATGCACTTCTATGCAGCAACACTAGCAAGTAACCCCTGCTGAAACCAGGAGGAATTGCTTCTAAATAATAATTTGAGCAGGTTCTATATTCATAGTCGCTCTTTCATTAGTCAAAGGAGCTTAAAGCTATCTACATTTGGCTTGGTAGTGTCCTTTGTGTCTCCCTTTCTCTAGTCCTAGAATACACTAATCCAGTCAAGATCTGTTGGTCTAACCTACCTTTCAGGATTGTTGTAAGTAAGGATGAAAGGGGGGGCATGTATGTCATCTTGAACTCCTTGAAGGAAAGGTGATATAAAAATAACCTAACATAAATAACATAAATGGAAATAAAAAACATAAATTGAAAGCAAGAACTCTGCTTTTTATCATGAGTGTTAAATGTTCACATTCTCTACTATGCCCATGTTTGCAAATGTGCCTTCAAGTCACCTGTCAGCTAATGAGTTTCATAGGGTTTTCTTAGGCAAGGAATGATCTGCCCATAGCTCATCTACAGAGGCTCAAAGGGAATATACAGTCAGCCCTCCACATTTGCACCTTTAACTTTTGTGGATTTGATTATTCACAGATTTAAGTAACATGTTCTCTCTAGAAATCACTAGGTCTTCCAGCGCAACTCTGTTGGGGGTTGACCATAGAGTTGTGATGGAAGACGTAAAGATACCTAAAGAAAATACTTCTGTAGGCATTTGTAAGTCCTCCAGCATGATTCTATGGTCAACCTCTAGTGGACGTTGACCACAGAGTTGCACTGGAGGACCTAGAGTTTCCTAGAGATGTGGTCTCTCAGTTTAAAAAAAACAGTGCTTTTTTTAATTTGTGGTTTTTCTACTTTTGATAGGGGTCCTGTGCCCCTAACCCAGTGAATGTGGAGGGCCCACTGTACAATCTCTATACAGAAGCTCAAAGGGAATACAGTCTCTATAAAGAAGCTCCAAGGGAATGAAATAAAATATAGTGATTTTTACCATTGAAAAATCTCCCTACGGCGAAAAAAAGGTATCTCATTTCAGCACAGAGATGAGCACTTTCCATATTTTTAATGGAGATTGTCAGCCTTGAGACAAACATTTTTGTTAACATTCCTTGCTCCATCTATAAGAAGCAGAGATTTCAGATAGTGCCATTTGGGAAATGCGGTAACACTGTAAAACCATTTAATGCTATGAGAGATGAGAGGCTGACAACCTCTCATCAGCTATGTTACACAACTGTAAAAATGTTCTAAGATGTGAATTATAAATAAAAGTAAGTGCCCAAACATAAAATATCCGTATCTAAGAGGCAGAAGTAAAGGATAGGTAGGAAGGTAGGAAGGATGTGGGTGGCCCGATCAGTTCCACCCGATCACATTGAATCCACCTAAATTCTGACCAAAGAAAACACTTGTTGACTGAACTGTTCCCCATGTTCTTTCAAACTCTTTTGTTGTGGTTAAGGATCTCTCTTTCCTTCTCCTGCCCCAGCTCCTTTTACTGCAGAAAGGGGGAAAGGGATGTAGGGGAACTGGAGGTGGGAGGGGGTAATTGCATACTTAAAGTGGATTTAAAAAAAAAACCTCTCCTTTCTATTGACTCCTGAATGGCTAGAGATAAAGAGAACCACATGGGAATCATTGTTTGAAATGAGAGCTCCAGAGCCTGGCCTCCCCTTTCCCATTATTGTGCTATTCGACACCCCCCTCCTTTCTTCCCCAGGTCCTTACTCTTCCTCTCCACCCTTTGGGTGCAGCCAGCCCCCATCCTTCCATTTTCCCTTATAAGTCCCAGAATTCCCCCTCCCCTTCTTCTTCTTTCCAAACTTGCACAGCCTCAGGCCCCTCAGTGTAGCTTGAAACCCCCCATTCAGAGTCACTGGATTGGGTAAAATCCCTTATTCACCTCCCCTTCCAATTTGCCCTCATCAGCTGGGATTCAGTTCAGATTCCACAAAACAAAACATGCACACACAAAAAAAAGCCCCAGTCATATAATTGATGGATCCTACAGAAGGGCTCCCGCACTCCCAATGGCTCCTGCTGTTGCTGCTTCTGTTTTCAGCCTCTTCTCTTCTTCCCCGGTATGTGTGTGTGTGTGCATGCACATGAACACTGCCCTTCAGTTAACAAGCATGCACTCCAAGGCAGCGCCTCCTCCATCCTATTAATTATTCCCTTTTACATCAGAGTTTAGACTTTAGCAATACCCAGCCAACATTCTTTTTGACACCTGGCTGCTCTCCATGTGCCCAGGAGTAACCAGGGTGGCCATAACCTCAGGGTACCACAATAGTGGAAAACAGTGTTATGGTGAATGGGGAGGGGGCAGAGAAGAGCCCTGGGAGGCAACGGAGGAGATAAAAGGGGGAAATTCACTGGGTGGCACAAGAAAAAAGAGGAAGAAGGTCAGCTTAGTTAATGGGCTGCATCAAAATTAAACCACACTTTGCTTTTCTCTATTATGCCACATCACTGTGCTTGAAATTACGAGACTCCTCTGCTAAAACAAACAAAGCATGTGCCTTGGCTCTAATCCTAATAGCATCAGAACAAAGTTCTTGTCCCCCACCCCCACCCCCACCCCCACCCCCACCCCACAAATTATGGGTGCTTTCACACTGCTGGTACCAAGGGTCCTTCCAGATGAGGCTTCGATTGTGCAACTGCCCTGATTTATTCAGGGAATTTTTCAGAGGGTCCAAAACAACATCACTTTCCATTTGCAACTTCCTCCAGTTTATCCAACCTTTCTTTCTCAATCCCCCTCTACCTCCAAAATTAAGGGCCCAATAGCTGCCCTGCACTAGGAGCCATCAGAGCACAGAAAGTGTTTTTGGAAAAGAAATTAAGTTACTGTTCCAAAGACGAAAACATAGTGTTTTACTGCTATCACTGCAATCTTAAAATGTAATTCTTTTGGCAGAAATTGACTATGATGTTCACCTGAGTCCCTTTAAAACACTGAAGAGAAGGTGTGAGTGTAGCAAGTCTCAGGGGGAGGAGAAAGGAGTGGTCCCAGGTTTTTAAAATAATTCAATTTAAAATTTCATATGTGTGTATGTGTTAATTCTTTTAAAATTTTCTTTAAAAGCATCACATCTTACCAAATTTTCACTTTAACCACATGAAACTATGTACATGTAAATAC
Source organism: Sceloporus undulatus (assembly GCF_019175285.1). Taxonomy (NCBI): domain Eukaryota; kingdom Metazoa; phylum Chordata; class Lepidosauria; order Squamata; family Phrynosomatidae; genus Sceloporus; species Sceloporus undulatus. The sequence goes on from NC_056524.1 coordinate 42,226,409, forward strand.
ATTTGGGCAATACATATGATATTTTAATTTAAAGCTATAATTTTAATTTTGCTAGTTGTTTATATCACAACTATTACCATTACATTCAGTGATATATAGCACTTTATGAGTTTGTTTATAAATTTATGAGTAGCATTAGTATAAAAAAATTACTAAAGATTTTGTATGGTGTGGTATGGGACTGGGAGGAAGTCACTGGATGGGGTGAAACCATGAGTTACTGCACCAGGTGACACCAACCCTAGTGATGCCACTCGCTACAAGTGTGGTTCAAAATACACTTTCCTCTTGTCCACTGCACTGTTGCCTCAGCATTTACATAAAAGTGCAAGGCAGCAGCACAAACCAGCATTTGAACCATGTGATATTCCTCCATTGCTATTTGATTTTATGCCCTGTAGTAGTAGTAGTAGTAGTAGTTGTTGTTGTTATCCCACTCCTCCCCCCCCCCAAAAAAACCTGGGACACAAAGCAGCTTAGAAATTAAAAAAAAATTTTAAACTTGTGGGATCAACTAGTTGAGTGGGAAAGAAAAATAGAGAGGGTGCTGTTTGTTTACTCAAATATAGCAATAGAAACTACACAAAAAACAGAATGAGCACATAAAACACAGTGATCAGTCTTCCTTAATCAATTGCCTTCCTTGGATTACCATTATCACTACCAGTCACTATGAGCAATCGCTAGGGATTTTGGAGCTCTAGTCTAAAACATATAGTGGACACCAGGATCTCAACTATTGTTAAACACTGTCTTTGGCTGCTGCCACACTGCAGAATTAATGCAGTCTGACACCACTTTAACTGCCATGGTTCCATCCAGGAATTTGTAGTTTGTTGTGGCACTAGAGCTCTCTGACAGAGAAGTCTAAATATCTCACAAAAGTACAAATCCCAGAATTCCATAGCATTGAGCCATGGCACTCGCACTGACACTGCTTTAATTCTGCCTGCAATGTAGATGCAGCCTTTCTCTTCTTTCCATTATGCCAAGCTTTTTTTAGCTCATATAATCTAGGCTCCATTTTCAACAGAGCAAACAACAGATTATAGATACCTACACAGAAAATATATACAATATACATTCACTGAGGAAAGATGCAGGAAGACAGGCAGCATTGTATCATGATTCAAAGGTTACCCTAGAACTCTAGGAGGCCAGAGTTCAAATTCCTGTTCAGGCATGGAAACCCATTGGGACATTTTGGGCAAGTTATAGAGGAAGCCATAGAGGAAGGTGATGGCAAACCCTCTCTGAACAAGTCTAACCAAGGAAACTATGGGTCCGAACAGACAGGCCAAAATAAAGCTGTTTTGGGTCACTTTGGAAGCATGCTGTTTAAATGACACATGCATTTTAAGATGCCAGAAACTGTGCCAAAGCCACACTTCAGTCCTTAGGACTGGAGCGTGGCTTTGGTGCGGCCGATCTCTTATGACGCATGCATCATTTAAACAGCATACCTCCAAAGTGATCTGAAGCAGCGTTATATTGGCCTATCTGTTCGAGCCCTAAGATAGGGTCATCATAGGGATCAAGGTGAAAGCACAGAACAACAAGAACAAAGCACCTAGAAACTTTTTCCAGTATAACATCCACTTGTTTTTATAGACCACTTCACCAGCTACTTCTCATCCATTATGCATAATATCCTAAATACAAGATGGATTAAGTAATCACAAAGCATACTGTTTATGAGAAGTGACAGATTTTCTGACAGCTTATTTTTAAAAAGCAGCCATCGTTGACTGTACTGTCAGTTCTACAAGAAAAGTATGGAAAATATTAACCCAGTGATTCTTGAAGTATAACATGGAAACATAGGTAGTTGATGAATGAGTTGTGAAATGTTCCTTGATGGTTTGCCATGGAATTACTCAAATGATTGAGGACAGTAGTTTTCATACTTTCTGTCTTCCAGGGAACAATGCATAAAATATGCAGAGGCCTTTCCAGTATCTGCTATGGATATTTTGTGCATTGACCCAGACTGAAGAGTGCATTAGGTGTCTTCTTGCCTCACATGAACCAAGAGTGCAGCTAGAGATACTTACTAGAGAAACAAAAAGTTGCTTTTGGGGCTTCCAGAAGTCTCCAACTAGCATGGTTCTGAAACATAAGCAACATTCTTTTATCTGTCCATTGTTGGGAGAGATTGGTAGTGATGAAAAAGCTGTCTTTCAAAGAAGCGTGCCCATTGTTAATAACTGTCTCACTGAAGAATGCTTGATAAGCTTCCAAGGGACTCTACAGTTCTCCAGCACACAGTTTAATAACTGATCTAGGATGCATGCACATCATTTACTCTTTCACAAGCCAGAACCTGTATTGATTGTGTATATGTGTGAATATTAACTTTTAATCTATTTTCCAAACACCTGTCTGCTTCTGTAGTAGCCTTTTTGTGATGAATGGCTATCTTTTGAAAGAAAGGAAAGTTAGTGAAAAAAATAGCACAATGTTACATTTATCCTTACAAAACCACTATAAAGTTTACATTAGTCATTTTACTTTGAAAATGGGATATTTAATACACTTAAATTAATTTCAGAGTAGTGTTTTAATTTATGTTCCATTGTTGTGTTCACTGCCATCAAGTCCACATCAACGTATGGTAATCCCATGAATAAGAGGGCTCCAAGTCATCCTATCATCAATCATCCTTGATTGAGTCTATTCATCTTGAATGTGGTGTTCCTATTTTCGTACTACCTTCTACCTTACCAAGCATTGTTTTTTTCTAGTGAGTCATGGCGTTGCTATGACTTATATAATAATGTATAAATGCAGGCTGATTTTCTTTTGAAATTCTTGGGTGCATTCCATTATCCAATGTATATTTGCAGTATGATCCCTAGTGCCTCTTCCTTTCCTGAACCCAGTTTGGATACCTGGCATTGCTTACTCCACATATAGTAAAAGTCTTTGTAGAATTCTGAGCATCACTTTAGGGATTAGAATGCATATTAAGCATTTCTAATCTGTGGGCCATTGTTTTGTTTTTACTACCTGAGTAAAACACCACGTATATTACATTACTACATTAATTTTGTAATTTTGTAATTTTATTTTTTGCAAGAATGGATAAAAATCCCACCCCTTTTCCTTCCCTTACCCAGTTTTGAAATTAGGAGGAAAAGACAGAGATATATTAATTTTTGAGAATCTTATTTCTTACTCACCCATAAAATGAAAAGAAAATGAGTGGGAAGGAATGCACCAAAACAGAGGAAAGTTGCAGGAACTGAAAAGTTTCTTGGATGGCATAATAGCCAGAAAAGGGGTAGCAGTAAGAGAGCACAGTTGAAGAACCTAGGGGGGAAATCCCGCTCTAGCATTCCAGCCAACAAGCACGGATGCAAACCTAGAAACAAAGAGGCCTTTAGGGATTTGTTATGAGAAAAAGGTGGGAGGGCAAACTGGAGGGTTCCTACCAACTGTGTCAGCTTCTCTTTTGAATTTTGGGGGAATTGCTTAGCTCAAAGAGGCTTGAGAGAGGCTGGGTAACTTAAGGATCATTTCCATCTATTTAAACCAGTACTAGCTGTTGGTGGACTGTAACTTTGGTGAATAAAGATTATCTTTTTTTAAAAAAATTGTAAATATGCAAGAGTGCAATCAAACACACAATAGTAATTCAAAGAGACACACCATTCAGAGCTAACCAAAAAAGGGGTATGGAAACTAAATAGCGAAGGCTTAGGGTTGTAGAAGGGGTAATATTTGCCTGTCCTGAAGAAGAGACCATATAAAGCAGAGAGTGGCTCAGACAGTGAGGGCAATGAAGTGAGTGGAAGACATACTGTATGCACAAGAAGGCTAGATTTGGGACTTATATTTATATCTGAGATCCTAGTTTCAATGGATGCTAGGTGCTATCTTGCAATGTAGCAAAGACCTGATGGAATCGACAATGGGGTTCTGGAATGACTGATGGCTTTAACTTCAGAGTAACAAAAACATTGATTGGATTTCAGACAACCCCAAAACAGGTTTTCCAAATGGCAATGACTTGAAGGCACACAACAACAAAACAACAACAAATAAGTCTATAGGAAGCCTCTTCAGTTTTTAGTTTGATAATCTATCCCATCCATCAAAACAAATTACTACAACAGCTTATATATAAAGACATAACTCATCTTAAAAAGCCTCTGACAATCAAGCGGCTTTTAACAAAGTCTTTATGCCCACCAAGCCTATCCTTTTCTGCTTCACCCTCTGTCTAGCTGAAAGTTTCTATCAGTATTAGCATTGGGAGGTTAATGAAGGAGGGCTACAGAACACAAACCTTTGGTGTCAGCTTGCAGTAGCATGTCTGCAGTAAACAAGTCTGCATGAAGCCCTGGTGGTGCAGTGGTTAAATGCTGGTACTGTAGCCACAAGGTTATGAGTTTGATCCCAGGGCTCCAAGGTTGACTCAGTCTTCCATCCTTTCATAGGATGGTAAAATGAGTACCCAGCTTGTTGGGGGCAATTGGCTTACAGATTGTTAACCACTTAGAGAGTGCTGAGTTCACTGATAAGTGGTATAGAAATGTAAATGCGATAATGCTATTGCTATTCTAAAGAATGCCACTGTTTCTGAGACCATTTGTATCTCATCCAGTATCAGCATTTCTCCACAATGAATAATTATAACCTCCAAAAATATTTGTGATAGTTTTTTGTGGGTTTTTGGGCTATGAGGCTATGTTCTAGAAGAGTTTATCCCTGACGTTTCACTTGCCTCCATGGCTGGCATCTTCAGAGAATGGTGGCATGGAAGTGTGTGGGGTATATATACTGTGGGACCTTTGGTTGAGAGGAAGTGATTTACATGTTAATTTGTGTGTTGGTCTGTTGGTCAATGCCAAGGCCTTAATGATCCATTGTGTATTGGGAAACCTGCTCACCCAATGGATCATTAATTAAATAGTCACCCTGGGGCCTTGCCATTCAGCAACAGAACAATACACAGATTACTATGTAAATTGCTTCCTTTCAACTAGCAGTATATATACCCCACTCCACTCTTTGCCACCATTCTCTGAAGATGCCAGCCACAGCTGCTGGTGAAACATCAGGAATAAACTCTTCTAGAACATGTCCTCATAGCCAGAAAAACCCACAAAAAACTATGGATGCCAGCAGTGAAAGCCTTCGACTTCACTTTTGTGATACTTTGGCTCATGTGGTTTTCCCTCCTCTAATCATCCCAATGTCAGACTATAACCATACATACCTTTCTCCTTTGGCCAGGATGACTCCCCTGTCAATCATGTTTAGCCACTTGTTGACAAGCTCCAAATGCCTTGTCTGCATCTTGGGATGAAAGAGATCCCTTGAATTGGGGCTTTAGGACAGCCCTCCCCACAAGAATTGTCTGCTGCTAACAAACTGGTGACTCCTCATCACAGAATCATAGCCTTACATGGAGATCAGTGCAAACTGAGAAAGTGCTTTAGCTGCAGCAATGAAAGGTCATTAAAGGCAAATCAGTCACAGGCTCCATGGCAATCCATTTTCAAGCTTTTTGCTGTTTCTGGTGCAATTGCAGACTTAATAAACATGTATCTCTTTGGCTGTTTGTATCAAGAGTTATCATATTTGTGTCTTAACAGGCTGGAGAAGGGTTGCTTTTTAGGTGATTTTCCTTGTGAGTGCAAATGTTTACTGCACTGTTCCTTTTTTCTTAAGTGGAATCTTTTAAATCTCCTGCCAGACACTTTTTGGACACAGACTTTTCCTCACCGCCCCCTAATGTAAACATTACTGTGAAAATGATCTGTATAAATAGGATTTAATGGGCTTTTGACATTCTGGAAGACAAGGAAAATATGACAGCATAATCCCAGTGCTTTTAACCAGCTCAACTCCTGATTAATTTGAATTTTAAAAATCCAAAAGGAAAGATTATTGCAAAGTTTCTTTTACTTTCTGGTTGTTTAGAGACCCCACTTCATAAACTGTGATACTTTACAATCTATTAGAATTTAAGGAATCAACATCTTCATAAACAGATACAAGGAAACACACAAAATACATAATTTTCAAAAGATACATTTTTGTCCACCCTTTGCCATATCAAAGGCAGGGGATTGGTTGCTTTGCATCAAACTACATCCCCCATTATCCCAGGCCAATATTCATGCTGTCTGGGGCTGCTGGAAACTGGAGTCCAACTTCATCTAGGTTTCTCTACCTTTTCTGTAAATACTAGAGCACCAGGGCCATGATAGCATTTTCAGATTACAGAACCCTACACCCTCAAGTGCTAAGGACAATGAAGGGCCAAAGTAACTCAAACATAAAAAATGTGACCACATCTGTTCTTTTAAAAATAGTAGGAAGTGGGAAGAAGACCACAAAGACTGGAAATGTGACTGGCAAAAAGATCAGTTAACCCTTTTCTCTCCTGTTGTGGTCACAGGGGAAACTCCACAAAGAAGCTACTATTCTTCAAATCCAAAAGGGAAGAGGCTATTGTCTTTCTCCTTCAGTAAACCTCTACCACAAACTACAATGTTTGAAAGTCAGTTTCAGTCACCACAATGAATAACCAAAGCCTCTCAGATCTCAAACAAGCCTGATTTAAAATATTGTGAACAACAACACACCTGTAGAAGGGCATTCTGAGGAATTAAAAAATCACGTCGTTAAAGGACACATTCTAATGCTGTTGCTAAAGTTGGAAAGAACTGACTTGACAGCAGTAAGTCACCAGAAGAGTTGCATTCATCCTCAGATAAACAGTCAGGGTTGTATAATTAGAGTGTTAGATTTAATGCCTATCTATTTACATTCTTCACAGATGAAAAGCATGCAGAAAGAAAAATAGTAACACTACTTATAATGTAAATAGTAACTACTCCATTTGTGGAAAACAAAACTCAAATAACAAGAGGAAGAACTATAGAGCAGTATCTTTCGCCACTTTTTCTGTGACAGATAGAGCATGATGTTTAGGGCTTTTTAGATTAGGGCCCTTTCACATGACCCAATCAAAGCATTATGATTCTACTTTAACTGCTATGGAAATGTCCAGTGAAATCCTGGGATTTGTAGTTTAGTGAGGCACTATTACTCTTTCACTGTGCATTCTAAATAACCCTCTCTAAACTGCAAATGGGATTGGGGTATTTAGATTCTTATCAAGACAATTCTAGCTGGTCCACAGATTGGAAATGCTTAATGTATATTCCAGCCCCCAAGAATGGTGATGCTTAAAATGTTACAACAAAATCTTTTAGCACATATGGAACGAGAAATGACAGATAGACTCAGAAAAGGAAGAGACACTACTGTATAGATCATATTGCAAAAACTGGAACACACAAAAGAATTTCAGAAGAAAATCAGGCTGTGCTTTATATATTATAGCAAAGCTTTTGATTGCATAGATCATGAAAATCTATGGATCATGGTTGTGCCACAACACTTTATTGTATCAATGCGTAACCTATACAAGAGGCCACCATGAGGCCAGAACGTGGAGAAACAGAATGGTTTGCAATTGGCAAGGGGGTCCTATCTGTTTAATTTATATCCAGAATTTATCATATCTGGAAAGCAAGATTAGACTCTGAAGAAGGAGGTATGAACTCTGGTGGAAGGAACATCAACAATTTAAAATAAGCAGATGATGCCCTACTAGTGGAAAACAACAAAGACGGACTTTGATTGACTACTGAGAAAAGTCAAGGAAAAGAGTGCAAAAGCAGAGTTACATCTGACAATTAAGGAAAAAAAAATGATCATTTATGTAACTTTAAAGTAGGTGATGACATTGAAAGAGTGAAAAACTTTCTAAACCTTGGCTCAGTCATAAATCAAAATGAAGTTTGTAATCAAGAAATCAGAAGAAGACTAGGACTTGCAAGGGCAGCTATGAAGGGACTGGGGTGCATCTACACCGCAGGGGAAAAATACTTTAACTGCCATGGTTCTTACTACAGCATCTTGGGATTTGTTGTTTTGTGAGACACTAGCACTCTTTGGCAAGGAAGGCTAAAGACCATGTAAAACTATAAACCCCAAGATTCCATGGGATGGAGCTACAGCACTTAAAGTGGTGTCAAACTGCATTGGACATATGGTCCAGGATCTGAGTCAATGGTCCAAACAGACTGCAGAAATAATCTAGTTTGAGACTGCTTTAACTGCCCCAGCTCAATGCTAGGGAAGTCTGGGAACTTTAGTTTTGTCAGACATTTAGCCTTCCCTGTCAGAGAATTCCTAGGATTCTCTATCATTGAGCCAGGGCAGTTAAAGCAGTCTCAAACTGGATTATTTCTGCAGTGTGTTTTGGATCAATATGCCTCGGGCACCAATTACCAGGGAACAACAGTACAAGACTATTGTTGCCTGTGGGTCCTACTACTGCTCTTCCTGTCCTAGCTGGTGACAGGAGGTTGAACTAAATACGGCCACACCACAAAGTGTCCATCCCAGTATAAAGTTTAAGCAGGGAAAGGGAATGTTTGGCCTTCCAGTTATTCTGGATTTTAACTCCCATCTTTTCCATCCAGCATGGCGAACAGTAAGGGACTGAAGGATTTGCTGCTTGAAACATCTGGTGAGTTAAAGTATCCCTGTTCCTGGCCATGAGGGTATGAGAACATTATTGAAGGTAACTAGGTCTCATTTATGCCTAAAATAAAACAAAATTCCAGGGTGCTGGGAAATTTATTTGCTGCTTTCTCCCCCCAGATTATCCAGCAAGAGACATTAATTTGAGTTATGTCATCTTATCTTTGGCTCCTAACAGAGCAACAACACTTTGCAAGAGAAGACCAAGACTGACATTTAATACTTGCTCTGCAAGAGACTTATTAACACTCAATGAAAGTTTATGCTGACCAACCAAAGTGTATGCAAAGAAGACCTCTGTGTATTGGAATAATGATTTATGTTCCAAGAGGTTTGAAGGGAAACAGAAAACCAGGTGACATTTTACAGGTATGCACGGGGAGAGAAAACACTGGCTTTAATATAGCAAACTAACACAACTTGTCTATGAAAAATACTGGGATTGTTCCCCTTACCAAGATGTTGCACCTGTGCAAATGTTATACAGACACAAGATTCAGAGGGAAAATCTGACTAATGCAGTAAAAGAGTCTCCACTTACATTTCATCAACTAACAACGAGTATTTGTTGTGGACCATGTATTCAGAAGTACTTAGCAACCATGGAAAATAAGAGTCATCTGGTTGATTAAGACTTTAACATAACTGCTTTAAATGTCATATTATAAAGCAGGCATGCTCTGGTGCCCTCCAGAAGTAATGGACTAGAAGCCCCCATCGTTATTTACCATCTTGGCTGTGGATGATGGGATTCTTAAGAATCAAATTTTTGGGGGGACAGTAAGAAGAAGCTTATTATAAGTATGATTTGCATCCAGGGTGAGTTCAGAATTGTGAGCTCAGACTTTATAGAAAAGGGGTCCATCTTTAAATATTCACAGAAATGAAACTCCAGTCCGTAACCATCTTTATGGGTTACAGAGGCATAAAAGATAGGGTTCATATCCAAAGGGATCAACAATATGAAATTTGCCAGTAAGGAACAGAGGATTAAAAGAAGGCAGGACTGAAAATTAACTGTGAATGACTATGACTAAAAATAATCCTTTCAAAGTCATACTTTTTGGACTATGAAAGTAATGTAAGTGATAGTGATTATAGATTGCTCTGAAAAATAATACATATTAGATGATTCTGTAAGACCCAAACCAGATGTCACAGGGAAATATGTGATTGCATTTCCCAATGAGATAAGGGATTGTTGTTCCATGGTATAGCACTGTGCTATCCGATGCTGCAAATGGAAGGATTAGGCCCACCAAGAGACCAGGGGCTAGTACCATATTTGTGCCCATTGGTACAACTGCTTCTTTCTTTCTTGGAAACTCTCCAGGAATCAGCACTGGACCATGAACTATTACTTTGAATGGGATTGATATATCACATACTTTGCCTGCAAATGCTCGCATTTTTAAATTCCAGCAGCTCTAAGCAGAGCTTGGAAAGAATTCTGCCTAAAAACTTGGAAAGTGTATGGCAATATTGACCACATTGGCCTAATTAGAGCAATTTAGTATAAAACAGTTTCCTATGTCCCTAACTTAAAAGTAGAGGGGGACTGAATCTAGGCAGTAGCACTGGCAGGGAGGTTTTTTTTACCCTCTCCCCTCTGTCATTTTCCCACTCAAAGTTATTCTTTTTAAGCTGCCATTTCCCTTGCTTTCCCCTAACAGAATCAAAGGGGATAAAGGCAGAGTAAGAATAATTTGAGAACCATTGTGGTGTAGTGGTTTGAGTGTTGGACTATGACCCTAGAGACCAGAGTTCAATTCCCAGCTTGGCCATGAAACCCATTGAGTGACCTTAGGCAGGTCACATGCTCTCAGCCTCAAGGGAAGGCAATGGCCAAATTCTTCTGAACAAATCCTGCCAAGAAAACCCCGTGATAGAGTCCCCTTAGGGTTGCCATAAGTCAGAAACTACTTCAAGGCACAAAACAACCACCACAAAATTCCACAATAATCAGAAAGAATTTTGTTCTTATGTTCCTTCAAGTTAACTCTAACTTATGGTGACTCTATCATAGATTTATTCAGGAGAGGATTACCATTGGTTACTTCTTGGACTGACATGCCCACATTCACCCAGTGGGTTTCCAGGGCTGAATAATACTCAAATCCTGGTGTCCCACAATCTAATCTAACACTCAAACCACTATACCATATTGTCTCTCTCGAAAGAATAGGACAGCAAAGATATTCAGAAATTTGGTAGTATTAAAAACCAAAGAAAATGACATAGGATGTCACATTCCAATGTGATATTTATTTCTAAAATAAAGATTTTACCAATGTGTGGAAAACAGTAGAGAAAAGGGTAAGACGGAATATTTTTGGAATAATAATAGAGTTGGAAGAGACCACAAGGGCCATCCAGTCCAACTCCCTGCATAGGAACTCACAATCAAAGCATCCCCAACATATGACCATCCATCTCTTTCTCACCAGCTAAATGTATTTTGTAGGATGGTGAAACACAGAAAGGAAACGCTCTAAAATGATGCAAAGAGGATAACATGTTTGTACCGGAGAAGACAGTTCTTACAGAGATTGATATTTTAAGAAAGATAACGTCCAGGGCTTGGAAAAGTCATTTTGGATTGGATTACAGCTCCCAGAATCCCTAACCAGCATGGCCACTGACTATGGTGGCTGGAGACTCTTGTCCAAACCTAACTTTTCTCTTGCTCTAAGAAGTATCATAATGCAAAACAGAATGCTTTGTGTTGACTCAGTTTAGATACAGCAGTTTTAGACTATTTTTCCTATGGGCAATGCTCCTCTTAAAAAAGTCACTGAGTTTTTTGTTAAACACTTTACCGCCTTTTATTGAATTCTCCCTATTCCCCCACTTTAGTAACTGGCCATATTAAATGCTAAATGGCACTCACCCCTTTTCACAGCCACGGCTGTGTGTTTGATTTATCTCCATAGATTAGTTTGACAGATATTGTCTCATAAAAACTCCAGAGAACAAAAGAAAGTGCTGCTATTCTGTGAGAGCTTATGAGCTAAGTAGTTATGAGAAGTATTGAGTGCAAGCTAGAATAGGTCATCTGAAGAGCTTTTAGCTATCAATGCACTGAGGAGTCATGAAATAGAAATAACAGCTTTGCAATGAAAAGAAATTCAAGAAGAGAGTCTCCTGTATAGACACTAAGAGAATTGGGATATTTTTAGCCTTTCACCATACTGAAGTGCACTGTGGGCCCTCAAATGTTCCTGATCAAATGTTTTCTCCTTGGAGTTATGAGATATCCAAAAATATCAATAACATGCCATGAACACATGTAAGACAATATCATTAACAATAAAATGGATCAAAGGGGGCACTCCCCCCATACAAAATGGACCTAAATAATATTCTAGTGTAGTTGTGTATAAAGCATGATCCTCCAGATATTTTTGCAAGACATCTTGCATCAGCTGTAAGTGGCATACCCAATGGTGAGGAATGGTGGGAGTTACAGTCCAACAACATCGGTGGGCACAGTTGCTTACCTCTGTGTGAAGTTAATGAGTAAAGTGATTGTTACTCAAGTTATTATCAGTATTAGCATAATAAGGCTTTTGAAAGTACCACAACTGGACCTCTAAATGTCGGAACATTTTTGTATATTTAATTACTCTTTTTAAAAGAAAGAACATGAAATATCAAAAATTGCTTTCCAATAAAATAGCATTAGTGTTAATATGCTAGCTTTAAGAGTAATGTTTCCAAGTGCTGGGTCAACTTTTAGTATCACCAGAACTTATATAGGATTTTTTTAAAAATAAATAAATAAATGCATGAAGTAATTTGCTTAGAGGTTTTCCTACTTCATATTCTTTAGAGTAAAAGTGATCATATATTGTTCACTCCTTTAATTTTACCACAGGTGTTATTCAAAAGACGGCCTGCTCTTTACAAATAAAAACTGAACACAGTGTATTTTTGAAGACTTAAAATTCTAATACTTGGTATCCAATATCCTTTTTATTTAAAAAAAAAAAAAGATCTGTGGTTTTACTTCATAACAGCTGAATACACTTCTTTGAATATATTGAATACACTGCTGTGTATACAGCTGCTGTGGCTGCTCCACCAAGAGCTCTGATGCAGTCAAACACAAAGCCTTAAATGGTTGATATTGCAATATTTGGTGCCCTCTAGTGAAAAACTCCTAATTGAGCAACTTTACAAACAGCAGGTCGAAGAAAGTCCCTTCATGTGGAACATCTTGTGCTTGACCATAATAAATTTTAGAACACAACAAAAGTGGCTTCTTACCTATGGACGATATCACACAGGAGGAATGTCTTCCAATTTTGAAAAAGAAAGTAGGGCCAATTCGAAAATGAACGCTATTGCACAAATGGTTGTCAAACACACAGAATACAGTGCCCACTCCAAAGCCAAAGTAGTGCGAATGCAAAAGAAGTTATCATATGAGTACGTGCCCTTCGTAGTCTAGAGTTCAAATTAGCATCCCTGCACATGCGCAGTGAGGGCAGAATCGGATTGTTACCTTTTTACACTTCCGGTGGGGCTTGCCTCCGGTTCCGTGGTTTTGCCTTGTTTCACATTATTTGTTCATTCATTACCCTTTATTTCACATTATTATGCAATTCACATTACTTGTTCGTTCATTATTTAGGCAGTTCACGTTATTTAGTCATTCATTACCCTTTATTTCACGTTATTTAGGCAATGCACTTTATTTGTGCATTCATTACCCCTCATTTCATGTTATTTAGGCAGTTCACCAATTCAAAATCAGTCCAAAGCAACCTTGTGCTTGGTTTGAGCATTGGACTATGACTCTAGAAGGCAGGGATGGAATCCCACTGGGTGACCTAGTGCAAGGCACACTCTCTCAGCCTCCTCAGAAAATAGCAATGGCAAACCCCATCTGAATAAACCTGCCAAGAAAACCCAAAAAGGAGGGTGGAGGTCTCCAGATGGTTGTGTGTGAGCCTTTAAGTCTCCAACTATGGGAGGAATGGGAGAAGAGAAGGAGTCCCTTCCATTTGGGAGAGCTTTGCTGCAGCCAGGTTGTGGGGGGCCTGGGTCCTCTCTGGTTCTAACCTGGCCCATTGGGAGTCCCACTAAAGGCAATGAGTCAGAAGAGGGAGCTGGAGTTTATTGTGAGCCCAGAGTGATGCCCCTGAGGGGAGGAAAACTGACCCCTATTCCCTAGGCTGCCCCACTCCATCATCCCCCAAAGGAGGAGGAATGAAGGAAGAAGAACTCTTTGGGGCTAATAAAAAGGGGGGATTTTTCTCTCTTTTTGAAGCCCCTGGCCCTGGAGGAAGGGAGGGAGGGAGGGAGGCAAAAAGGTCCCCAAGGGACACAAGGGGTCAGGAGCAGGGCAAGCCCCAAGTGCACCGTTTTGGGCTGAAAGAGAGAGCGCTTGAATGGAGAACCACTCTTTCCTGTCAAAAGCAGCTGCTTTTCCTCCCGGCTGCCAGGAAAGACCTAGGAGCCCCGGAAGCCAAAACAAAACGGAGGATCACGGGAATTGATGCCGGGGGAATACCAGGGCCACAGCAGACATGCATATCACACCGACATCGCATTACATGCGAAGTAGCCTGGGAATAGGATTTGTGAATTCCCTAGTTCACCAAATTTACTTAATTTTGGACTGATGCACAATTGCATTCGGAGTGTGTCTGGAATGCCAGCGAATGCATCTAACTTTTCGTGCAATAACATGAATACGCATGATTGCGTTCGGGATGACACTGGATTATACTTCCAATTTTAGTTGTGTGATAACGACCTATCAGATATAGAAGTTCTATCAGCCAGAATATTTCAACCCCCCTCCCCAATCTGTTGGCCTTCTAATAGATGGAAAATATGTTCTCTAACAGGTCTCCCTCTTTTCCTACTACCTCTCAGGTTTTCCAAGCATTAGTATCCTTTCCAGTGAGTCACATCAACTCATGATATGTGCAAAGTACCAAAGCCTCAATTTAGACATCTTCCGTCCAACATGTTTTTTATTTAATATTAAATTTCTCCAATCTGGCAATTCAGTATTACTAAGGGTCTCTCCCTCAAAATAAACCAACACGTTTGTAAAGTAATATAGTCAGCCCTTCTTATACATGATTTGTTATACACGGATTCAAGCATATACGGTTTGAAAATGTTCCAAAAAAGTATAAAGGCCTGTTACAGACTGCCAAATAAAGCTGCTTCGGGTCTCTTTGGAGGGTATGCTATTTAAATGATGCATGTCATCCTAAGAATGCGGAAGCTGGACCAAAGCTGCACTCCAGTGCTTAGGAATGGAGTGTGGCTTTGGCGCGACCCTCGGACTCTTAGGACCCCATGCACATTTAAATAGCATACCTCACAGAGACCCGACTTATTTGGCAGTCTGTAACAGGCCTAAGTTTCAAATATCAAAACTTGGTTTTCCATTTTTTATAAGGGACACCATTTTGCTATGCCATTGTATTTAATGGGTCTTGAGCATACACGGATTTTGTTATACAGAGGGATCTTGGAACCAAACCCCAGTGTATAACAAGGTTCCACTGTACTCATTCATCATACCAAATAGATGGGTTTTTTTTCTCTTTCAAAGGGTTGTTGCAGAAAAGGTATATGTATGGAGTTTTTCTCCACCTGAGTTTTGTGTATGCATGAGTTCACTGCTGCTCCACCATATGACACTACATGGTGAAAACATAAGCACACCACCTTCTCTCTGTCAAACACACACAAGCGGCAATGTCACACTCCACATGTTAATTTTTTTCAGATTTTTTTACCACATTGTAACCTAAATGCTCTTTATTTCTTCAAATCTGTCTTTGTAGAACATCAAAATGATTTCATCTCTGAACAGGAAGAAATATACTGTCTAAAGCCAGGAAACAAAAACACTTGGATAAAATAAATTTTCATAGGCTGAGCTCTGGAGGTTTCCAGGTACTAGCTAAACATATTTGGAAAAGCAATCTAATGAACAATACAAAATATGATAAAAACCTTGGACAACTTCTGTGGTGCCTCTCTAGTGACTGATTTTGTGGAATGTTCAGGAAGAGAGTGAATATGTGGGTTAGAGCTGTGATTAAATCTCATTTCCCCTTGAGCTTGTGAAGAACAGACAGTGTGGTCAGCCCTGTCTGGTGTATGCATTATCATCAGCGTTCTAAGCACATGGTTGAAGTCACTGACTGAACTTCAACATCACATCCTTGAAGCTTGGTTTTAAGAGGTGGCAAAGTGAAAGAGATAGTATGTTAAAAGGCATGATGTGCAAAAATGGTTCAATATTTATTTGTGTCATGTAATGACATCAGTAAGGTGCATTTTTGTTTCTAAAGTTCAGGAGCTTTCCAATTACGTTTACAGCATCTGGTCCGTCAGCATCTTGCCCTAGGACTGTAACAGAGGAAGAAACAACTAGCAGAGGTTTTTCGTTTTAGACCTTTCAGGTTACTTATTTACATTATCATATGTTGCAAAAGAGAAGGAAGATTATTCAAGTTTAGTCAATGACAAGGATCTTTTTCTGCAGGGAGACTGCTGGGAGAGGATCTCCAAAATATATTGTTCACATTTTGTACAGATGTCCATAGAAGGCCAGTCCATCATGCTTTTTGTACGAGCAGCAAGGGGTGGCAATACACAACGGGGTTCAAACACAAGAGGAACTCTGAAAGGTATAAGGAGAATTCAGGGTATTTTCAAACATTTCTAGAGACCATGACACCTCCCAAATGCAATAAATGAAAAGTGGAGTATGACTTTATGACTGTTTAAATTAAAGTAGGTAGATAGCTGTCTAATCTCCAAGAAAAAGACAATACAGGTACCATATTAGGGGCTCAACAGTGGCTGATAGAATCCATCTGACTATACTTTAACAGGCCTTCTAGAAATAGTCTCCCTTCCCCCCACTTTGACTTTCACACTTTTTATTGTGTTACAACCTGGATATATGTACCTGCATATTCTCTTAATTGCTATTTTTACCATTTGATATACACAAGATTGTTGTTGTTGCCGTGTGCCTTCAAGTCATTTCCAATGTATGGTAACCCTAAGGAAAACCTATCACAGGAGCTTCTGGAGCTGAGAGTGAGTGACTCATCCAAAGTCACTCAGTGGCCTCTAGGGTTGTAGTCCAAGGCTCAAACTATTACAACATTCAAAATTAAAGGTAAAAAAATATATATTATTTTTATTGTGTCCCATGGCCACACCACTCTCAACATGACCGATCTTGCCTGATCTCAGAAGCTAAATTAATAAAAACAAACTGACACTTTTGGATTGCATTCATTTACTCCCTCCCCCCATGCACACACACAATCCATAGTTGGTAGAAAAGCTTTTGGCAGCCATTACAACTGCAGCTCTTCTTGGATAACTCTGTCATCATTGTGCATCTGTAGCCTACAAGCTTTGCTTATTTTTCACAGCAAATTGATCAAGCTGCATAAGGTTGGGTGGAAGACGTTTTGCAAACTCCAAATGGGCTTTGATATTGATTTGTTTCAGCAGTGCTTTTCTTCTTGCCACTGTTTCATAAAGCCCAGCTTTATGGAATATATAAATGATAAATAGGTTATTTTTCATGTTTCAGCTCCTTCATAGTTGCCATTGGCCATTTGATTTTTTTCCCTGGCTAATACCCTCCTTACCCTATTGCTGGATGGCCTTCTCAAGGCAAAGGCAAAGCTCAGCCATATTCCTTTCAGTTTGTAATAATGGTGTTCAGGGGGGTTGCTCATAACTTAGAATCTTTTACGATAACCCATTAGTGCTTCTGCACAACTTTACTCTGAACTTATTTAGATAGTTTGCTTAAATACTTTCTTTAACAAACTCTGGAGGCATCCAAACATATATTTAATCTGAGATCATGTGGCACCGAAACTACATGCAGGTAGGCTTCGTTCAGTGACTTTTAGGGCCTCTGGAAGCAACAGGTAGTATCAGGGTTTATATAGGTATGTTGCAGCAAAAAGGGCAGCCTGTTACAGACTGCCAAAATAAAGCTGCTTTGGGTCTCTTTGGAGGTATGCTGTTTAAACTGAACAGTGCTTAGGAATGGAGTGTGGCTTTGGTGCGACCTCTGGACTCTTTGGACCCATGCATCATTTAAATAGAATACCTCCAAAGAGACCCGAAGCAGCTTTATTTTGGCAGTCTGTAACAGGCCCTAGTCTTCATTTTACAATAAGAAAAATACTTTGCACCTTTGGTGTTGAGTATCTTGTGCATATCAAGTGGTAACAGTACCAATAAAATCCATTTCAGTTCCAGGTTGAGAAGAATGAGATGTGGAAAAGTTAAGGGTCAGAGGGAGAATACTTTTTCAAGCTTCTGTAAATTTGATACACTGATACATGTATACTTCCTGGATTCAGAATGCAGCAAATCTGAAGATGTGTCATTTGTTCCCAAATTTGGTGTTTCTGAAGGCCTCAGATTATAATATTTTCATGAATGGAACAGAATGAAATGCAAAGGGCAAAAATACTCTACAAGAATAATTTGGAGAGTCTTCTTAGCAGAGAATTTTATCGGGCATTTATTATAATTTTCTCAAAAACATAGAATTCCTCAATTCCTATGCTTCTCAAAAGCATCAAAGGAGTGGGATTTGGGGGAGGGAGCATAGATGTATTAATGGGAGGTGCTTACCTTGGGGAATCCCAGTGCTCTATTTCATACAATAGCTGTACAGTTTTTTGATCTTTTAGGACCAGATATTCTTCCTTGGTTAGCCGTATGACCTCAAAGAAGTTAAGTGGAAGACGTATACAGGGTCTTACAGGCACAGACATCTAAACAGGAATATTGTGACAATTATCAACCTTTAGTGCAGAACATGTGGCCGGATCTTATTGGACTATAACTCCTATCATTCCAAGCCAGCACAGCCAATGGTCAGGAATTATGTGAATTAGAGTACAACATCATGGGAAAGGCACAAGCTCCCCAGCCCAACAGAAGAAAATGTTGAATTTACATAGTACTTTATAGAGGAAAAAGATTTCTATCATTGTTACCTTAAATGACATACACTAGCAGAAGAAGCTGAGCTTTTGTTTATATATTTTAAAAGGTAGATATAGAAGCCTGAACAAGGCAAAAAAGGGAACAAACATTGTCAAACCAAGTAGGAAACCACAAAGAACAGACCATAAAAAATTGAGGAACAAATTGTTAAAATATTAAAATCTTCACAATATCAGTATAAAATAAGATATCAAGCAATGGAGTACAGCTTTTACATGTGTGATTTCAAAACAACAGTCATTTGTTAGTAACAATATAGCCATGTTAGTCTGTAGAATCAGTATGTAGAGAGATTTTGTAGCACCTTTGAGACTAATTAAAAGAAAGAAGTTGGCAGTATGAGCTTTCGTAAATTTAAGTCTATGAAAGGTTATGCTGCCAACCTCTTTCTTTCAATTAGTTTCAAAGGTGCTACAAGAGCTCAGTTTATCAAAGTCTCCTAAGCAAAGCTGCATTCATGGAATACTCATCTTATCAGTGAGTAAATTGGAAAACACACAAGAATTATTTGAAAAGAACTTACTTTAATACAGCAGTCCTTGCAGATCACACTAAAATAAAATGAAAATACAAAACCTCAGTTGCAAGGATATTATTTACATAAATAAAAAGATTAAAAAGTAAGCCTCAGCACTTCTCTAAATTAAGGTACACAACAGGTTACATGATTGGTGAATTAGGGATTTTCTGTTCCATGTCTGATCTATTTCAAGTTGCCTTGGAATTGTGATTCTCAAGTGTCCTGTTTTCTACATATATCTAGGGGCTTGAAGTCCAGTCCTACATTGGGTCCATAAAGGACACCCCAAATCCTGCATTTCTTGATTTAATGAGAGCAGCCGCCAACTGTGCTCCCAACAGATCCACCCAAAAAACATTTGGTACACAGCAAAATGGGTTTATGGTACCAAATACTGGGGGTCCTCCCTGACCAACAAGGCAGAGCACCCTCCCCAAGTCATGCCTGACTAACTCCTCTTTCAGCCACCTGTAGAACTGACAGTAGGAAGTGCAGGTACCAACTGCACTCACAACAGACAGATACAGGTCTGAGGCTCTATTGTGTATCAAATGTTCTAGAGCTGATCTGCTGTGAGCACAACTCACACCAATTTTTAGAAACATCACCTGTGCTCACAACAGACTGACCCAGAGCATTTAATACACAGTGAAATGATCTCAGGAGGGATGCATCTGTTGTGAGCATAGCTGGTACCTATTTTTTCCTATTTGTATCTCCACATGTGATTAAGAAAGCAATATGTGAGGCAGGCTTACATAAGTCCCACTCTGAGAAGAAGGACTCTTGTGAGAGTTCTGGGTTCTCATCTCAACCTCATGGGAGCCAGGAACTCTCAAGAAATTTGAGGCAGACATACATACATACATACATACTGCCATTTTTGAGCTGGCTAGGCAATTAAGAAAGTTGTTTCTTTTTGGACTTAGAAAAAAACTGGCAACCCCACTTGGAATGTAGTTAAAATGCCAGAAATGGGCCCTACTAGTACAACCCTTTTATAAAGTGTCTTTCTGGATTCAATCTATCCACCACATAAACAAAAAGGGGAAACTAGCATGCATGCTTATTCATTTGTGCATTTAAGTCTACCCTGGAGGGTCCAGAGCAGCTTGTGCAAGAATGTTGCAGGGATAGGAGGGAGTCCATTCTGCCAGTAGCTATTATTCTATTGACTCTGGGATGCATTTCATGTATTTCTGCCCAGGTAGATTTGGTAGTTGTTATTTTAAATCTGAAAAGGCCATCTGCTCAGCTTACCTGCTGCAGAGATGACACATATAAGGCCACATAAAGTGCTGTTTACTGCAAATGAAACAAGCCTATAGAAGAGAAGGCAGAAGTTGTAAACTGCAGTAACTAGCTTATTTTCTACTCAATGGTTTTATAAAATCCATAAGAGACCTACTACTTTTTTTTCCACTAGACCTAGAATGAAAACTGTAAGTAGGAATAAAAAATAGAAACCAGAACTTAGTGTAAGGTACAACGTCTTCCATGGTTTTATAACTGTAAGAAAGCATCCCTGCAGACATTACAAAAGATGGAAAGACAGCTTGTATATTACAAGAGTACAATCAGAGTACAAATGTGGGAAGGAATCCCATACCATTCTACAGTTATTCTTTCTGTACAAAGTATAAAGTAAGCAAAAAGCCCAAGAGTAAAAGAGCAAAGAAAGCATGTCAGGAATTAGATTGTAATGGATTGTCCTGCCCTTTGCAAGGCTAAAGACTATTTTCTTCAAGCTTAGGATATGAGGCTCACAATAAGAGCCTTATGTCCTGCATTAGAAACTAGAGTAAGAAGCCCACATTAGCTAGACACACAAATGATACAGGAAGCAGACGCTGACACTCCCAAAAAGGGACAATTGCCAAACTGAATGTAAGTTTAGTATCATGTATGGAAAAGCATGTACTAGGGCATCATATATTGTATTTTTTCCTGTTATACTTACAAGTATACATTATGTGAGATTGCAAGTTGTCTTTTATTGCAGGGACACAGAGTGGTGGCACAATAGGCTTTTTTCCTTCACCCCAAGATTGGAACCTGTTCGGTTTTCAGTTTTAGCTGTTTGTTTTATCTCTAATATGATTTCAGTTATTTTGTTGGGTCACTTTTTATTGCTGTGGATTCTCTCTCTCTGTCCCCCCCCCCTCTCTTTCTTGCATAAAAACATATTATTTAAATACTCAAATGTCTTTTCTTTCTTTATAGCTCAGTGATCAGGACAAGGCAATGATAGATAATTGTTTCACAAAAGGAAATATATTCTCATATATCTTTTAATAAATGCTTTTAATAAATATCTTGGACAACCAGCTATCGAGTACTTCTTCATATAAGGCCATACCTCAGCCCTTGAAGATATACATTGGTCTCTTTGGCTGGAATCTGTTATTTCTGAGTATCTTGTTCTCATCAAATCTGCAATGGCTGGTAATGATAATTTTGTAGATGTTTTCTGATTACTGGTAGGCAATGGCTAGAAATTAAGGACATTAAAACAGTATTCACTTGGATTTTTATTAACTGAAACAGATGTCTGTACAAGAGTATTTCAGGTATTTAATATGGAATGACAAAGTTTAGTCTTTGCTTCAAGTATAGAAACTCACAGATGCTGCTTTGGAACATTTATGAACATTTTTCTATAAACACAGAACTCCTATATTCCCCTCCCAAGTCAGAATAGACACCAGAATTAATACATCCTAACAAGATGAACATTCAACAATTTGTAAAAGGCAATTGCCCTTTTTATTGCTTTCATCAGCAGTTATGTAAATTAAGTACCCTATCTATGGTGTCTTAATGCCCTCCCAAAAATATTCTCTTCTTTGCTTACTTAATTAGAGGTACAACTATTTTTAGTCTTGGAGTGTTAAGGAAATCTTTAATTTTCCAGACTTTGTAAAATCTCCAGGATATTTGAACATGAAAGACGATAGGTGGCACCAAGTTTTTGTCTTTGTGGTTTAGTGATAAAAACAGAACACAAAGCCACAATTTACTCAGCTGAATAGTGTTGGCCTGGCATGAGGAACAGATCTGAAATCAGATAATCCATGTCATCCAATGGACACTGTCCCCCAGCCCATCTGCTAAGCTATAACCATAAAATCCATGTGAATATAAAGCTAATATTTTTGATCAAGGGATGCCTCTTAGTATTTCCTTACATTCTTTTAAATTTAGCTTTCTTAAAGTCCAAAGTGAATGTCTGATTACCCCCCCTTTTTTCCCCCCTCCTTTCCTCCATATGACATCTCCCAAGTGGGTGTAGTAATTTCCTCCAAGAGTTCCTACTCCTTCCATCACTCATTGTCTCTTGGTGAGATTCATGCCTAGAATTATGGACCCCCATATTGCTTCTTCCATCTCCTGGAAGATGAAATTGTCAACAAGGCCAAGTGAGACGATGGTATTTGAAGTTTGTTATTACTACTACACCTCTCCTTTTTAAAAAGTTTAGCCATATGATCTAGGGGGGCATCATTCAAATTTTCAATTTGACATGGATATCATTTTGAATTGGAGGAGCCTCACAATGATGTAACTGTTGTTTCCCTTTTCTATAATAGTATGTAACAATACAACTTGCATTCAGCTGCACTAAGAAATCCCCCCAGCACCCGACAGCTGCTCAGAATGACAGGGTAGGCAGCTGGAGGCTGAGTGCAGGCCCAGCCATCCAGTTAAGTGCCTCTGGAGGTAGTGGCCTTGAGTTGTCAGTATATTTAAAATGGCTACTTGATCCTTTCTTCTGGTGGATTGCCAACACATAACCCCTATGGAAGCATCATTAATATAGCCTCACACATACATGGGGGGCTTCCATACAATTCAGAACCTTGACTAGGTTGGGTTCTGGGCTTCATGGATGCCTCCTTACAGAAAAATGTATGAATGAAATCTTCCCTGCTGCTGGTATTTGTCCTCTAGACATGGATGGCCCACAGGTGGGTTGAGAGAATGGAGCTGTGTAGTGATCCAATGTCAGAGGAAAGAGCTTTTGCTGTGGTCATGTCCTTCATCCTGTTTTGCCACTCTTACCAACACCAGAATAGGAATATAGGCTGCTCAGTTTACCAGACCAGATTTGGCATTTCATTAATGCTGCAGAAAACAAAGGAGCAGGCATTATGTTTGTATTAAATGAGAATTCAAGGGTACTGAAAACTATGGAAGGAATATGTTGAGACACTTTACAGGCCACATTCCCTCCTACTTCTATAAGAAATTAAGATTGATTCTTTCCTTCAGTTGATTCTGTATCTCTTTCTCATTTGGTTTTTAAAATACTTGACTGCTGTTTATTCAGTGGTGTCTTGACAAAAACCATAACAAATTAGATTAGTTCTTTTTAAAGAAAGAGAAAAAAGAGGTACCTGAGGTTCTGGGTCTGATGTGATACAACTCAACCGAGGCCTTTTAGCATTTGAAAAGTCAAATGTATTGATGTCACAGGAGATGCTGTCACACGGAGAATTCAAGACAAAATTCTGAAAATTTTCTGAAGGGAAGACACGTTAATGCAAATAAATAAATAAATAAATAAATAAATAAAGGGAAAGTATGAAATTGTAATGTGCATTTCTACAGAGCTGATGATGACACACACCCAGAAGTGTTACCCAGCTCAACTCCTGTTAGGTTACAGATCTGGCTTGAATTTTGTTTTGTCTTCCATTGTCTAATCTCCCCTTAAAGGACATTATGCTGAACAGATATAACTTATTTTATTTTCTCTTTTTGCTAACACCATCAAGAAATAACTATTTTCATCAAGACTGCTGGGGAGAATGGTTGTGTGTGCATGTGCATACATGCAGAAGCATTGCTAAGCATTTAAAAATCTGAATCCCAGGTATATAGGCTATAAGTTGACAAAATGTGTATGTATTAATGTGTATTTACATTATTAGTATAGTATCTAAGACCCAGTGAAATAATTTTAGGATAGGAAGCCTGGACTAGCAGAGACCATGAAAGTGTGAGTGTTTTAAGTTTTCTTGGGAGAGTGGAAATTCATGCATAAAAGGTAAAGAACAGGGAGAGAAGAAAAAGAGAAAGAACAAAGAGTGTCCATGTTTTGGACCTCCTTGCTTTTGGTTTAGGCCTTAATCATCACAAGCAGTATACACCCTTTGAACATTTCAATATATGGGAATACAGCTCTCAAACTCACCCACCTAGCTTTTCTTTTGAGTTGGGTAAGAAGGGCTTTGATTCTTGGCAGCTGAGTGTCAACTGATTATTGAAAAGCATTAGATATTTCAGGGGTTGTGAGAAGGGCTGAATGTTCCGTCTGTGATGCAGGATATGGGGTCGGTAAGGTGTAATCCTCAGTCAAACCACTCAATAGTTCCCACAGCTGGAAAAAATGCTGGAAAAATGGCCAGTCATGGCTCTCCTCCCCCAAGATCCCTCTCAAGAGATGCAACTGGTCATTAAAGGCTATTTTACTCACAAAGCCCATTTGAGACCAGTTTTCATCTCCTGGCAGTTTTGTTTAAAAAAAGGAAACAGAAGTAACTGGTCACTTTTTTTTTTAAATGGGCCGATGCAGCCCACCCCAGTGGCTCCCAGATCCTAGATTTCATGCATACCTTTGCAATTGTCATCATAGGTTCTTCTCTCTGTAATGGCTGCCTGAAGCTTTGGTGGATTCTTCACTTCCTTCATGAGTTGTTCATGCAGGCTGGGCTCCTGATAAAGTCTCTCTTTTAGTTTGCGTGATGATGCCTGCCAAACAAAGTAAGACTAGACAGCAATAAGATAAGAATCTAGTTCTTAATTTTAAAAAACATTTTACTGTATTTCAACTGGAAATGCTAGCCCTTTCCATCATATTTGAGTGGATTTTCTGGTGACCCTGTTGTTGTAAAGGAAATACAGGCCTGTTACAGACTGCCAAAATAAAGCTGCTTCGGGTCTCTTTGGAGGTATGTTATTTAAATGATGCATGGGTCCTAAGAGTCTGGAGGTCGTGCCAAAGCCACACTCCATTCCTAAGCACTGGAGTGCAGCTTTGGTGCAGCTTCCGGATTCTTAGGGTGCATGCATCATTTAAACAGCATACCTCCAAAGAGACCCGAAGCAGCTTTATTCTGGCAGTCTGTAACAGGCCATACTTCATCTTTTCCCAAGGTAGAAAGCCAGTGTGGGAAAGTGTGACCTTCCAAATGTTATTAGACTGCAACTCCCACCATTCCTCACCAATGTCAGGCTGATAGGAGCTGCAGTCCAATATGACCTGGAGGGGCCACATTTTGCCATCTTCTGATATAAAAGGTAAGCATTTAGTTCAGTCCTTTCTGATTTTTTTGTAATTAATTAGAGCATTATTCAGATACAGTGAACAAGCACAGAACAAGCCCTGTTTAAATATTTGAAAGGATGTCATATTGAGGAGGGAGCAAGCTTGTTTTCTGCTGCTCCAGAGAACAGGACCCGGAACAATGGATGCAAGCTACAGGAAAAGAGATTCCACCTCAACATTAGGAAGAACTTCCTGACAGTAAAGGCTGTTTGACAGTGGAACAGACTCCCTCGGAATGTAGTGGAGTCTCCTTCCTTGGAGGTCTTTAAGCAGAGGCTCAATGGCCATCTGTCGGGGATGCTTTGATTTGGATTTCCTGCATGGCAGGGGGTTGGACTGGATGGCCCGTGCGGTCTCTTCCAACTCTATGATTCTATGGTGTGCAGGATACTACTGCTTAATTTTGTTACTCCATCTTCCTAAAGCAGGATGTAACTTTACTCTAGAACTGAAGTCTTTCTCTCCTATATTCAGTGATAAAGGTTAAAGCTGATGATTTTTATATACAGTATAGGCATTTCTATAGCTATCTTTTACTGGTCACTTCAGTTTCATTTGGGATGGAAGTTCATAACAGCCCCTGGAGGATCACAGGGCTACAAAATAGGGCTTTCAATTCACGGCCCACACACTTTGTTTAGAAAGTGAGTTTGAAATAGAAACATTTGTCTCAAGCAATTGTTGGTAATAAATAGATACTAAAGGTTGTAAATACAAAGCTTTATCATCTGATAAGCATTACTTACTTTGTGGAGCGTATAGCGTTTATTTTTTATATCATCCACCACTGTGTTATATAATAAATGTGTACCCTCTTCAGGAAGTCGCTTGCGTTGCTCCATGACCTTATGCAACTTCACCCCCTTCTGCAAGTCGCCAAGTACACTCTGCCACAAGCCAACCTAAAATGGGAAAGACAAACTAAATATGACATCTCAGCCTATATGGATTATCATCTGACATTTAACACGGCACATGAATGCTATACAGAAAGTCTTAAGGCTTTTACATTTTACAGCAGGCAGCTATTCTACAGGGCCTCAATGCCCTAAAGGAACCAAATCCCATCTGATCTTGAAAACAAAGCAGAGTTGTTGCTGTTGTTATATTCATTCAAGTCATTTCTGACTTATGGTGACCCTAAGGCAAGCCTATCATCGGGTTTTCTTGGCAATATTTGTTCAGAGGGAGCTTATCATTGTCTTAGAGCAGGGTTGTCTCTAGTTAATACAGTTGGCCCTCCTTATCCACAGATTTTTTATACATGGATTCAAGCATCCATGGCTTGAAAATATTCTAAAGAAGGACATGAGCATACACAGATTTTGTTATTCACAGGGGTTCCTGGAACCAAACCCCAGCGGATAACAAGGGTCCACTGTACTTAGATGGAAGACTGGCAACAAATACCAGGTTAAATGGTAAATGTTTCCCCTTTGACAAGTTTGTCAAGTTGTATCCAATGTAGGGTAGTATACATCTCCCTTACTAAGCTGAGGGAGCCAGCTTTGTCAAAGACAACTCCATGGTCATGTGGCCAGCATGACAACACAGAATGCTGTTACCTTCCCACCGAAGTGGCACCTATTTATCTATTTGCACTTTTACATGCTTTCAAACTACTAGGTTGGCAGAAGATGGGACTAATGACGGGAGCTCACTCTGTCATGTGGTGCTTGGGTCTTGAACTGCCAACCTGCAGACCTTGTGAACATCAGAGTCAGTGTCTTAACTGCTAAGCCACCACGTCCCACAGTACCAGGTAATATAGGATATATTTCAGAAGAAGGAACTGGAAAAATAACCTCTGAGTATTCCTTGCTTAAGAAAACACTATGAAATTCATGGGGTTGCCATATGTCAACTGGGAACTACACAATTATAGCACTATGATCCCACTTTGACAGCCATGACAACATTCTATGGAATCATGGGATTTGCATAGAGACTGATGTTTAGAATTCTCAGCCAAAAAGCTCTGGTGCCTCAAAGAGATTACAAACTCCAGGAGTACATAGGCTGCAGCCATGGCAGCTGAAGTAGAATTATAAGGTTATAATGGGCTCATAAATACAAAAATATGCTTAAATGCTAGTAAAGAGAAGTGGGGAAAGAACCCCTATGTGAATTGCCCATTATTAGCCTTACTGTTTTGCTTATTTGAAAGCTTGTTTTGTTTTATGATATATTAACAGGTGTAGTTGGGCTCAGACCTAAGCCACTATTTAGCAGAGAAGAATGTACTGAGATCTAAAACAGATGTAGGAGAAAGAGGCGGTATCAGCTCTGCAGTGTCACTGCATCTGATCCTAAGAGACAATAAAGAGCTAATGTCTTCCCTTTCCTTTTCAAGAGTGCCATGAGTTTAAGGAGTGCATGTAAGCTTATTATAGCATCATCACAGTAACTTAAACTGAAAAATATTTACAAAACATACTAGTTTTTGGGGGCGGGTGGGCTATGTAGCCATGTTCTAGAAGAATTTATTACTGACATTTCACCTGTATCTGTGGCTGGCATCTTCAGAGAATGGTGGCATGGAGGTGTATGGGGTATATATACTGTGTGACACTTGGTTGAGACCAAGTGATTTACATGTTATTTGTGTATTGGTCTGTTGGTGCACGGCAAGGCCCCAGGATGGGAGGATTTGTGTCTATTTAATGAGAAACAATTAGAAAACTTAGGCAGCAAAGCAAGGCATACATATTTAGGTGTAAATCCCAATAAACTGACTGAGACGTCTGAATTAGTAGAGGCCAATTGTGGCCTTCAATATGTTTTTGTTTAATTCCCCCCCCCCAATTTAAAAATTATTTATGGAAATTGTTTTGTACAAAACCAAAACAAATTTATAATAATAACTAACATACATAGATAGTGCTATTTCCCTATGTGGCATATGATGGATAATTCAAAGATATAACTGAGTTAGTTTGTATCAGTATAAGACAGATCTTGCACCTTTGAGGCTAATTAATGGATATGAAAGTTTACACCCAGTGATATGTGCTTTCTAATTTTTCTTCTTCCCTCATGAAGCTTTGTGGCTGTGACTGCTATGATGCTTCATCACTGGTGGCTATGGAATCTGCAGTTCAATTGGGGGGCCACAATCAGGATCAATCCCTGTTCTAAATCAGCACTTTTAAGATTAGGCTTAAATTTGTGTTGTGTTGTCCCTGAGCTCTTCCCCCCCCCCAACTTG
Organism: Sceloporus undulatus; assembly: GCF_019175285.1. Classification (NCBI taxonomy): domain Eukaryota; kingdom Metazoa; phylum Chordata; class Lepidosauria; order Squamata; family Phrynosomatidae; genus Sceloporus; species Sceloporus undulatus. The sequence continues at coordinate 42,255,074 of NC_056524.1, forward strand.
GGAAACAAACAATGGGCATCATAGTATCTATAGCAGCTAGGTTAACCTGTGTCAGCAAGGAAGCAAATTAGCAATAGCAAGAGCAAGTAAAATAATAATAAATAAAATCTTTATTTATATCCCGCCCTTCCAAGAAGATCAGGGCGGCTTACAACAATGCAACAAGTGCAAACAAATACAGGTTAAAAACACGAAACAATAACAATACACAGTCTAAAACAATAACAAAGGCCCCGTTAGCCCATCCTCATGGCCACGGTATATTTCTATACCGCTTATCAGTGCACTTAAGCACTCCCTAAGCGCTTTACAAAGCAGGGACGTAGCCGGGGGGGGGGGTTCTTGGGGTCTGGTCCCCCCCTTCCATTAGAAAAATGAATGGTGTGTGCTGCTGCGCCGCCATACCCAAGACCCATTATAATGGTGGCACTTAGTCTGGACCCCCCCTTCCTAAAATCCTAGCTATGTCCCTGTACAAAGTGTAAGCTAATTGCCCCCAACAACCTGGGTACTCATTTTAGCAACCTCGGAAGGATGCAAGCCTGAGTTGAGCTTGAGCCCTTTCACTGATATTGAACTCGCAATCTTATGGTTTTGAGTGAGTGGCTGCAGTACAGGCATTTAATCACTGCGCCACCAAATGTTTGAATTTTGTTCAGCACAAAAGCTTACACGCTTCAGATGTCCGATAATATGTCACGTTTTCTGCACAGAAAAATGAGGCCTGAAAGCAGGAAGACAGAGTCACTCATACCCAGTCTTTTGCCTTTTGCCTTCGAGAGCAGTCTTCCACATCCATTTCTCCCAAAAACTGGAAAAAAATTGAAAGAAATGCCTTTGTCAGTTGTTGCTTTTTTGTAAAGCTGATAAAGCACCTGTTTTCCACCTTCCTGCATAGCTATGTTTCTAAATCAGGGGCAGCAGGAATGAAAAGCTTGAGACAGAGGAAACCAAAGGACAGTAGACTGCTTCCCTTTTCATTTTAATACCTTTTTGCAACTCTGTATGGTGAACATGAGTTTCTGAAGTTCACTGTATTCTGCAAACAGCAGTTTGCAGATCCCGGTGTAATGACTGGCTGCTTCAGCAGGTTTGAGAAAATGATCTTCACATATCTGAAATGGAATGTCACCCATCAGTTCTGGATTCATATCTTTAAGTTTTATACTGGAATACAACAGACTGTTCATATTTATCACAGTTCTAAAGAAGGCCCCTTTTACACTACAGCACACAGTTAGCTAGTGTAGCATAGTGTTTTGAGTGTTGGACTACAACTCTGGAGAAGAGGGTTCGATTCCCAGCTCAGCCATTAAACCCAGCGGATGACCTTGGACAAGTCACATGCTCTCAGCTTGTGGGGAAAGCAATGTCAAACCTCCTCTGAACAACTCTTGCCAAGAAAACCCCATGATAGGTTCGCTTTACAGTCACAAGTCAGAAATGATTTGAAGGCACACAACAACAATAGAGTTAGAGCACTATGGGTCTGCTTTAACTAGCATGGTTCCAGTCTATCAAATCCTGATATTTTGTGTTTAGGGAGAGGCATCTAGAATTCTCTGTCAAAGAGCTCAAGTGCCTCACCAAGCTAAAAAAGCAGGATTCCATAGAATGCAGCCATAGTAGTTAAAATGGGATCATATTACTATAAGATATAATGTATGCCTGTAAAGCAGCCATACACTCACAAACCACAAGGTTATGAATTCAATACCAGCCAGGGGCTCAGGGTTGACTCAGCCTTCCAAGATTGCTAAAATAAGTACCCAGCTTGTTGGAGGCAATTAGCTTACACATTGTAAATCACCTAAGTGGTATAGAAATGTACTTGCTATGGCTATATTGCTATAATGGGGTAGTCTGAAAGTGGCCCTAGTAAACAAAAAGAGGGGAACAAGAAGGCAATAGACCCAGTGCACATTGTGGGAGATCACAACAGGCTATAAGAGACTAATATTTTGTCTTCAGTCCATCAGAACTGGCATGGAAGGCCAAAGTGAAGAATGTCTCCATATTTAGCAATTAGCTTTCTGCCATAGAGAAAAAGAAATGCGAGATGGACAAGCAGAAGTTTACATATGTGAAAGAAAAGCAATACATCTAGTTGGAAAATGCTATCCACAGACAAAGTGTGCTTCTAGAAGGAGGGTTGTCATTGTCACAGCTAAAAGAATATACAGCTGCTCCATCATTTCCTCCACAGATTTTCTCTGGAAAGAAAACAAGATGGAAGTAGTGGGAAATCTGATGATGGTTGCAGGGACCTAGCCAGGATTTTGGGAAGGGGGGGGGGTGTCCAGACTAAGTGCTACCATTATAATGGGGCTTGGACACGGCAGTGCAGCAGTGCGTGCCATTCATTGTATCTAATGTAAGGGGGAGGGGCAGACGGCACAGCTCCCCTCCCCTTGGCTACATCCCTGATGGTTGCAAATGATGACAACACCATTTGGACCTCTCTAAAGTCCCACAGCTGAGGCAGGAACTTGTTACGGTAAGCCGAAAACTTCTAAATTTTGGTGTGTGTGCTTTCTCTATGGCCCCAAATGGACAGTGTACTCTGGGCAGACATGATCCCCGATGTGTGGGAGCATGTCTACACTACCCCAGATGCACGTCAAACAGAATAGTTTTGGGGTTGGATGGAACTTTCCCCCTCTGAAGTCAGGAAGACGGCAATTGAGGCATGATGTTTTGCCGGACATCCTCGATATGGCTTGATTTACAATGCAGATCAAGCAATCTCTTACAAGGCAGATTGATTCCCTTTGATGTAGGACATGCTTATAAAGATCTCCAAAATTCTTTGTCAGTGGGCTAGTCGGAAGAGAACTTTCTCTCCGAGAATTCTAAATACCCCTCCTTAAAACTGCAAATCCCACAATGCAACAGGAGGCAGCTAGAGCAGTCAAAGTGGAATAGTAGCACTATAAGAGTATAGTGTGATAAACACCATAGCTGTATCTAGCATAACTTCATGCATTATCCTATCAACCCACGTAGTGGTTTTCATCTCCTCATCTCTCCAAATGTGACAATATCAGTGGCCTTTTTCAGTGTTTCCCCTCACACACGAGTTAAATATATGTGGAAACATTTATAATGTAGCAATTAGTTAGGATGGTACTAGTTTGTCCTAATTTGATTTCCTAAGCTTTTTACATTATATGAGTTCCAACTCTTTTATGCTGCTTGTGTTTACTGTCCTATTGGTTTTATAATATTTAATTCAGTTATTTTTTTCCCAAATGCACTGTACTGTTCACCAGACTAAGATTTTAACCAAAGCCTGTCAACAAATATGGAAAACAGAACAATGGCTCAGAGACTGGAAATTTTCAATTACAGTAACCGCAGCACTATTGCATTAATTTCTTGTGCAAGCAAAGCAAGGCTCAAATTCTACAACTAAGGCCTGTTACAGACTGCCAAAATAAAGCTGCTTCGGGTCTCTTTGGAGGTACTGTATACTGTTTAAATGATGCATGCACCCTAAGAATCCAGAAGCTGTCCCAAAGCTGCACTCCAGTGCTTAGGAATGGAGTGTGGCTTTGGCACGACCTCCGGACTCTTAGGACCCACGCATCATTTAAACAGCATACCTCCAAAGAGACCCAAAGCCACTTTATTTTGGCAGCCTGTAACAGGCCAAAGACTTTTGCCACATATGGGGTGAAAAATGCCAGATATACAAGCTGGGTTCAGAAAAAGAAGAGGCACTAGGGATCATATTGCAACAGGGTTGCAGGAAATGGTTTTCTTAAAGGAAAAAAAACCCCAAAGAAATCTGGTGGGTTTTTTTTGTTTGCTTATTTGTTTATACCAGATTTTTTTTTCCATTAATGTTTTAATTCCAGTGATACCCACATTTCTTGCACTTGGCTCTACATCCTTTTCTGCTCTCATTTTTTATTTCATCAAAAGAGACCATGGGCCAAATAGCACTTCTTTCCCCCATCCCATGGCAACCAGTCTAGATGATGCAGAATCCAATCCCTGTTCTGTTGCAACATGTCTGAATGCACAGCCAGACATTTTTACCTTTACACTGTTGGCATACAAATTCCAGTACGAAATATCAATGAAGACAGTATCTTTCAACAGTAATATAGGTACATTGGTACAGCAGTAATTTGTGATAATTTTTAACAGTGCTAAATTTAAATCCAAGCAATGGCATTTTCTCCCTACCTAATCAGCATCTTATCCTGTATAAAAAGCCAGCAGTGGTATTAAGGCCTCCTGCATAAGCTAGTTTGCTTGTTCTTCCTCCTTTTATCACATAGTGAATATTTAAGTCTTAAACTGTCTTTAAATATTAATACAAATATTTTGCCCTCAGAACACACTGGCGTTTCAGTACTAAGTTAAAGAATACCTGAAGTTGTAGAACTGGGAAAACAGTAAAAGAAAAACATCACCTTGATTATATCTTGGAGAGCAATGGCTGTTTTTGTGGTCTCTGTGTTCAGTTTAAGCATAAAACATATTAGCTTCTCCAGGGACTCACTCAGCTCTCTCTCCATATGACTCTCAATTCCCCAGTCCAAAGATTTATAGATGAGCTTTCCCAGCAATTCTGCCAGCTGCAAAGGAAGTCCAGAGAAACCACCTTAATTCTTGCTACCAAGATTGCTTACAGTACATCGGTAAGTGGTATAGAAATGGACTTGCTATTGCTTACTTATAAGCAATACACAAATTTGTTTTAGCGCCACATTACATAAAAGTGTGACTCTGCAGCCACAGCATTGTCTACTGGGCTGGAGTTTATGTGTCTGGGAATAGTTGGGGTTGACACCTGTGCCTGGAGGGCCATATTAAGATCAAGAGAGGAATGTGGTGGGACTCATTGCTGCTGATGCTTCTGGAGCATTCCTAGCATATAGGGCAGGCCTGCACAACATAGAGCCCAGGGGCCACTTGCAACCCACCAAAGGATTTTGGGAGGCCCAAAGGATATGGAAGGACGTCAAGGCTCCTTCGCCATCCAGCTTTCTTCTGAGGAGAGAACCAGGTGGTGGAGGAGAAGGACGGCAAACATTCGCCCTCTCAAGGCTCCTTCACCACTTGGTTCTCTCCTGAGGATATCATTTAGGTTCGGAGGATTTGGGGTAGGAGTTTATTTTTACACTTGGGTTTTAAATGGATATTTTATTTTATTGTTATTTTTTCTGTTGTTACCCGCCTTGATCCGTAGGGAGAGGTGGGCTATAAATAAAATGTATCATCATCATCATCATCATCATCATCATCCTCATCACCACAGAGAACTACATCAACAAATACTGTACCTTCCTAACATAGATTTCCCTGATCTGGAGGAGCCCATAGGCTTTCAGTTTGCAGTCTATACTATTGGAAGATGGCAAAAGAAAGTTAATTTATATTAAAGGATACCAGAGCTCCCATTACCAAAACGTCCATTCACCACAGAGGTTACATTTACAAAGAATTTGTAAAAGCCTACTTATGCAGTCCCTCTTTACGTAAACACATAGGTGCTTCCTCCCTTCCTTCTGTCACTCAGAGAGGACTTTACTCTGGTTGTTTCAAATTAATCCAATATTTTGCAATATTTTCTTCCAGGGACAGTGTAAAGAAGACAGAAATGTATACCTTAATTAATAAGCAGCCCAAATAAAATAGCTATGCTGGGATAGTTTACTATGCTAGACCTAATGTTAAAAGTGAAGGCTAAATTAAATGCAAAAGCTTTACCTTTTCTTCTAAGGCATCTTTTTGTTCTAGACCAATGTGATTATCTGAAACAAAAAATAAGAAAAATAAATAGTAAGTTCTTATGGTCTTAAATACCCACCCTATGTTACATGTGGAAATTAATATTTTTCCCTGATAAGAAATCTCTCTTCTTCTTCTGAAATTAAACTGATATAAAATAAACTGATACCAAAACATGTCACTTTCTCCTGAGTAAATGTCTATAGTAGCAAAAGCCAGCATAGCCATTGGGAAGATGGCCAGGCAGAGGAGGATAGATGTATATAACCACCCAGCCTTCACTTAGAGTAGAGTAGAGTAACAGAGTAGACCTATTCAATCAATTACTGAATGGTGAGTTAACACAAAGATATATCTAATTGCTTCAATGGATCTACTCTAGTCAAAACTAAGAATTTAGGTGATTGCGTTGTAAATACTACTGAATACATGGGGACATTATCACATGAGTCCTGTCCTTGCTGAAATCATTATATTAATGAAAATGCAAACATACCATTTTGTGAACAGCCATTATCACAAGTCTTCACAATAGTGACCTGAGCTACTGCTGCCATCACTTTCTTTTCCTAACTTTCCCTTGCCTTCCATGTCATAGCCAGCATGCCTTTCTATTTAATTATTATTATTATTTTTACTTTTCTAAACACAGTTCTGCATTCTGGTAATATAATTTAAATTTTTTAAATAATTTTTTAAAAAAAGTAGATCAGGATACATGGTAATGGTGAGGAGAAAGGGGGACAGAGCAGAGGAAGAGGAGACACTAGTCTAAAATATACTGCAGAAATAATCCAGTTTGAGACCACTTTAACTGCCCTGGCTCAGTTCTAGGGAATCCTGGGAATTGTAGCTTATTGTGGCACCAGAGATCTTTGATAGAGAAGGCTAAATGTTTCACAAAACTACAGTTCCCAGAATTCCCTAGAATTGAGTCAGGGCAGTTAAAGTGGTCTCAAACTGGATTATTTCTGCAGTGTGTTTTGGACTTCTGACACCATGTTCTTGCAAATCTCACAGCTTCCCCAGAGCGACATTCCACAGGTTTTCCCTGTCAATGAAAAAGGATGCCCTAGTCACACTTGGGAGACATAGCAGCTATGTTATACGTATTTGCAAAGGCACTATTTTATTACTGTAATCAAAGTTTAAATGCCATCTGTGATGATCTCCTGGTTTAGGCTGGACATGCATTCTATTTGCAAAGGGCAAATAACATATATTAAAAAGGCTGTCCAGTCCAAGTCCATTTTATTGATTAAAAAAAAAACAAGAAAGATCAGGATCCTTGAAGTTGCCCATCAGGGATGTAGCCAAGATTTTAGGAAGGAACCCCCCCCCCCCCTTGGCTACGTCCCTGTGCCCATCAACAGTAAGCACCTGAACAGCAAATAAATAGAATGCTGTCGCACTGTTCCTCAGTTTGGCGAGATGTATAGTAATTCTGCTTTCCAAATCTCCATATAACACATGCAAATTCCATACAAATCACACTGTGGCCTCTTTTTTTTTTCTTTTTTTGTCAAATCACAGGACCTCAAGTTGCATTATCATCAGTGGACACTGATGTGTGCCTGGCTGTGTAAGCATGGCTGAAAGCATGCATTGCCATTGACAACTATGGCTGTGGATGCTCCAATCTGCAGATAGCTGATTTTCTGATATGGAGGGCCAACCATATACTGTATATCCAAGGTTCAGCCAGCTTGGTGTACTGCTTTGAGTGTTGGACTACAACTCTTGAGAGATCATGATTCAAATCCTTGTCCAGCCATGGAAACCGACTGGGTGATCCTGGGCAAGTCACATTCTCTCAGTCTCAGAGGAAGGCAAAGAGAATTATGCTTAAATATCATGCCTTTCTTGTTATTGTTAACTGCACCCTGACTCATGCTGAACCTGAGATGGGACATCTCCAAGACCCTCTTTCCTCCTACATTATAGAACAGAAACAAATAAGTTCAGAACTAATATAATTGTATGTTATGCTAATGCAATATTCTCAGGAAGTGAATGTTAACAGCACTGTGAATAATTTTGCATTTTTGAAAAATGGAATAATTCTATAGCAATAGTAATATACACCTAGATTGGATTGGTCCAAGTGTGAAGGAATGATGGGATCCCATCAGAGGAGAAAGATGGGGTAGCAAGCCAATAAATAAATAAATAAATAAATAAATATATTATATGTTCTCCCTCTAATATCCTAAACCTTCTCATTTTGACAAGGACGTTCTGCAGTGATGGTACAGTAAATGATTTGGTTACAGAAGCTCCATTGCCTTAGAGACACCGTACAAACAGGCCAAAATAAAGCTGCTTCGGTTCCCTTTGGAGGTATGCTGTTTAAATGATGCATGCATCCTAAGAGGCCAGAAGCCGCACCAAAGCCGTGCTCCAGTCCTAAGGACTGGAGTGCAGCTTTGGCGCAGCTTCTGGCCTCTTAAGATGCATGTGAAATTTAAACAGCATGCCTTCAAAATGACCCGAAGCAGCTTTATTTTGGCCTGTCTTTACGGGCCAAAAGTTACCAGTCATGTGGGTCTATGAGACTGCATTTCAATAAAATCAAGGTGAGTGCCAGAGTAGACATTTTTCATCAACATGTGGTGAGACCTTCACTGATGTTCTTTCAACCAGTAGCTAGGAATTTTCACCATAGCCACAAATAAGAGACCATCAGCTTTAGTCCATGCTGGGGGGAAAGCAGAATAATAAGTAAATAAACAAATAAAAGCTGTTGAGTACAAAAAGCAATACACTTGTGCAATAGAATTGCTGACTTGACTATGTATTTAAGCCAAAATCTGGGAAAGTAAATAAATGTGAGTGTAATTCCTATAAGCCTCCAGCCAGCACTGAGAGATGCTAGGACCTATAGTCCAAAAATAATGTTTCCAAGCTCTAGTTTGCACAGGAATCAAAGCTACCATATTCTACCAAACCTAAATGAATTATTTAGATTTAAGCAAAAGCCAACATAGGATTAGCTTTAATTACTGTTTCACTACAGATTCAAACAGAATCTTTTTGGAAGCTTTCCTTATCCTCCTTAGTTTTGCAAAAGGTAACGAAAACAAATTAGGCCACACTGTGCTATCACGGCGTTTATATTTTATAATGAGAGCCATTCATAGTCCCTTGCCACATAATCAGAGATATATGTTTGCAGTACTCTGTAGTTCTACATTTTATTTCCTTAATTTCAAATATCAATAATAATCTGACTGTACAACTATTTAGATCTGGTAAAGAAATTTACTCAAAGCTAAGGACAATAGTAGTTAAATCTTTAGTTAAGATAAGAAATAGTGTGTGAAAGAACTATAGCGATTAGGAAAGAGGTACAATGTCAAAGTACTGTAGAATTAAGAACACACATATTGCAAACTGGACAAAGTTAAGTTAATTCCCAAATTTACTCTTACCAAAATCATGTTGCAGAGTGAAGGATACACTACCATCAGAATGGATGTACAGGTTGTCAACATCCAAGGTTATGATGGGTAATACAGAATCCAGTCCTTGGTCTAAAATCTGTTTCATTTTACAGCAAGCCTGGAAACAAATAGCCCATGCCTGTTCTTCACTTATGGGCTGCTCATAATATCTCAGAAATTCAGCCAGCGAGACCTTTGTGGGGTCCTTTGTATAACTGATTGTATTACCTGGTTTTCTCCCCCCTATCATTGTTGTGTTGTATTGTTCTTAAAAAAGTCTTACAACTCAACAACAAAAACACCACCCTGGGAGCCCTTTTATTTGTTCATAAAAGGGGCCCACCAGGTGTGTGCATGTGTGTTTTAATGTAACTAGCTTTACTTAAAGGGGAACTAACTACTTGCCCAGTCTCATCAAAGTCAGTTTGCAATAACCAAAGGTAATCTCAACAATTTCACAGTGGATCTATCTGTCCTATCTTAGTAACAGAATTTGTATTTATTTATTTTAATGTCTCACCTTTCTCTCAGCGCAGGGCACAGATACATTGACCAAACCACACAACTAGTCCATAGTGAGGCTGGGAAACATCCATGGAGAATACTCCATTCACTGTATATCGCCTTAAGGGTACAAAGACATATGTGTCAGTAGCTTTATGGACTGTTCCAAGAAAACCAGTTCTTAAAGATTATCAGGATTTGTCTTTTTTCCCCCCATCTAAAACTATATGGAATATGATGCTGGTACTTTGTTGTTGTTGTTGTGGCTGTTCAAATCATTTCTGACTTCTGATGACCCTAAGTGCAACCTATCACGGGGGTTTCTTGTCAAGATTTACTCAGAGGAGGTTTGCCATTGCCTTCCCCTGAGGCTGAGAGAATGTGACTTCTCCAAGGTCACCCAGTGGGTTTCATGGCCAAGCGAGGAATTGAACCTGCTTTCCAGAGTCTACTTTGTTATAATTTTTTGCAGTATTGATAGGTTGTAATCTGTGCGGGAAAGGGGGAAGATTGCCCATTGGTTAGACCTGTCGTTCCCTCCCAACCTTTGGTCCTCTATTTATTTTGGACTTCAGATCCCGGAAGCCCCAGCCAACATGGCCAACAGTCAGGAATTATGAGAGCTGTAGCTGAAAACATCTGGAAGACCAAGGGTTGGACCATGGTGAAAACAGTATCTGCTCAGTTCTTGCTTGTGTGCAATCTGCCACGATGAATAGATTTTTTAGAATTCCTCTTACAAATGTTTCATTACAAACACGTTACAAATTCTTATTTGTAATAAGTATGTCACAAATTAAATTACAAATATGTTCTAGCTCTAATATTTGTGGAAAATACATAAAATGTGACTAGACACATACTGGCAACAAATCAGATTTTGTTCAGTGCAATTTGGGCTGTGATTGTGATGCTTCTTTGTGACCACTTTAATGGTGGGTTTTGTGTGACATTGTGCGAAATCATTACGTGTAATTATGTGATTTTTCCAGGACATTCATGGGATAGACTCCTGCTCTCCTTCGTGTGATAAACTCAGCCGTATTGGAGCATAATTGTTGTCATCTGACACCAAGGCCATCTCCTCAATCCTTTTATGAATCTGGCTGCTTTGATTGCTCTAAATACAGCTGTTAGCATGTTTTGCCTGACAAACCTCACAGGAATTCAGGGACATATGGGGAGCACAGGCCCAAATAAGAGCTCAAAACACTCGAAAGGCTGTGTGCACACTGCAGATAATCTGGCTTGACATTGCTTTAACTGCCCATGGAATTCTGGGAAGTGTAGTTTGTTGTGGCACCAGAGTGGAGCTCTATCTACACCAGTGGTCCCCAAACTGTGCTCTTTAAGGGGATTTTTTGGACTTCAGCTCCCAGAATTCCAGACTATTGGCTGACATGGCTGAGGCTTCTGGGAGCTGAAGTCCAAAATTATTATTATTATTATTATTATTATTATTATTATTATTATTATTATTATTATTATTATTATTATCATTAAGCTTTATTTATATAGAGCTGTAAATTTACACGGCACTGTACATAAAACAGATAAATCTGCGTACAGCGTACATTCTACATAAACAATTAAATAATACATATTAATTCATGTTAACATTCAATAAATAGGGCAGATAGTTCTCTTAAAGGGCACACAGTTTGGGGACCACTGCTTGACTGTACTTTTATAGTGCTGCTATTCCACTTTAACTGTCTCTTGTTGCATTTTGGAGTTTGTAGTTCAGCGAGGCCTAAGAGCTCTCTGGCTGAGGATTCTAAACGCCTCCCCCTTAAACTGCAAATCCCACAATGCAACGGGAGGCAGCCGGAGCAGACAAAGTGGACTAGCGGCACTATACTGTACGAATGTAATAACTGTGGGCTCCCCTGCGGCTTTGGAAATTTGGTTGAGTCCTTCGGCCATCTTTCCCCCCCCGCTCTTCTTTTGACTTGGTACAATCCAGAACCTCCTGCGAAACAAAATGGCGGCGACCGGAGAAGGCGAGAAAGTCTGGAACCGTTTGGAAGTTCCATGGCCGGGTTGTATTACTACGGTGGCCGTGCCGGCTCAACATTCCTCGGGTAAAAGGGGAACCGAAGCAGAGGCAGCGCTAAGGGGCTTTATTTGGCCTGAACGATGGGATTGTAGACACAGATCCTTGCCTCTTTCGCCTTCGCACGTGGAACGAGAGCCTCTGGGTTTATTTGGTCCAAAACACACTGCAGAAATTGAGACAGCTTTAGCCGTCCTGGCTCAATGCTAGGGAATTCTGGGAACTGTAGTTTTGTGAGACATTAAGCCCTTCTACGTGAGAGACAGCTCAAGTGCCACAATAAGCTATAATTCCCAGGATTCCCTAGCACTGAGCCAGGACAGTTAAAGTGGCCTCAAACTGGATTATTATTTCTGCAGTGTGTTTTGGACCTAGGTGCCAAAACACACACTGCGGAAATAATAATCCAGTTTGAGACCGCTTTAATTGCCCGGGGTCAGTGCTGGGGAATTATGGGAATTGTAGTTTTGTCAGACATTTAGCCTCTGTCAGGGAGAGAGCTCTGGTGCCACAACAATAAACTACAGTTCCCAGGATTCCCCCAGGAGTTAAATAGGTCTCAAACTGGATTATTATTTTTGCAGTGTCTTTGGAACCTTTGTTAGGATTTTCGTTGAATATTGCGAGGAGTTCAGGGGGGTTTGAGGCAGGTTTTGGGGGAGACGCAGCTTGTTGCGTGCCTTTCAGCTGCCTCGATCCTAATCGGAGAAGGTGGGATACGAATAAGGTTCTTATTACTCAGTTGTTATTCAGGTCATTTCCCGCCCTATCATGGGGTTTTCTCAGCAAGTTTCTTTGGAAGGGCTTTGCCACTGCCTTCCACTGAGGCTGAGAGTGTGTGACGTGGCTTTGCATGGCCAAGCCGGGATTCGAACCCTGGTCTCCTGAGCCGTAGTCCCAACTCTGAAACCACTACCTCACATTGGCTTTTTAGGGATGCGTTTCTACACCCTGCAGAAATAAAACAGCTTGATACCACTTTAACATGTGGCTCAAAGCTGTGGAATGCGCTCTCTGATACTACCCAGAATTCCATAGGATGGAGTCACGGCCTTTAAAGCGGTGTCAAACCGCACTACAGTTGGCCTCCGCATTTGAGGCTTTGACTGTTGCGGATTTATTTGTGGCTTTGATGAATACGTTCTATATGAATCTCTAGGTCCTCCAGTGCAACTCTACCAGAAATTGGCCACTGAGTTGTGCTGGAGAACTAGAAGTTCCTAGAGAAAACACTTCTCTAGGCATTTGTAGTTCCTCCAGCTTGATTCTGTGGTCAGCTTCTGGCCAGTGTTGACCATAGAGTTGCACTGGAGGACTTGGAGATCCCTATAGAGATATTCTCATAAGTAAAAAGGATAGTGTGAAGTCAAAGGCTTTGATGGCCGGCATCCATAGATTTTTTTGGGGTTTCGGGCTATGTTTTTTTTAGAACATGGCCACATAGTCCAAAAAACCCATAAAAATCTATAAAAAGGATAGCGTTTTTCTATTTGTGGTTTTTCCACGTTCATGGAGGTCCTTCACCTCTAATCCTAGTGAATGTGGAGGGACCACTGTATTTCTGCAGCGTAGATGCATCCATAGTCTTTACAAAATGATATGTATAACCATTTTCATTATGTATCAGTTGGAGCCAATTCACATAGGAATGTACTCATAAACAATGGTCTGCCTGTTGTATATTAGATCTGTGATGGCTTATACACACATGTAAATCATCATTTGTGGTAACAGTCAACAGCTACTGAAAATACATGTATAAACTAGGCTGTGGAATGTTGTACTTATGTTCTTATGAATGTGTGTCTTCTTCTGTGAGGGTGATAATGCCATGCTTGCTCAGGAGTAAGGTTCACTGTTTTCAGTGGGGCTTCTTCTTACGTAAGAAGACACATAGCAGGAGTGGGAAGCCTGTTTTGGTCTGAAAGCAGAACAGCCTCCATACAAGACATATCAGAAGACTTCTCTGCAGGGTGACAGGTACTGCCCTTATCTCAGAGCCAAATGGGATAGCCCATCACTCTCTTTCTAGCCTAGGTGCAGGCTATTTTCAACAATTGGTTGAAAGCTCCAGGAATAGATTCCACCTCAACATTAGGAGGAACTTCCTGACAGTAAGAGCTGTTAGACAGTGGAACACACTCCCTTGGAGTGTAGTGGAGTCTCCTTCCTTAGAGGTCTTTAAACAGAGGCTGGATGGCCATGGATGCTTTGGTTGACACACGCATCTTAAGAGGCCAGAAGCTGCACCAAAGCTGCGTTCCAGTCCTTCGGACTGGAGCGTGGCTTTGGTGTGACTTCTAGCCTCTTATGACGCATGCATTATTTAAACAGCATACCTGCAAAGTGATCTGAAGCAGCTTTATTTTGGCCTGCTTTACAGGCTCATTATTTCAGCCCTTAGTAAATATGTTATGCTGGGGGGGGGATATCTTTGCAGGCAGGCTCCTCCTCCCTCTGGCCATGCCGCAATATATGTCTCTATTCCAGTGAGGCCACAGGCCTCTTTGTAGGCAGAGAACAATGGATTCCTCAAGAAGTCTCCATGTTTTTGCATCAGGAATATTTTGGTGGTGTAGAGGTAAAATGTCCAAATTCAGTCCAAATTTAAGAAGAAAAAAATTGTTTTGCCATGGTTGAAGTCGCAGCCCACAGGCTACCCTTCATGAGTCCCCTGTTGCAGCTACATATCCTTCAGTTTTAACAAGATAAATCACACCCTAATTCCTAAAAAAAACCCAGAGTGAGAAACTTTTGATGCTGCAAATGTATTTGATTACAGCTCCTATAATCATTCGTCTTTTTAGACACAGTCTGTGGATACTTAGATTGTGGGTACAATTTCACCTTGCAGATGGCTTGGATTACAACTCCCATCATCCCTTACTAGTGGCTTTGCTGGATGAGGCTTTTGGTAATTGTATGTCAGACAAACAACATGTTTCATCCCCATGCCAGATTAAATAATATTTTTGAATGCATTTTGGGTTGAAGATTACAAAGTTTAAGGATGGTGCTGAGAAAACAGTACTGGTTTTCAAATGTATTTCAGTTTCTAGGAGTTAACCTACCGTAGTCATTTCTTGGGAAGCCAGAAAGGAACATAGGGTAGCCTTGTACTCTTTCCCAATGTAGTTCTGTTCAGATGTTATAGACTGCAATCTTCATCAGCTCCAGTCAGTGGTCAGGAATTCAATGATGGAAGTTGTAATGCACTACACTGAGGAAAGCTATTTCTGGCAGCTCCTGAAGGAAATACAGGTAGGTAAGTACCGTATTTTCCGGCGTATAACACGACTTTTTGACCCTTGAAAATTGGGTCAAAAGTCGGGGGCCGTCTTATACGCCGGGTGCGCGCACTCGGCCGCCAACTTCTCAGGTCTCCGGAGGCCTGAGAAGCCTGCAGCCTCGCGCCGGCTTCTGAGGGGCCTTCAGAGGCCTCTTAGAAGCCGGCACGCGCGCTCTCGGGGCTGCCGGCCTCTCAGGCCCCCGGAGGCCTGAGAAGCCTGCAGCCCTGCGCTGGCTTCTGAGGGGCCTTCGGAGGGCCCTGAGGAGCCAGCGCACACCCTCTCGGGGCCGCCGGCCTCGCAGGCCTCCAGAGGCCTGGGAAGCCGGCAGCCTTGCGCCGGCTTCTGAGGGGCCTTTGGAGGCCCTTTAGAAGCCGGCGCGCGTGCTCTCGGGGCTGCCGGCCTCTCAGGCCTCCGGAGACCTGAGAAGCCTGCAGCCCCACGCCGGCACGGAGGAGGGGTAGCCTTATACGGTGAGTATAGGCTAAAGCCTATAATTTTCTTTCAAAAGTTGGGGGTCGTCTTATATGCCCCGTCGTCTTATACACCGGAAAATACAGTAAGCAGATTGCCAGGCAAGAGATGGAGTGCTATGTCTCTGCCTGGCAGAGTAATGTTAGAGAAGTAATGTAGCTCTCCATCCATTCTCTGCTAAGTTCTAGCTGGCTAGTCAAACATTTTGCTGACTGATAACTTTTGTGGACTTATTTAGATATCTGCTAAAGTGCTTCAAAGCATACTTCATGTGTTGATGTGTTGAACAAATTCTTGCAATGTCAGATAAATGTCTCTTTATCTTTTCCAGTGAGGTGCCTTGCTGTAGTTAGGAAGGAGTGTCGTGCTGTTAACAACATTTTAAAAAATAAATCAATGGTTACAGAACAGTGCCTCCTGCGTTCTATCATCTATCATTTCCACCACCAGATGAGTCATCATAAGCCATATCAGTCACTCAAACAGGTCAGGAGAACCTGAAAACATACTTGGACATTGTCTTATCCAGGGGTAGGCAACCTTTTTGAGCCGGGGGCCGGGTTGCCGGCCCTAGGGAGGGGGGGGGGGGGGGAGCCAAAAAATAAATAATTAAATAATTCTTTAAAAATTAATAAATTAAATAAACCGGAACAAATGTAGGACAAAATTTTCAAATGGAGGACACTTTTCCTAAAAAGATGGAGGACACACAAAAAAATTGCTGATTTTTAATTTTTTTAAATATAAATGCATGTTTCGAAGGCTTCTATAGACAATTGCCCCCCTTGCCCGCTGCTTGCCCCCCTTGCCTGCCGCTTGCCCCCCCTTGCCCGCTTCCTCCTGATAGGCCAAAGGCTCCGGCGGCAATCAGCGGCAGGACCGGGCTGGGGCCAGTCCCAAGGCCTTGCCGGGCCACATCCGGCCCGCGGGCCGCAGGTTGCCTACCCCTGGTCTTATCTATTTGAAACTAGTCATCAGTTTGGGAAATGATAACAAATTACAAATGAACACTCAGCACTGTGCAGAATCTAATTTTATTCTCCTAAATTTAAGAACTTGAAGCTTGTTTTTAGTTTTTGGAGAAAAAGCTCTGGATATTCCTCATTGTCTCATCTGGAAAAAAAGTAAATTTTGTAGATTAATATTTGTGTTTGCAGAAGAGAAACTGATATTTTTCTTAATATGTTTCTGAAATTTTCCATTAACTTACAATGTTGTATTTCAAGAAAAATATATATGTTTATTATGCAAAACTCATTTCAGTGTATGTGTATGTGAAGAATTTATTTTCATGATTCCATAGAAATTAATGTACAAATAGCCTGTCACATTGCCACCTGAAATCTACATACATTATCACAATCATCTTTATCTTTATTTATACCATGCATTTTTCTAAGACTATGACTCAAGGTGGCTTACAAATTAAGTGGTTAAAAATAGGACAGTTCAAAACAATACAGCACCTTCTTAAAAGCCTTTTCCTCAAACACCTTCAGTTCCATAAATCTATTGGAATAAACAAGTCTCCTCCTGCCAACACAAAGATTGCAAGGAGCCTCCCTAAGGAGGGAGTTCCAGAAGCTAGAGGCTGCTGAGAAGACCATAATTGGGTATCCACCAATCCTACCAGTAAGGTTTCTTAGGCCTGTTACAGACAGCCAAAATAAAGCTGCTTTGAGTCACAGTGAAGGTATGGTGTTTCAATGATGCATGCGTCCTAAGAGTCCAGAAGTCGCACCAAAGCCATGCTCCAGACTGGAGCGTGGCTTTGCTGTGGCTTCTGGACTCTTAAGACGAATGCATCATTGAAACACCATACCTCCACTGTGACTCGAAGCAGCTTTATTTTGGCTGTCTGTAACAGGCCTTAGTCTGATGGAATGGCTGCTGTTGGATAGCCCAGACCTAAGCCATACAGGGCTATCTAGGTCACAACCAGCACTTATGCCTGGTTTTTATTTTTTTAGAATCTGTGATTGAGGAAGTATGTTTAAGATTGTAGTCCAAGTTCCTAATAACTTTGAATAGAAGCAGTAGTAATAATTAGCTTTTAAATGCATTTTAATGTGTTTGAAGCACATCACTTGTGTTACTGCAAGTACTGTCTCTCTGTATGTACCTTCAAGTTGACTTATGACAACCCCATGTATTTCATAGGGTATTTTAAGGCACGGAATATTCAGAGATGGTATTGTCAGTTCTTTCCTCAGAAATATAGCCTACAGTACCTGGTATTCATTGGTGGTCTGTCATCCAAGTAACTAACCAGAGCTGACTCTACTTAGCTTCCAAGATCAGATGGGATTGGGTGCATTTACGGTATTTAGGAACTGTAGTCAGGGATATTTTCAAGACTTAAGGAGTTTGAGCTGTAATTTTCATTTTGTCATTGGTGGAAGGCTTTCATTTGTACATCAGTGACTGCAGGGGAAAAAATTAAGAGATGTCTATTGAACAGGAAATGTTTTTAAAGAGATCTATACATAAATGCTGGTTGTTAGCATCCAATCACCTTTGTGTAAAATCCAAACAACAGCAGCAGCAGCCTCCCTGATCTTCTTGAAATATGAAGGGGAATCCCACAGGAGGTGCCATGATACTTAATATTTCCTGTTTTCATCCCTATTGCTTTCACAGTAATGAGTATTTAGTTGGTTGATTATTCATTTGACTTAAAGTAATTGTCTTGCTGTAGGGTAGAAAGATGTCACACTTGCATCATTTCATGCATGCATATTATGGATTACAGTTTAGTGAACTGAAATGTGTGTAGATGAGAAGTTTAAATTTTCATCTAATCAGTTGATGTATTCCCCCTCCTTCCAGGTGCAACAATGCTTGAAGCGTTTAAATCTAATGAATCTGGAGAAGCCAATTCAAGATCTTATTCAATTGGAGCCCATGTAAGTAGCATAAACTAGCATATCCAACCATGTTTATATGAGTTTATATTTTACATCTTTACTTTGTTGAGTTTGGTCCAAAACACACTGCAGAAATAATCCAGTTTGAGATTTCTTTAACTACCCTGGATCAATGCTACGGAATCCTGGGATCTGCACTTTTGTGAGACATTGAGCATTGAGCCTTCTCTGCAACAATAAACTACAATTCCCAGGATTCCCTATCACTGAGCCAGGGCAGCTATAGCGGTCTCAAACTGGATTATTTCTGTAGTGTGTTTTGGGCCTTTGTTAGGTTAAGCATTTTCAGGTAATTTTATTTTTGCTGGAGTTCATAGGACTTGAAGCAACTGAAATTCATTTTTTGTCAGTGGTGTATTTCATTGGAATAACCTGTGTTAATGTAAGATGGGGTGGAGAAAATGTGGCCAACATGCTGCATACTGTGAAGAGAACAGGCAGTTTAGAAAGTTGAGAACAGCCAATAGGAATGAAGCTAGAAAAGGATGGGACTGCTCCCAGGAATAAATAGAGGCAGAGCCATGTATTAGGGGAGTGTGTGTCATTGAACCTTGAGGGGTTAGCAGCCGAGGGAGACTGCTGTGAGATGCAGTTAGAAGAGGTTTAGTTACCTAAGTAAGGGCCTAGATGACTTTGAAGTTAAAGTGTATGGGTTAATATCCTGTGGGATATATACATGGCTAGGAAGCAGTGGAGATTATTGAAGTCATCTGGAGAACTGATGAAATAAATATTAGGAAACTGTAGAAGTTCAGTTAAAGTGGCTGGTGGTGTAACAGATAACCAGATAACCAGATAACCAGGAGGTTTAAGAGATACAGAGGCTAGATACAGGTTCTGTGGGAACTAAGACTATAAGGGAACGTTTATTACATGCCTCTAAGTTGTACCCATGACTTAACATATCAAAATCCAAAATTTTGTCCCCAAAACCTGCCCTCGATTTATACATGGTATCGACTTGTACATGTTTATATATGGTAATCTGTACTGGAAGCACTGACCTTCCTCCACTCTCTTATCCATTCAATCTTTAGTGTGAGAACATATAGTTATGCATGCTGGGATGTTGTAAGTTCTTTTAGATGCCCCTAAGTTTTATCATCGACCTCTCCCCAGTCATACCAAAATCCATAATTTTGGCCCTAAAACCTGCCCTTGACTTGTGCATGAAGTCTACTTATAGTCGAGTATGTACGATAGTTGCCTGAAGTGTGCTTACAGATAACATCATCTGCACTATTAAACATAATTAATACACTACCAAAAGGAAAAAGATATTTTTATCTTCAACTAGTGGTTTCTACATAACTGGTGGCAACTAGTGAGGTAGTTGCCAAGCCATCACCTAATTGGTGGCAAGGATAGCACACAGTGTAAAGGAGTTTGAGAGATTTGGCAGTGACACCCCGTCACACAATTCTCCATTTCCAGTTTTGCAACCCCCAAGATGCCAAACTGCCCATTTTAGGCGACTTTTCCAAAATAACAGCCCCAAACCACCAGAAGTCACTGGTTTCCTTGCCTTACCTTCCCACAACACTAACCCTTCTCCACAAAAGACTGACCTCCTGAAAAGAAACTAGAAGTGTCACAACATCACTTGTGGTGTTTTAGTGATGCACAAGGCTGGCCCTCCAAGGGTATACAGATTTTAAAAAATGGCCCTTGCTTCTCCCACAGTAGCTCACTCTTGTTGTGAGATGGAGGAAGTTTTCAAACTATAGTAAATAATGAAATGTAATTCAAAATCTTGCATTAATGGAAGTCACTCCAAGCAAAAGTATTATTTCTGCCTTGTCCTTTTGTTTCTTCAGTACAACAACCATGTGTACCAAGCTGTAAGATTTAAGCATGTTTGAAAAGAAGATTTAAAAAGGAATAAAGGCCAATATGGTTGCAAAAATTTTGGGCAAACTTAACATAGAGCAAGATGATTATTCTTTTTTATTACAGGAACAGTTCATGTCAAAGGATTCTGCATATCAGTTAGTTATTACAGGTCCTGTACTATGCTGGAAGCTGAATGCTGGAAGATCCAAGCACAGATACAAACATTCTGCTTCTTATATTTTTATATTTTGAAATAGGAATCAGATATCAGAAAATCCTACAGAATCTTTGGTTCCTAGCCAACCTGTGATAGAAGTGGTCATGGTGAAGATATTGGGTGGTTGCAAGCTTGTTCTGCGTTTACTTGAACGCTGTTGCACAGCATTTCTGTATCCTTCTAAGGCAAGCATATGGTTTAGAAACATTTGCAGTTCTCATTTGTTTCTTTAAATGTTTCTGATATATGGTAACCCTAGGTTTGTTGTGGCATCAGAGCTTTGCCAACTATAGTCCCCAGAATTCCATAGCAGTGAGTCATGGCAGTTAAAGTGGTGTCAAACTGGATTATTTCTGCAGTGCAAATGCGACACTTATTTTATTTAAGACTAGCTGTACCCGGCTACGCGTTGCTGTGGATCAGTCTGGTTAAATGGAAAAGAAAGAAAAGAGAAAGTGCACATTTCTAAAATATTTAATGTCACAATGCTTGTGGGTATACAATATTTTTTGTTGTTCCATTGGCTGTGTAGATATAGAGATTGTCTGGTTTGTCAACTCTGCAACATGCAATTGTCCATGTCTAGATGTAAACTGCACAATTCTAAAGATTAGCCCGAGCTTTGTTGATGGGGATTGCGAACGCCAATCGAATCGGGAATTGCAGTCTCTTAAATTGAAATGGCATATCTGTTGAGGTGTGTTGCTGTTATGTCCAACAGATGGTGATGTTTTTCCCAAAAAACACATATTTTTACGTGTGACATCTATATATAAAAACATATTAGGTATATACAAACATGCGTGTATTCGTACGAACATTGTGTCAAAATTTCAAAAGCAATTGATGAAGAACTTCTGGAGATTTAAGATTTTGAACAAACGAACATTTACATTTTTATTTATATAGATAATAATAATAATTTGTTTTATTTATATACCGCTATTCCAAAGATCATAGTGGTGAACAGCAAGTAAGCTAATTAGCAAGTAAGCTAATTTGCCCCCAACAGTCTGGGTACTCATTTTAGATTTTATTTATATGCCATGAAGTTCTCAGATCTTACCCTTTGGCTTGACTTAAAGCTGTCTGCTCACTGAACTTCAGTCTGTGTTCAATTGTATTTAATTTTTGTTTGTTCTCTCTTCGATCAGTTGTGGTTCAACCTTAACTTCTTCCTCAGTTTGTTTGTTAAGCATCTGTGTTTGCAAGAGTATATACTGCTGAATACCCTGGTTTCAGGATTGCTGAGCCGACTCTGGTACGTATACTTTTAAAAAAATTGATAGACTTATTTCTCCTTGTACTTTTACATTTCTCCAGTAAAGAATCTGCTTAACATGTGTTCTGATAATCGCAGGTAGTATCCAATGAACCCTCTCACAGACAGAATGGTTACCATGAGTGGAACAGCAAAGGGTGTGTTTTCTTCCCCTGTGGAATCCCCTACATGACCTTAAAATGTTCTGCAGGTCAGGGGTACCCTTTGGAACAGTTTTTTTGGTGGGAGTCCATGAGAAGCTGCAAGAGAAGAGAATGTCCCTTTCCACAAGTGGCAGGTCATTTACTCATGCGATGTTGGATTTCACCTGATAGCAATATACAGGGATGCAAGTTGAGATTCTATCTCTTCCCTGCTAGAATTAGTGGGATCTAAGTCGCTATTCTGTGCTTACAATTTCCATAAAACTAACTGATTTAATTATAATGATAACCGTGACATATTCCTAGGTAAGAGATTTTTTCCAGTAACTAATCTAACCCTTTTATTTCAGACAACTAAAACTGCCAGAGCCACAAATCTTAAGTACTGATCAAGGCAAAAGTGTAGTTCCTTGCCATAGCTTCCTTCCACCTATACTTTCCTTTGTCCTTCTGCTTGCCTTCAGGCAATTATGGATTTTGCTGTGCTATTAAATTTTATTTTAATTAAGGCTTATAGCAATTGAAATATAATTCACAGTGTTTATGGCAATGCTATAGAGATCATAAAACCATCTGCCCTTTGATTTACAAATAAAGAGAACCAGAAGGGAAGGAGAGTAGAAGGAAAATAAAAAGTGGAAGATCAAAATAGTTTAACAGTTTAAATAAACAGAAAAGGGAAGTTGATATAGGAGTATTGTGTCCAATCGCAGTCATGATGTCTTGTATGGATGGAGGCAGAAGAATTGCCCATTGTCTCTTACTGCTTTGACTGCGGCCAAGATGCCCATTTCTTTGAAGGTAATATGTAGAAGAAAGACAGAGACTGCTACCACACTGCAGAATTAATGCAATTTGACAACACTTTAACTGTCATGGCTCCATCCTTTGGAATCCTGGAATTTGGTTTGTTGTGGCAGCAGAGCTCTGTGATAGAGAAGGATAAATACTTAACAAAATTAAAATCCCAGAATACCATAGCATTGAGCTAATGCTGTTAAAGCTGTGTTAGACTGCATTCTGCAGTGTGGATGCAGCCTGGCAGAAG
This sequence comes from Sceloporus undulatus, assembly GCF_019175285.1. NCBI lineage: Eukaryota > Metazoa > Chordata > Lepidosauria > Squamata > Phrynosomatidae > Sceloporus > Sceloporus undulatus. Next base: position 42,278,033 of record NC_056524.1, read on the forward strand.
GCCTGGAGAAGAAATGGGTGTGCGGAAGCTTTGGTGTTTGCTGCTGTTTTAAAAGCAGGCAAATGTTTGGCAACTGGTCTGCCAGCCTGCAGCCCTACCAAAATCCAGTTTTTGCATTCATGTTTCAGGTAGTAAGGTGTGTGTGACAACACAATTATAATAAAAACTTTAAAAACACCAGATAAGTTCCATCATAGTAAAGGACCTCATACTGACTGCATGTAAAAGAATTGCTGGCTCATTTATCTAGGTCGGTACAATTGTTGAGATGTTCAGGTTTTGAAATGTTCTTGCATTAATGCCACAAAGAAGGAACGGAGGTTTTTTTTAATTATTACTCCAAAATTTTTCTTTTAGAAATTGTTTCTAATTTCCGACACTGGTCATAGGAGAAAGACTGGTGAATTCATATTGTTGAAGTCAAACTAGCAGGAGCAAAAATAATTGGGAAGTTGTAGTGGAAGAGTCGATCAGATTCAAGAAATGTATCATGCAGCAATGCATTATGTATCACCTGTATTTCACCTTTTCTCTCTGTATGTTAGGCTTCTCTATAGAGGTGTCCTGAAAAGCCTCAGTTCTTTATATAAGATCCTGTTTGAATTATATCGAGAAGTTTCAGAGATACAACCAAGGCCTTATATTAAAGGATTTGCTTTTCCTTCCGAAATACATGAATTTCTGGGAACCCCTTATTTGGAGATTAAGAAGAAAATGCCTAGAGCGTTTGTAATGAAAAAGGCCGGAAGTGGATGGATGAATAGACTATTTGCTGGAAGCAAGACATCTCAGTCTCAGCTTGTGACTGCAGCAGGTCCTACAACAGTCAGAAGGAAGATGAGGAGTTCCCAGAACACCATCGATATTGGGAAACCAGTTCTGGTCAACAGGACTAACCAAGGTAACAGGCAGTGGCCTTTCAAATTCAGTGGAAGGGAATGGAAAAGGAAAATAAGATCCAGGCACAGGTTCTTAAAACTATGAGCCTGGGGAATGGCTGTTGGACAATCAGAGAGGTAGAACTGCTGGAGTTTGCTTCCAAACAGCTAGTGATGGCACTGTTTTTGTTCTCGTTCTCAGCCAGAGTGAATGATTTCTGGATGACCATATGGCATGTGTGTAAACTTCCCCTTCTTTTTAATAGTGTGTTTGCTGCTGTCCTGAAAGGTCTAGGGAAGGAGAAATGGTTTTCATCATGCCATCACCCACAGGTTTTTTTAACTGTTAAACTATTTTGCACAAATGTTGCATTTGCTTTAGAAATAACTTCTAGCCTATTGTGCTCAAATATTTAGGTATCGACTGGCACAACCGTATTTCTCAAATACTTTTCTTAAATAAGAATACTTTTTAATGTAAGAAGCATGTCATTGATATCAGAATCATTTTGTTTCTGGTTAAGTACATGGGGCTGTAGCCAAGCTAGCTTATCCTCTTATGAAATACCGTAAAAGCTGTGTTCTTCATTCTAGATCTTGGAAAGGAGTTGGACTTTGATGTTAAGACCTTATGCAAGTATCCTAATCTTGCTCTACAGGAGGTTTGTTCCATTTTGTTTCTGTCTTGCAAATATTAGATTTCATACCATTTTTTATTTAAGGTCTCAAAAAATTGGTGGTGAAGGGATTATGTTTAAATGGCTAAGAGTGTGTCCACAGGTTTATGGGAAGGTATGAAATTTGCCTTTTTGGAGGGCAATAAAAATTTTGGGGATGGGAATATGGGAGCAAATGTTGTCCTGCGGACTCTGCTTTATGTACCTGAGTATAGTTGGTCAGATTGTCGATCTGTTTCTTAGTATTTAATTACTTTATAAATAGGAAGGGAGCAATTCTGAACTCTACTTGAAGGCAGTTAGAGGCTTTAGGATACAGGGGAGGTGCTAGGCTGTCAGCAAGGACTGAGTCATTTGGAAAGATACATTGAGGGCTTCTAGGTTTTTCTGCTAGGTATGTTGGAGTGGGTTTGACCATATGCTGAGTCTGTATGTATACTATACCCCTAAATGGTGTGGTTAATTTTTGTCACACTGCTATTAATTGTGAAGGGGCACTAACAGAATATAAGTCAGAAATGGGAAAAGCATTCCACTTCGTTCCTTTGTCACAGGAAGAGACAGTAGGTTGTTGATGCTGTGCCACAGAGTTTCTCCTTTTAGTACAAAGGATTGTTCTATTTTATTTATTTATTTATTTATTTCCCGCTCTTTTCCCAGGACTGGGACTCAGAGCGGCTTCACAGCAATTAAAAAACAAACAAACAAACAAAAAGTACAATTAAAACATTTTAAAAATAAATAGATAAATGGCATGCATTAAACAGAATGATTAAACTAGTCCAACATTCCTGCCTGTTCTTATAATGATTGATGATTCTGCTTCTGTATATCATAGGTTGGGAACTTCTTGCTTTCCAAGTAGTATTGGGCTTCTGACCAGAAATGATGGGAGTTGTAAGCCAGTGGCATCTGGGAGGGCCCAGATGTTCCACCTATTCTTGCTAGTGGGGGTTTGAATAGGTAGTCAGTCTTCACTACTTCACACACTCCTGCTAGTGGATTTTTTGGGAGGAGGGGTATGTTATCAGAAATCATTGCTGTTCCACAAACACTATTCTAAAGCCATAGTGAGCATGCTAAAAGCCAGATTTTTCTTTGGATCCTGACTAACGTGTTTAGGATCCAAATGTAAGACAGATGCAAATATATTTTCAAGCCAGTAGTTAAAATCATGATCATAGACCTATTTGATTTCTCTGCTTCAAATTAGGCTTCTTCTAATCAAAGATGCTAGGTACTAACCTTAGAAACTTTAACCTTTTTTCTTCACTGATGAATTTTACCTTTCAGTACTTTTTTATATTAATTTATTTGCTTTTAATTCATTTGCAGACTATCAAAATCAGGGAACTTCCTGGATCAAAAGAGAGAGAAATGTCTACATCTCCTAAATCACTGAAGTCCCACCATCTTAAATCTTTTGTGTCCAAATTTCAAGAAGCGAGTTCCTTTGGAGAACTGTCGGACGCACTGAGATCAACCATTCTCTGGTGCAAAAACAATAAACTTAGACGAGAAGCTTTCTTCCTTGGAATGAAGCTCTTGAAAAGTAGGCGGCTACAGCATGTGGAAGCACAGGGTTGCAGGTTTGTATTAGTATTACTATCATCATCTAGTATTTTCTGGTAGGTCTGAGTCTCTTTATTTGCTAATTTTTGAACAACAACAACAACAGTAATTATTATTATTTATATCCCGCTTCTCCCTGTATTGGATCGAGGCAGGTAACAAGATATCAAAGACAATAAAATCAAGTCAAAAAAAGAGAAAAAGACAAAACACAGAAACAAAAACTTTAAAACTTTAACCATTTTATTTTCCAGTTTGCTTCATTGTCCCATTTTTTAAACCAGACCTGCACAACATAAAGTGCATGGGCTACTTGCTGCCTACCAAAGGATTTCTGGCAGCCCGCAGGGAAGAGCCAGGTGGAGGAGGAAGAAAAGCGAGTGTTCATCCTTCATGGCTCTTCCTCTGCTCAGCCTTCTCCTGAGGGGAGGCCGGGCATAGGAGGATGGAATTAATATTAATTAGATTTTAATTAACTTAATTAATTAATTATCTGCAGCCTGAAGAAGTTTAGACTATTTTAACTTTGACCCCTACCTATTGCCAAGTTGTGCAGGTCTGTTTTAAAACAAATCATCTTTGAGGAACCCCTTCCCAGCTCTTTACTTCTTATCACAAAATTATTCAGAGACCCATACATGAGATCGCTGACATTTTTACTCAGGTCAAATGCCAGTTTCTCTCACATTAGGCACACTAGCTGATATGAATAAACTTAACTACTGGTAATACTTCTAAAAAAATCTGAGGCCTGAAATATTTCTGTCACCTAGGTTTTCTTTAGTTCCTGGGGGGCATAGATGTGTGAATTTTTTTTGGTGTTGATCATAAGGGAACATACCTTGCTCTTCACTTAACCCTTTGAGCTTTCAGCAACCAAATGTTTCAGAAAATGGCAGACACTGATAAAGGTGGAGTGTGAATAGATAGAACTGAGAAGCTACTATAAATTATTATTATTTATTATTAAACTTTATAAAGTGCTGTAAATTTGCACAGCACTGTACAGAATAATCAGATTAATTAAAATAAATAAAAACCTGCAGGAGGCGTACATTCTAGAAACAATCATTACACATTAATACAATTTAATTAAAACAATAACTATAAAACATAGGTTAAAATGAAATTTTGAGTAAGGCTGGACGGGTTTTGCTTGCTTGCTTGTTTGTTTGTCTTAGATCCATCAGTTCTGACATCTTTTTCCAGTTGTTGCCATACTTGGCTTGATACTTCCTGAGCATCTTCTTTTTTTAGAATACTTTCCATTATAATTCTGAGGGTCAAACATTTTCGTCGCTTGGTAATAGACAGGTCTCCAGGGTTATGGAGTGGGAGACATTCCTTGAGCTGTGGGAGACAGATGTGCACCCACACAGTGCGGGAACCCCAATTTCTGGAAACCATCCATGATCAGAGCAGGCAGAGTCCTCCCTTCAAAGCCCTTCCTTGGCAGGCTCTACATGTGAGCTCTGCACCAATTGCTCCAAAAGTCACCCAGAGCTCACGACCACTTCTTTCTCTCCAGGGCGGGAGTTCTGTCTCCCTGAGCAATCCTTATACCAAACAAATGTTCACATTTCAGCCTTTTCAGGTCGGCTTGCTCTTTAGGAAATCTGTAAACAAGAGCTTTTCTGCACTAATCCACTCTTCCAAGAATGTCTTCATATTTTTCCTCAGCAACTCATTTTCCTTCTTGGGGAACCTGCCAAATCTCACTGAGATGCCTTGTTGCTTAAAATTTTTAAATCTAACCAAGTCTCTCATGACCAGTTGCTTCTGAGTGCATCCTCACATGTGTGATGAACTCCTCCAGTTCCTGGGTAACAGTCTCCAAATCTGGCATTGGAAAGCCTGGGGATGCTAGAAACCCATTGTCCAAGATAACAGGTTCAGAAATGGGATACTTGGAAGATGATGATTCTTTCTCATCTGTATACTCACTCGATCCTATTGGAGAGACGGGATATAAATTATTATTAAACGGGGATTTTTGCAGCCTGCTGGATACTTGACGTGTGTGAGGGAAAACCGAAGTCAAAGGCACAGCTCCAGCTGTGGCTGTCTTACTGTGTAAAGTGTACTGTGCCTGCTACATGTTGTGGGGTATATGAAATCTAGACATATCTGTAATAGTTACTGTATATGTAGTAAATAAACAGGTGATTTGTTGGCCCTTACAGATACAGTGTTTTACTTGGTACGGTATTGCTGAAGGTAGTTTCTGACAACAAACCACCTCATGGTGAACATGACCCGGGGTTCAGAGGCTATGACAGCAAACTAGAGTAGACATTACCAATCTTGTAAAACTTTGCATACAGCCCCAATATATTCTGCTGTCTAAGGACTAATCTAGCTAAGCATGGGAAGCTTTTTCAGCAGATTTGCTGTAACAACTACAGATACAATGGCAGTGTGACATTATTGCAACATATACAGTGTGAACCTCTGGCCAGGAACTCCTTGTCTTTCTGTATAGTACTTTAAAATTATATGTGCTTTGCACATGCATAATTCTTTACTGTCTGTCTTTTATTGATCATGTGGAAGTTAGGAAGATTTCTCAGTATGGATGTTACAGATAAAAATAAAGTGTGTGGATTCAAAGATGTTTGAGGAAATTTCTTGCAGGATCTCTCAAATTCTTGCCTTGTGTGAAACCGATGTAGTTAATAAATGAGTTTAGTTTTGGAAAAACTGCTATGATAATATCTCCCTTACAGACTACAGAGAAAACTTCGTTGTGTTAAAGCTACCCTCTGTAAATATCTCACACTCCCAAGCTGCAGAAGGAAGCTCAACCAGATGCTTAGAGCACATTCCCATCTACAAATGTGGAGCAAACACTCAAGAAAGTCAACATGTGTTTCAGAAAGAACACCATCTTCCATCATACCTGCACCATCAGACACTCCTGGCTTCACAAAGGGCAAACTATTACTTTCCCTTGGTCAGCAGTCTAATTGTTCATCTCAGTTATGGACTGCTACTAACAGTTCTAACGAAACTGGTGGAGGACAAATTCAGGGGGATGCTTCTGCCCTTGTGGTAGAAAGAACTTGTGCCCATATACAGGAGGAAATTACTAAGAATACAGATGATATTGATGACATTTTTAAAGCAATAGGTTTATAACACTCTGTTCACCATGTTCATACATTTTGGTTCTGCAGAATAAAGTGTTCTGTTATTGCATGAACAAATGAAGCTGAACTACTGTTTTTGTTTTGCTTTCATGTTCTCATTACCTATATGCTGCAAGCTAAAAACACCCCAAAAATTATTTGTGGAAATTCCAACTTTAATAAATACAATAGTATATTTAGATAGCAACAAATGGTACATCTGAACACAACTCTATATTTGAAGTCCAGACTAAGAAATGAGAATCCAAAATGAATATATGTGCTGGCTTCAAGGGAAAGGACAAATCAGGCAATTGAAACTTGTCTTCTTGTGAATGCCATTCTGCATAAGACTTTTAAGATCCATAGTTTGCTTCATCAAATGCCTTTCTGGCCCGTTTTAATTCTTCATTCATTGTTAGCAAGTCTTTCACACGAGCAAATTTCCGTGGGTCTTTACGGATCAAGAATACAATATCTTCAACTTGCACTCGACCTTGCCGTCCAATAGACATTGCCTTATGGGTCTATCAGGAAAAATATCAATTTGAATTAGAACAAAAATGATTTATTTGGTACTACTGAATTGTTGGCCAACATTCTCATTTTTAGATGAAACACTTCTAGTAGGAGTCAGGATGACAAGAATGACCCTTATTTTGCATGCTGTAAATAATTTCATGTGTGTATATCTCAGTAAGGAAAACAGTATCTACCTTGGCCACAAATTCTCCCAAGTCCAAGGTTTTCCAGAATCATAACCAATGACTATTAACTGAAAGTCTTTTTGCTGCTTGAAAGTAGGTTTTAGAACAATTTGTTTTTGAATGCAGAACAAGCCTTGAGACTCTCTGCCTCCTTAGGTATAGCTGTACATCATATTGATAGATAACTCTGTCAATGCACATATGAGGCTATTCCTTCTGTGCAAAAAGTCTGCATGATCCATCTGTCTCCACAGGCACTGTTCAGCTTGCTTTGGCTGGCTTCTCTTCCACATGGAGGGAAGAAGGAGCAGCTTCTGCCCCCAGCCTAAGTCTGTTCCTCCCTCTAGAGTTTAGAACAATAAGAACAAATCCAGGCACATCCCCACTGCCGTTCAGTGGCTGGAGAGATAGATATACTTGAAAGCTCTGGCTCTTGGCACTAGGACATGAGCCTTGCTGAAGATGTTACTGGACAGTACCCCCTCCAAGGTCCAAAAGAGTGATAGATTTGCAAGAAAGAGTAGTTTATTGTGGTGCCAGGGCTATCTGACAGAAAAGGCTAAATGTCTCACAAAACTATAGTTCCCAAAATTCCCTAGCATTCAGCCAGGGCAGTCAAAGCAGTCTCAAACTGGATTATTTCTGAAGTATGTTTTGGACCTAAGGCTGCAGTGTAATAGATTTGATCAGGCTATGTTGCACTGAACTCTGCAGGGCTCATGTCTAGGCAAACATGTTTAATGTTGAGTCATGAGCCTTGCTGTATCAGCACATCAGTGTTTCAAAGTGTATACAAGTCAACATGCCAATGTAACAACAGTTTATGTGGCTTTGTTTTGCCTTTTTTAAGGGCAGGTGCAACAGCAATGAGAGAGCAAGCAAACAAACACATGGGTATAGAAATGTAGCAAGTAATGATGGGTGGGTGTCATAGTTAAATCTTTGAAACATTTAAAAACTATTTTACAATGAATTTAAGAGTGTTTGGGCTTAAATGTGATCACTAGATTGAAAACTCTCTCAGACAACAAATTGATTGATTTTTCTATAAACTATTTCTAAGCCTAATTGCTCCCATAGGACTGCTACCAAAACAATGTGATACAGACATTTTGACTCCCTCCTGCACTCCTGAGATATGATTGAAAATACATTTTAAGTCATGTAAGTTCCCTAACAATGTTCAGGAGGAAAAATCTTGCTTGCTTCTTCGCTCCAAAGAACAAAACTTATAATTCCTTCCTTCAAATTCTGTTTCTCCAAGTACAGATTGAGTCTCCCTTATATGGAGTTCCAAGATCCTAAATATTCCACAATCGTCCACATGAGTGGCTCACATAGCTTTGCTTTTGGATGGTTCAATGTATACAAACTTTTTTTCATTCATAAAATTCCTTAAACTATTGCATACAAGGTGCATATGAAACATACATGAATTTCAAGTTTAGGCTCGAGTTCCATCTCCAAGATCTCATTATGTACATCAAATATTCCAACATACTTCTAGTCCCAAGCATTTCAAATAAGGGAGACTCATCTGAAACATGGACACTACAACACAGAAACAAAGAGCCCATGCCTTGCTGCATTTAGGTTTCTCACCATCCAAGCATACAAGAAGGACCTACCATTTCTGTGATGAATTCTATGACTAAGTCTTCAAGAATATCCACTGACTCAGTGTAAGGGTTCTGGTCATCTCCAAATCCATACATCATACATCGCACTGTAGAACAACAACAAAAAACCCATCTTCAGTGGAATGAGGAATAACGTGACACTGGAATGTTTTTGCTGTTCACTGAAACTCTCTCAAGTGGAAATGAGGAGTCATATTTTCCTAAATTGTTCAAAGAAGCAATGGCCTACATGTCTATGCAAACTTTTAAACTAATTTTAAGAAACATCCACCTACATAATCATGACTTGCAAAGTGTATCTTCCATTTTGAATACTGAAACAATATTAGCTACTATCTTGTTGTACACAATTATGTGTACACCATCAAGGACAATGCTTGGTAATCAATTTTTATTTAAACCTTGCATAAAAGAAAAGCCATAGGGAATCAGACCAAAGGTCTATATAATTCAGGGTTCTGTTCACATAGTGGCCAGCCAGATGCTTACAGGAAACCTATAAGCACAAAATGCTAACTGCTGCAGAAAGAGTGTGAAAGGCCAAGTGAAAAATACTACAAACCTAATTCATCTGACTATTAGCAATACTAACACTCTTGAAATAGACATTTGTTTTGTTCAGCTTAAGTTTACAGAAATTTCCACAGTTTTGACCATGGAAAAGTTAATTCAAAGATATAGCTGTGTGAGTCTGTGGAATCAGTATGTAGACAGATCTTGTAGCACCTTTGAGATGAACTGAAAGAAAGAAGTGGGCAGCATAAGTTTTTGTAGACTTGAGTCTACTTCCTCAGATGCAGAAAGGTCAGTGAAACTAGATACTGTGCATCAGGGGATCTGACACATACGTGACCGAGCATAAATTACTAAAGATAAAACATTTCTTTTATGCCCCTCATATAATCTTAAACAATGCTTTTCAGCATAATTTATGTATTCTGTGGTCATCAAGTGATCTCACATTATGTACATGCGCATAACTCTGGTTTCTCTTCAGATCGCATAAATCTTTCGCCTTTTACTTATTGTAAGACTTTTAAAGCAGGCTGAAATCTGAAGAGGAATTAAAACATGATGATTATTATTATTACTACTACTATTTTGGATTTATTAAATGTCCTACACAGCCCCCCCCCCCCCCTCTCTGCATGTTCTCTGTATTCAGTACTGTCTATCCGCTCACACTCTTTGGAGAAGAGCCTCTTCCTTTTCCCCTGGCCACCATCTGGGCCTCCTCCAGATTCTTCAGCATCTTCTTCAAACTAAAAGGGGGAACAGAAACAAGGATGAGGGAGAAGAAAGGAAAGAACCCAGCTAGAATGAGACAAATCCACGGCGAGACTGCATTGGGGGCTGTGTACAGGTCTCCTTCCATCCAGCTGCTTGGCTGAATAAAAGCTATATTGATAAAGAAATGAAACAACAAATGAATAAAAATAAAACTACTGGAGCCCTATAGATAGCCAAGCTCCCAAAGGGCGAGTAGGTGCCCCAAAAGGCCAACCGCTCCCTAAATCCACTGCAATTAACCACTTCTCCCTCACTCACTGGAGGATCTTCTTCTTCGTCCGCCATTTTGCCTGCGGACGAAGCTTCCGGTAAACAAAACCAGCCGCCTAAGCCAGCCCGCCACTTCCGGCCGCCATTTTGCCCTGCCCTTAGACTTTTTCCGCGGAGCGCCTCTGCGCATGCTCTTTCTTAGAAAATGAAGCCATACCTTGCCCTCACTTTGCCCTTGATCAGGCGCTTCAGTCCCTCCCTAAACTGTGCCCTTTAAGAGAATTTTGGACTTCAGCTCCCAGAAGCCTCAGCCATGTTGCCCAATAGTGTGGGTTTCTGGGAGCTGAAGTCCAAAAGAGATCCCCTTAAAGAACAGTTTGGGAACCACTGCATGGATGGAAATGGAATAGATCTCCAGAAACGACTTGGAGGCACACAACAGCAACAACTGTTGTTGTTATATGCTTTCAAATAGTTTCCAACTATTTAAGAATAATTAATTAATTAAGGTGAATTAATTAATTAATTGGGTGAAACTTTCATGGGATTTTCCTGGCAAGTTTCCTCAGAGAGGGGTTTGCCATGGCCATCCTCTGAGGCTGAGAGTGTGTGACTTGCCCAAGGTCACCCAGTGGGTTTCCATGCCCAACAAGGATTCAAACCCTGTTCTTCAGAGTCATATAGTCCAACCCTCGACAGTGGCTCATTCCAGAACCATCTAACTATACCCCCAAATCAAACTTACTACTGGCTTATCTGGGCAGTTTTTCTTTTGCCCAGAGGGTTTTTTCCATTGCTTTCCTCTGAGGCTGAGAGAGTGTGACTTGCCCAAGGTCATCCAGTGGGTTTCCATGGTTGAGCTAGGATTCGAACCCTGGTCTCCAAAGTCGTAGTCCAGGCTCCAGCACTCAAACCCCTTTGTCACGCTGGCCCTCCTTTTTGGCTGTATAGCAAAGTAAATTACACCCCAAATCCACAGAACAGTGATACTGTACCTTTATTGGGAATCCTAAAGAGAGAGCCAAGAGGGCAACAACCACAACATCTTGACAAAATGCAGGCCTATGACTAACATCATCACTTTTTTCCTCCTTGTTTACTGTATGTTTTCAACACCTTTTGCCTGATGAAGAAAGAAGCCAGTGGAGCTTCGGGAGCTTGTGAAATATCCGTTGTGCGTTTTGTTGTTGTATGTCTTCCAAGTCATTTGTTCCCCACTGAACGGTGACCCCAAGATGTTGTGTTCATAGGGTTTTCTTGCCAAGTTTCTTCAGATGGGTTTTGCCATGGCTATTCTCTGAGGATGAGGGAATTGGTTGGCCCCATAAAAGCATCACTGTTTTGTGGATTTGGAGGGTTGTTGTTCTTTGGAATAGGAATGAGAAAAAGGGCCTTCAAACCTTCTTCTTGTGTGCCTTCATGTAGTTTATGACTTATGGTGACCCCTATACATGGGTTTTCTTGGCAGACTTTGTTGGGGAGGGTTGGCGTTGCCCCCTGAGGCTGAGAGAGTGTGACTTGCCTAAGGTCACCCAGTGGGTTTGCATGACTGAGTAGGGATTTGAACCCTGGTCCCCAGAGTCCTAGTTCAGCACCCATACCTCTACACCTTACCATTGCTTTAAGGATGACATCTATACCAATTGCCCTAAGAGGAAATAAGGAAGGAAATACTTAGTACTTCTCTAGTGGTATTCCTACTGTGGGCATACTTCGGTTAGCAAAGCCTCTGATGAAAGGAGTCACTCAGATCCCACTTTTCCTTGTCCTCTGGCTGGAATTGTTTTGTTTCCTTAAGTGTTATCAGCATTTGATCGATTATCGACTGGAAAAACACCCAAAATTTCGGTGTTGCCTTGCAGCATCTATGCCTGCAGTAAACATTGCAATAAGGCTTGAGCTGGGAAAGAATGGGGGTTCAACAAGAAAACCAAGATGTTGCAGTGGTTTCAGTGCCGGACTACAACTTTGAAAACCAGGGTTCAAATCCCCACTCAGCCTAATAATAATAATAATAATAATAATAAAATTTATTTATATTTTCCCGCCTCTCCCAGTTGGATCGAGGCGGGATTACAACCCAACAATAACAATAAGATACAAGAATAAAACATATAATTTTCAAGCATTAAAACAGTTTAAAACAGTACAGTCAAACAATTATAAGATATAATACTCTCTTTATAGAAGATTGGGTGGATAGGCTTGCCAGAAGAGACCTGTCTTAACTGCCTCTTGAAACCAAGGTGGTAATAAGATGGATCTCTTCCGGGAGGTTGTTCCATAGTTTAGGAGCCACTGAAGTAAAGGTTCTTTGAGAAGTTGAAACCCATTAGGTGATATTGGACACTCTCTCAGCCCCAGAGGATGGCAATAGCAAAACCGCACTGAAGGAAGTTGCAAAGAAAACCCTATGACAGCTTCACCTTTGGGTAGCTGTAAGTTAGAAATGTCCTGAAGACACACATCAGCCATTACTTTATTATTATTTTATTTACTTATATCTCGCATTTCTCCCAATATAGGGATTGAAGGCGTCGACAACTTACAGTATAGTCACTTTCTGTACCTGCTGTGTGCCTACGTAAAATAAATAAAATAGTTCTGTTGTCAACTCCAGCACACACACACAGCCATTTTTATGGCTCTGGCACAGTACAGTGGGCCCTTGGTATCTTCTGGGTTTGTTCCAAGATCCAGTGGATACTCAAGATCGCTAAAATCAGTGGATGCTCAAGTCCCATTGAATACAGTGGCATAGTAAAATGGTGTCTCTTATATAAAATGGCACAATCAAGGTTTACATATTGGAATTTATATTTATAAAAAATATTTTCAAGCCATGGATGGTTGAATTTGTGGATTAAAAAAAAACATGGATATGAAGGGCTGACTGTATTAGTAAAATACTTAGAGACGCTATAGACTGGCCTTTACAAAGCCAAACTATATGCTTTACAATTGCTCTCAGGTCTCATGTTTGTGCAGAAATGAATGTGTCCTTTTAAATAGCTTTCAGAAATATTACTATTCTTTTCCCCCATCTTTCCACTACAGCAGAAAGGAGCAAATCCCATCTCGTTGGCCACCAAAGAGACACATGGTCCCATTCTTGCAAATCTAAAAAGTGCTCCTTGAACTGTTTTTTGCCATAGTTTGTAAATAAGGAGTTATAAGTGAGCTACTTACATTTAATTCCATAGCCTAGTCAGTGGCATCCCTAGGGTTGGTGCCATTGGGTGCGGTAACTCAGTGTCACCCGTCTATTGACCTCCTCCCATTTCACACCATGCAGAATGCTTAGTAATGCTTTTTTGCACTAATGTTACTCATAAATCCTAATTCCCATATACCACTTAATGTAATGCTAATAGTTGTGACATAAACAACTAGCAAAATTAAAATTATACCTTCAAATTACAGTATCATATGCACAATTTAAATGTATTTACATATGTATAGTGAAGACCTGGTTAAAATGTGATGTTTTTAAAGAAAATCTAAAAAGAATTTTAAAAATTAAAATTTCACAAAAAATTACCGGTACCTGTAATTGAAAAAAAAATCTGGGGCCTCTCCTTTTCTCCCAGAGCTTCACCCCACTCCCACCATCCCTTAAAGCATTTTAAAGGAAAGGGGGTGAGCACCACAGCCTATTTCAGTCCAAAGGGAGATGTTTGAGAAGCAGTGGTATCACCCCCTCTTAGGGTGTCACCTGGTGCGCTCTGCACCCCCCTAGTAATGCCACTGAGCTTAGTAATGATGCTGTAAGTTAACATTGCCATTTTAACTTGATGAAGGATCACAACACTCCTTTTGTGCATGACTTACCTTGAGCAACATGTATAGGATTGCAAATAATGCAGGTCTGGAAATTCTGTTATGCCATTCACTTATCAATCATATGGAATTATTTTAATTCTATGTATTGTGTATTTATCTTTAATGTTGTCATAGGCCACTTAGGTGTGTTCTGTATCTAGTCCAATGGATTGTAGCATTCAGGTGTGATTTTAAACGTAACTAAAAGGTAATCTTGAAAAAATGAGACAGTAAAGGGCTACTTTTAACTACAATGGTAACTTACTACCTTTTACTACAATTGAAGCTACTTCTTAATGGAATGTTCCCAGCTTTCCGTGGATGTAGAGTACTATATGAAGATTTAACAGCAATGTATTTAGAATGTGATGCATTTTATTCTGCATTTCTTGTGAACAAACCTTCATTTGCAGCTTAATCCTCTATGACTATGTCCTCTGTCTTGATTCTACAGCTGAATTTACTAAGCAGAAAATGAGCTGAGCAGCTATAACTTGTATTTCTGCAACTAGAAGCAGGGTAGCACAAGCAGAAGCACAGACTGAGGGTTATAATGCAACCTAGGTGCATTATAACCTCATTGTAACCTGCACTGAGCTAAAGCTGCATGGATGCCTAAACAATTATTCTGTCATGCTGAGTGGAATATGTACCTGTTTGTATTCAGGAACAACAACTGTTAAGCCAGTTATGGACCGGTGCCCCTATTCACATGGCTTAGCCTTTTATTTAAAATTTCCTGCTAAAAATCTGGGCAAAAATATATACTGCTTTTAAGCATATATATTGAGAAGTCAGAATATGCATACACTCTGCATGTAATACTGAAGCTGTATTAGTAACTTAAATAGCATTTATTGTAACCAAATTATTTACATTTTTTTAAAGTACACAGAACAAGAAACTGTGCAATTTGTATTAGTGGAATTGGAAGGTGCAATTCAGAGATGAACCGTGATGATTCTGTATCATTATGAGGATAGGGGAAGATATCCGGTAACATGTGCTATAAAGCATCTCAGTACATGGATTCCTGCATAATACAGAGAACTGTGGAAACAAAGATAAAAATATTTTATGAGTGCAAACATAATTACTATTTCATTTTCACATTATAGACACTCTTTCTAAAGTTTTACCTCACTGGAAAGAGTTGAGGAAAGCACACATGTGTTTTTTTTCTTTACAAAGTCTTGAATCTTTAGCACATTTTTGGCCATCACTGCTTTTGATGCTTTATCAATTTTTGTTACTACAAGCTGCAAAAACAACACAGAATATGTTAATGTAAACTTTTGAGCAGCCTTGAATTCTTTCTAAACTGTATTGAGTTCAGTTTTTATATTACATATATATCTATGTTTCTAGATAGATAGATAGATAGATAGATAGATAGATAGATATAAAACCACAATCCAAGTTTATATTCTGACTACAGAGGCAGAGAAAAAAGAAATTGAAAGATTCTATGCTAGAGTCTGGGAGCCCAGGACTCAAAACAGGACTTCTTGTAAATTTGATTTGACTGTACCATCCACTACCATTGCTGCCCTGTAGTTGTTTGGTACATTTTGTCTGGCTCCTTAGCAAAAGCCTGGTCTACTAGGATTTCTAGATCCCTTTCATATGTACTGCTGTCAAGCCAGGTGTCCGCCATCCTATATTTAAGCATATCATTTTTGCTGCCTAAGTGCAGTACCTTACATTTCTCCCTGATAAAATTCATTTTGTTAGTTTTGGCCCAGCTTTCTAATCTATTAAAGTCATTTTGAATTCTGATCCTCTCCTCTGCGGTATTAGCCACTCCTCCTAATCTGATAAGCATTTCCTCTATTCTTTCATCCAAGTCATTGATAAAGATAAGCGCAAAGGTTTGCCATGCTCTGGGGAACAGTTCAACATCTTTATCAATGACTGAACCCTGTGGCACCCCACTAGTCACTTCTCTCCAGGATGACGAGGAGCCATTGCTGAGCACCCTCTGTGTCCGGATATTCAGCATTGCTTCTTGCCTCATAGGAGCATGCAATCCCACCACCACATAAAAGTAGTGCCATTGGTAGGTATTGTGTATTTTCAGTGTGTAAAAAGTATCCTACACTTGTTCAGTGTTTTCCAATTGAATGTAATTTTTCTTAACATTGTAAAAATACTATTAGCTAAAAGTGGGAAACTGGACAAAATGCTTAATCCTGCCACTGAAAATAATGGCAAAGGTATTTTAAGTCTAAGTTTTTAATTTCACACTATACAGTACAGTTATAGGATTTTGACTCCCGCTTTAATTGCAACGAATCCATCCAATGTAAACATGGAATTTGTAGTTTTTTGAGGTATTAAGAATTCTCTGTCAGAGAGGTCTGGTATCTTCCACACCTATAACATCCAGGATTTGTAGTCTGATTCAGCCATGGCAATTAAAACAGGATCAAAGTGCTATGATGGGAGTGTGATACTTAACTGTATGTGTATTTTCTCATTTCTGCTAGATGCCTTTAAGTCAAACAAGTTGAATTGCATGCCTAATTTGTGTTTTTTAAAAGAAAGACCACAACTCACAACATAAGGAAGCCCAAATTCTTCCAACATTTCTACAGCAATATTGTCCATTTCTTGAATTCCTACTTGGGCATCCACTAATAGAAATGTCCGTGCCAAACTAAAGAAAGACAGAAACACAGCACACAATTATGGTTAGCCACAATTTAAGACATGTGTTTTTTCATTTCAGAATACTGAGTTTAGTCCAAGCGAATACATGGCCAATCATTCTAACATTTACAATGGGTATGCATGAAGGTCATCTTAAAACTTGGTACAATGATAGGACAACCAGATGATTCCAGTGTGATCAGACTACCATGGGGTGAAGAAACTACTGAGACAGTTTGGTCTTCAATAGGTCTTCTAGATTTTCAAACTACTGTACAACTCCTTCAATCCCTGCTAATCATCCTGAACAGGGATTGCAGGGAAAAATATCTAGGGGACCAAATTCCCTATTAAGAGTGATGCAAGATTATTTGTTAAAAAATATTAACCTGTACACATTTACAACAGACACCTATTTATTTTATATCCTACCTTTCTTATGTGACAGGAATCTATTTAATGTGCCCCAGCACACAATCCTACAGCAGACAACATTTTACCATTTTATTAAAAAATGTGATAGTTAACATTATATTGTTTAACACACACAAATCATTCATTATAAAAGATTCAAACTGCAGTAGAACTGTTACGTTCAGTCTTACTTTGGACGCTGATTTAAGTAAGGTTCCACCATCTCTGCAAAGTCTTTGGGTGCTCTGTAACCATAGCCTGGCATATCCACCAAGGTAAAGAACTTTCCCACTTTGAAGAAATTCATTTTTTTTGTGTGACCCTGGAGAAAAAATAAGTTGAGTTTTTCTTTTGTCTTATTTCAATTAGTAGTTAAAAACAAGTAAATTAAAACCTGGGAGTTTTAATTAAAAAAATTCCCCCCCAAAGTTTTTGGAATTTTAGTTTAATATTTTTTATAATCGTGTATATT